>NC_136506.1:20814166-20986666 GCF_053919585.1 Euprymna scolopes
GATTTACTCATACCTGTTTATCTAACGTGCATTTTATTTATTATTCTAAAAAGCACAGGTGTTTATGTCCTAAGGTCTTTATGCATGGAGTTCAAAGTACTAAACTAAAATTATTCATATTTTAATACTTGTTAATTATAAAAATTTATATGTGATGTCCAGAAATACTAGAGATAAATTAGTAATACAGAGCAAGTATTGTCTTTATTTTATTTCATATATTTTCCTAAACTAAACAAAAAAATTGTATAACGAACAAAGTTTCTGTTTTGGAATTTTTGCTCCTTCTTTGTCTGCGCATTCGTGAATTAAATAAATTAAAAACCCCAAACAGAAAAACGTTTTTTGCATTTTTGTTTTTACTGAAATTAGTACGAAAACGAAGTCAATTGTTCTCCGTTGGTTTTGTCTTGTTTAGAATTTTGTCTGGTCACGTCAATCGAATTGTCTGAAGTTTGAACTTAATTCAATTATAAACAACAATTCAGAGAACAATTCTCAAACTGTTTTATTGATCCAAACAATGATGTAAATAGATAAAAACATGTCGAGGGCCACTTCAGTCAGAAATATCAAATTAACAAAATTACAAAATCAATTGAACTTAATGTAATAAAATTACACACATATATATATATATATGTGTGTGTGTGTGTGTGTGTGTGTGTGTGTGTGTGATGTTTCGAGCAAATCTGATCGGCCGTTAAGTTACGTCTCGTTCAACTTGTACACAATTACAATATATATATATATATATATATATATATATATATATATATTTATATATGTATGTATATATATAATTTCACATATATACTATAAAAAATTACAAAACCTAAGCTGGGATTAGAACATATTAAAATTCATCGCTAATTGAAGAAATAATGAAATAATTAATGTTGAATAGTTAAGATTTTTTTTATTCTTTTATTATTTCCATTCTTTATTTTTCCCTTTCTTTTTCTGACAGATCATTAATAGTTTTAATACTCTACGTACCCTGATTATTATAAAATAAAAACTTGACATATATTCGATTGAATATCTTTATGCCTATACTTTATTAATCAAATTAATAACATTGTCATCATGTTTATATACCTTATATTTACCTGTAACAACCGTATTCGCATACACTTAAACCTAATATTCTCAGTCACTAAATTACATTTAATCATCATTAGATTTACTTTTAACAACGGAGTGACGGTTTATCAAGGGCTGCAGGTCACTCAAGAATAAGAGTTAAGGAAGGTACCGTAGTCAGTGGGACAACATCTTAGTAATCATTATTAGTGAAATTTGGGAAAGTGTATTACTTAAAGGGACGAATCATAACGAACTTGTTTAATCTTGACTTGAAGACGATCATATTTCAACCAACTGAAAAATAGGGATACAGAAGAAGAATCCACAGGCGTGTAGTGTTAAGAAAGAAGCGTTTAATCGTTAAATTTAGAAAAAGAAAAGAAATGGGGAATAGTATTGACAATGGTTTCAACTGGACGAATGTTTTTGCTGAGAAGGGGGGGGGCGTATATTAGAGCCCAGACGAGGACTTGCCATGAAAATAACGATAAAGGCTCGCAACGTCTCTTCGGTACGAAGGAGGTTGCAGGATGAGAAAAGGCCATAACCCCACTATGCTATGATTTTCTTTCAACTCTGTCAAGCAGGATAAAGTCTTTTTCGAAACTCCTACTAACGTTGTAACAATATACTATCCGCGTACGTAGTAATCTCTTATACAGGTTGGGAATTGCATCAGCAGTGAGATATCTAATGGGACCGTAGCATGGCCTCATCATTTTTCCAGCGACTATGACAACGGATTTGATGTATGTGTTCGATTTCAGATCAAAGGTAAATGTCAAACCAAGAAGCTTGCCAGACCATGAGTCCGCTCCAAGATTAGTGCGAGTAATTTCGATTAATGCTGGACGGGGATCAGAGCGTTGCTGATGTTAATATAGAAGCGTGTTTTTTGGCTACATTAAAAGTAATCAGCCATCTTTTCCACATTGTATAAGATGCTCAAGATCTGAGGAGACGGAATCGGAGAAAACTTCGTCGAAATAGATGGTAGGGTCGTCATCATAAATATCTATCAATGATATAAGGATGTGATTTGGGAGATCATAGATGTACACTAGGGAGAGAGTTGGGTCCAGGATGAACGCCTAAGGATCTCCAGCATAAAAAGTGTAAGCTATTGGTTTCTACCCATCAACCACAACTATAATGAACAATTCAGAAAAAAACGATTTATTAATTGAGAAGATATTTCTAGCAATAGCGTAGCTGGGAATCTTGTGAAAGAGACATATGTGCCATACCTTATCTAAAGCCTTTAATATGTCAAGAGACGTTGCCCTAGAAAGAAAAATATCCGTTTTGAGATTCGCTAATCTTATTATATGTAATAATTAGCACATCCGCTGTAGATAAAGCAGAACGGAAACCATATTGCATGTCACTAAGGAGGTTATTTTGTTGAGGTGGTGACTACTTCTCTATTAAACATAGAGTCAAGCATCTTACTCATAGTGCACAAGCGACTTATTGCTCTGTATTGAAAGAGAGAGAGAGAGAGAGAGATGACCTATCACCTGAATTTTTAATACGGGACATACTGATAAGGTTTTTCAAGGGTGTTGGGACAAATTTCTTTTTTTAGATAACTCGTAATTAGCTTTGTAAGTATGAGTGCTAGGTCTGGTTTAAGCTTCTTGAGCAATATTACTAGAAATTTTTTCGCGGCCAGTTGCTATACCAGAATCAAGACTTTTGATTAGCTTGGCAGCAGCAAGCACATATATTTGTATGCATAGCATGTATTCAGATACAGGAGGAAATACGGCGGCGGTCTTGATCGCATAGGATAGAATTACCTGCAAAGTTTTCGGCAAAGAGTTTGGTTTTGTCCGATGCTGCCAAAATTACCTCAGGTCCTTTGGTGATGGTTAGATAAGGACACACGCTTCTGCCCAGAATTCTGTTTGTTCTTTATATAAACTGGTGCTAACCAAACAGCTGCTCAACTAGTTTAGACTTATCGGACTGAGCATACAACTATCTCACGTTCTTTATCACTCTTTTACAGTGGTTGCTGCCAGTCCTGAAAGCAGCTTTAGTCTCAGTACGTCTAATACGTTGGAAGCAATGAAAAAAGTGATTGTCGTGCGCAATGGCATCAGCACATTCTAAAGAGAACCACTACTGACTGTTAAGTTTTTGCTGAAATATTTTTAAGTGATGAAGCAGTCAATACGTAGAATTAACCAATTGCCATTATACCATAAAACATGATATTGCTAAACGCATATCAACCTCGATATGTTCGGACATGATACAACACTTGTTCTGAACCGTTATAATATATCCAACTACTCGTCAGCGTGGAGAGCAAGAGAAATTAAAAAAAATAATTGTGTAGTAGTGTTATTATCTACTGTTGTAGTGATGAAAATTTTTAAGTGATAAGAGGAAATAAACAAAACTCAGAAAGTTGTCAGATTACTACAGCAAACATTTAAATTCAGGAAAACTTTTAGAGTTCTACCAAAACAAATTCATTACTTAAATAAAGGAGATAATAATCGTAAGCGGGGAAAATGTAAAACTCAAAATGCCGCAAGAGCACAACTAAATTCACTAAATATATTGAAAAATACGGTAATAAAATGGATATAGTTATATATGTTTTGTATTTATATTAAATTCGTCATTCAACTCAATAATTATTTGTAACTAGCGGGGGTACACAGCGGTGCCCAGATGTGGTTAGATGTGTGGGTGTGGGGGGTGAATCAAAATAATAATAAATGAGAAAGTAAATAAAAGGCTAAAAAAATGTTAATACATTTTTACAAAAAATCGGAAAAATAAAAACAAAAAAATAGCGGACGTGATGGAATGATAAAAAGGGAAATTAAAGAATAAGCGAACGAAAAAAATTGACACAAATAACCCTGTTTACATTTTATCATTTTTTTAAATCGAAAAAACTTGTCTTTTATGTTTTAGGATGACGACGCTGTCACGTATAATATCGCTCCCCGATTACTTCAGCTAAGAAGTAACGTCGTTGTTTTTTTTTCTATTTGAACTTGCCTGGTGAAAGGCCGCAGCCCCACCCCATTAGCTAAAAAGTAAATTACGGTTGTTGGTTGTGGCCACTGCTGTCGCTAAACAAATGCGGACACTGGAGCTGTGGACTAAATTAAATAATCTGATTTTCACTGGCAAGTAGTGATGGTTTGGAGAGATAACGTGTACTTTTTGGAATAAAAAAATCAATTAAGGGAATGCGTAAATCAGTGTGAATACATAATAGTACAAAAATGATACATCCGAATAATAAAGGAAAGTATAAATAACAAGTGTCACAGCCCACTTGGAAACACCGATCATGTAGTGATAATAGTTGAAATCTCCCTAAACTCTAAAGCCAAAACTAATGAGCCATTGCTCAAAACAACGAGATATTATAAAAAGGCAGACTGCAAAGCCATCACGGATCTCATCAGAGACGCCCCATGGCGAAATATCTTTTCACTTACTGCTACACAGTGCGCAAATGAGACCACTGAATGGTTAAAAACGGCAATTGAAGCACATGTTCCCACGCGGAAATTTTATAGCAAGCCCCACTCTCCCAAATGGTTTACTTCTCCTTGTGCAGCTGCCATAGCACAAAGGCAGGATGCGTACCGCAGGTTTAACCGATATAAATTCAGTTCAAACAGACAGAATTATATAGTAGCCAGAAGTAACTGTAAGAAAGAAATAGCGACAGCTAAGAGAGAATTTACTGAAACCACCAAATAAAGGCATCGAAGCACAGAAATTAAGAACCCGTGTCTTCGGGAAAATTTACAACAATGTAGTAAATAATAAGCGATCAACAATTCCCGCACTATCCGACAATAATGAGGTTGTTTGCTCAGCAACCGAGAAGACTAACATGCTTGCCAGTCGGTTTATCTCCAACTCCACAATGGGCCCTGCTAACCAGCCACTCCCTGACTTTCCTTTGCGCACAGGCGCCACACTAGACGATCTGAAAATCACCCCTTCTCAGGTGCATGCTATCATAAGAAATCTTGGCACTGCAAAAGCATGTGGACCTGATCTCATCCAGGCTGTGCTATTAAAAAAGAGCTCCGCTTAAGTGGCTCGAGTTCTCTCCAAACTTTACACAAATGCGTTAATGAATCTTGCTTTCCTGCCTGCTGAAAAACTGTTTCTCCCACTTTTCGCCAAAATATTTGAGACCATAATTAACCAAGCTCTAGTCCATCACCTTACAGATGCTGACCAACAATATGGATTTAGGCAAACGATTTCCACAGCAGGCATCCTAACTGTAATCTCTGAACGTATATACCATTCACCGGGCAAAGCAGGGGAGGGTAAAGCGGTAGCTCTAGATATATCTAAGGCTTTTGATAAAGTATGGCATGAAGGTCTTCTCAGGAAAATCAGATCATACGGTATCACTGAAAGAATACTTAACATAATTAAGTCCTTCTTCGATAAGAAATAAATCCAGGTTGTTCTCGACGATCGTACATCTAAACAATACGATATAAATGCGGGAGTGCCTCAAGGGTCTATCCTTGGATCTCTATTATTTCTAATATTCATAAATGACCTCTATGACAAAATTGTCTGTGAGATGGGTATACATGCTGATGGCACAATGCTCTATAACAGACACGACATTAAAACAAATGAACCCATATCTAAAGAAATGGCAGAAACACTAGAGGATGACCTCAAATCTGTAGTGCAATGGCGACAAAATGGATGGTCACATTCAATGCTGCCAAGACTAAACTTGTTTCCTTCAATAATTACCAGAAGCCTTCTCTACCACCAATAGTTATGGTCAATGACTCTTTATCTGAAAGTGCATCTTTTAAATTCCTCGGCCTATCGTTCACAGGAAACATGAGTTGGAACAATTAAATTGAGAGTATTGCCAGGGCCGCTGCGAAGAAGGTAGGTTCCTAGACAGCTACTAAGGTCCGAAAGTATTCTGTACTTCTATAAGGTCACCATTCGCCCATGCATTGAGTATTGTTGTCATATTTGGGCTGGTGCATCATAAGCAAGGTTCAAAAGAGAGTCGCCAATCTGATAGGTCCTGAACTATCATCTAAACTTCAGCCGCTGTCCCATTGACGAAATGTTGCATCCCTCTGCCTGTTCTACAAGTACTTTAACGGTGCTCGCTCTGATGAACTGCAAGCATTTGCCCCCCTCAACATAAATACCCCCGACAAACCCGACAAGCAGTTAAATCGCACGCTTTCACAGTAGAGATCCCTAGATATAAAAGAGACTTCTACTCCAGTAGTTTCTTCCCCAGAACCGCTAGATTTTTAAATTCCCTTTTGGGTCCCTGCTTCCTCAACTGTACTGACATGCAGAAGTTCAAGTGTAACGTGAACAGACATATTGCTGCTCAACTCCCTACATAGTACCCCTGTAGCTTATGTTCCTGGGAGTAGTCCCCTTCATCAAAGTGGCAACGTGCCTTGTTTGGGGTGAAAATATTATAAATTTAAAAACAAAACAGAAGTTTTAGAGGTTAGGGATGTTCACTATGTATGGGCTCTTTAGAGTGATCGAACCCAGCGTTAGCAGTCCTAGCTGTTTTGTTTTTGTTTTTCAAGTTTTATCGTCTTATCAACTCTTCATTCACTAGTAGTTAATAAAATTCCAGTTGATGTTGATTTTTTAACGTTTAAAATAGAATAATTACGATTTTCACTGCACTAGCTTGAATATTGTCATGTTAAAAAGGCCGTTCTATAATAGACATCGCCAACTCCCCATATTAAGAGCGGCGTTTGGAATAGACACCTCCAATATCCTCATGTATATTCGGAGTAGAAAACCGCCTTTTTGTAATCAGCATTGTGGAAAACATATTAAAGGCGTTATTCAAAATGAAATTGTGGAGTTGGGCCTTATGTACAAATTTAACCTTACCATAAAAAGGTAACGTTTGGCCAATTTCTACAATCAGTCCGTAAAAAATGAAATGTGTCTAAACCTTTGCAAAGAAATGCGACAAAAATGTCAATGGATGCAACAAAAGATTATTATTTTCATATTATTATCGTATTTTTATATTAGTACATGATAAGTTTGGTGCAAAAGTAGGAGATAATAACTTATTTATTAGTTATATGCAAAGAAATGCGATAAAGAAACAAATCAGTGGATAAAAAGCATCATGTATTTTTATGACTTTGTATTATAAGAAGGGTGCAAAATAGTAAACATAATATATTAGTTTTAAACTTAACGAAGTTATCTGAAAACAACTACAAAAAATCAATGGAAGGAAAAAGGTTACGTACTTTTTTTTATATTTGCTTATGATAAGGGTGTTGCAAAAAAGTAAAGATAGAATCTAGTTAACTAAACTAAAATAGTGTACGAGTTTAAAAATGGGGATATTTCACACATACATATACACACAAACACACATAATTATATATATATATATATACATATATATATATATATATATATATAAAGAGAGAGAGACAGAGACAGAGAGACAGAAAGACAGGGAGAATCTAGTAGCTGATCGTAATAGAAAGCATGTAAATAGAGAAGATGATGTGTATTGTATTTTAAATACGCAAGAGCGAACATAAAATGGAAGAGTAAGTTTACTGTATATGTGAAGATGAGTACGTTTTTTTTCTTGGTAAAAGTTGTTTTGTGTAATGTATATAGACAGTAAATATTATTTGTCTTTGTTACAATAATTATGAGAATATATGTTCAGTTTATTATTTCATGCACATCGACGGCCGAAATAGTGTGTCCTAGCGAAGCCATATGTTTAATTGTAAAGAATGTCCGTTTATATATAGAAAAAAGAATTCTGTAACATGAGAATATTCATAGATCAGCCAATGACAATTGCCGGAATTTCTATAGGGAGAATTTATTATATTTGGAGCATAGGTATTGGAAAGATAATTGTGTGTACATGATCCAGTTAAAAAAGATGCCTTGTAAACATAGTTAATACGTGAATTAATCTCCCCGCTGTTGACTAAGAGCGGAATGAGGACTGTGGATATAGAAGGAAAAGGACGAAAAACTGTCTCTAAATAAGGGGACGATTGTGATTATTTTTGTGCTAGGATGCAATATATGATTTTATTATAACGAATATTTATTTCTAAAACGACGATCAAAAGCTACATAAGCTGTAGTAATGTGATACTCGTTTGTGTAGATTTACTGTTATATTTATATATACAAACACGCACACAGACATATATATATATATATATATATATATATATATATATATATATATATATATATATATATATATATACAGTGATGATCATATTTATTGGCACGGTAAAATAAAAGTTAAATTTTGTCTAATAAATTCTAAAAAATGAGATTAAATTAAAGAAAATAACAAAGTATATTATGTATTTTTAACTGGCCTTTCCGATGCAGCAATCGGATTTTAGAAAAAATAAATAGCAAAGGAACAACAAACATAATTGCAAAAAACCCTTGTTCAAAATTATTGGCACGATTTATTTAATAATCAATTGTATAGCCTTTGGCCTTGATTACCTTCCTCAGTCGCTTTTCATAGTTTACAACCAAGTTGTTGCACTCTCCAGTAGTAATTTTAGCCCACTCTTCCTGACAATAATCCTCCAATTGAATAAGATTCTTAGGCTTCCTTTGCATTACCTTCAATTTTAATGTTCTCCATAAATTTTCAATTGGATTAAGGTCTGGGCTTTGTGATGGCCACTCCAAAACATTAATATGATTGTCCTCAAGCCATTTCTTAGTCAGTTTAGCCGAATGCTTTGGGTCATTATCTTGCATGAATCACCAACGACGACCAAGTGAGAGCTCTTTAGCAGAGTCTTTCAGGTTTTCATCCAATATTTTAACATAATCTTCCTTTTTTATGCTACCTGTGACCTTAAGAAGTCGCCCTGGTCCAGAGGCAGCAAAGGATCCCCAAAACATCAAACTGCCTCCACCGTGCTTCACTGTGGGTATGGTGTTCTTAGGCAGGAAAGCTTCGTCAGATTTTCTTTAAATATAAGACACTTTATTATGGCCAAATAACTCTATTTTCGTTTCGTCAGTCCATAGAACACGTTTCCAGAATGCAACATCTTTATCAATATGACGTTTTGCAAAGGCTAGCCTTGCTTTCAGGTGCATAGGCTTCAATAAGGGAGTCTTTCTCGGACGACATGCTTTTAAACCAGCTCTCTTCAAAACTCTACCAACTGTATGTCGAGATACATTCACTCCAGAGGTGCTCTGTTCATCAACAATCTCCCCAACAGAGATCCTTGGGTTTTGTTTTACTTGTCGAACAATTTTCCGTTCATCTCTTGGGGAAAGAATCCTTTTTCTCCCTCTACCCTCTAAACTCATAACGTGGCCTTGCGATTTGAACTTGTTTATTATGGCTCTAACAGTGGATTTGGGAAGGTTTAGCTTCTTTGAAATCTTATCATAGCCTTCCCCATTGGTATGGCATGCTACAACAAACTTCCTGACGTCTTCGCTGTGTTCCTTAGTTTTAACCATGGCGATTCAAAATTATAATTTAGTCACTTATAATAGTTTAAATAAATCGCTATCTAAAAATTATCTGAAAAAAATTATTCACTGAATTAGCGTTAAACAAGCATAATATGGCTATAAAAAAGTTCAGAAAGCACGTAAACCGGAAATTGATTGATATTATACTGATATTAAAAGAAAAACAAAGCCGTGCCAATAATTTTGAACAAGGGTTTTTTGCAATTATGTTTGTTGTTCCTTTGTTATTTATTTTTTCTAAAATCCGATTGCTGCATCGGAAAGGCCAGTTAAAAATGCATAATACACTTTGTTATTTTCTTTAATTTAATCCCTTTTTTAGAATTTATTAGACAAAATTTAACTTTTATTTTACCGTGCCAATAAATATGATCATCACTGTATATATATATATATATATATATATATATATATATATATATATATATATATATATATATATATTACAGAATGTGAGAGATTATATTCTTATTTGCACAGCCAAACAACGTAGAAGAAGAGCTATGACAGCCAACGAACTGGATGTCAAGAATAAGAGTTTCACGCACATGGGCTCATCAGTTAGTCTTATCCGATCCTGGGATACGAACGTGTCTAATTATGAGCCCAAGTGAGGGCGAAACTCGAGATTGGACTTCCAGTTTGTTGGCTGCCATGATTCAGGTAGGCTGAGCCGTGGTTTGGCCGTGGTAATAATTATATATATATATATATATATATATATATATATATATATATATATATATATATATATATAATTATATATATATATATATATATCCTATATTTATAATTATATATATATATATATAATTATATATATATATATACCTTTTCCCCTTAAATAATTTTTATTTTGTATTTTTCTTATTATATATTATAATTTATATTTTATTTTTTATTATATTTTATTTTTTATTTATTTATTTATTCTTTATTTTCTATTTATCTATCATATATTTATTTATTTATTTTATTTCCCTTTTTATTTTCCTTTTAGTGTCGTTTAATAACTCTTGATGATATTTTTTTTAAGTGATGACTTGTACATTTCAGTTGACCTATATTATTTTGCCCTTTATTTATTTTCGCGCCTTTAACATTTCCTGTCTTGATCGCTTTGACTTTTGTTTCCCTTTACTTTATATTTAACTTTATCATTTTTTTTCTTCTTCCCAGATCTTTTTTTATTTATAGTTATGTCTCGGAAGTAGAGTGAAAAACACATCTTATTTTTCTTTTATTAATATTACTTTTTCCTTGTACACATGTTTGTGAATTATTCCATGGATTTCTGCCTTTGGATTATTATGGACCATCTTCTTCCAATTACGGGATTTCCTTGGATGTTACTTGTACAAATGGAAATTCTTTTAAATTACTTGAAGTTTTACATTTGGATTTTACCGTCATTGGATTTTTTATCTTCCACCAGACTATCCATTCATGTGTAATCACCTTTTTCTTTACCGTATTGCCCCGACTTAACTTATTTTATTTTCAAGTAATATCTTTGACTTACTTGTTGTTTCATCAAATACTTCTGCATGCAAAATCCGATCCCGCATTTTGCTAATTCCTACCCTCTGATGAGAAGGAGAGCATTTATTCGAAACTCCGCGGATTAAGAACTATCCATTTATCTAGTGTTTCCTATTCAGATTAAATATGTGTTTAACTCATTTCCAAGTGTTTTTAACATATTTTATTAACTGCTTGCTCCTGTATATATATATATATATATATATATATATATATATATATATATATATATATATATATATATATATGTGTATATATATATATATAGAGAGAGAGAGAGAAACAGAGAGATAAAGGGGAAGAGAGAAAGAAATAAAAAAGAAACAAATCAAGTAATTTGTTCATCAATGTTTTATCTTTATATATGAATAACTATTTATATTTCATATATTATAACGTAAGCGTCTTGGCCTAAAGCGTCTGGCATTTTATTATATGTTTTATGATGCCCACAATGAAAAGATAATATAATTTGTATATAAATTTCTTGGCAATATTCATTAATGCAGGTTATCAAAGAAAACATTAATAATCCTGGATATTGTGATTGACGAGATTTACAGTTAACCGTTCTGAAAATGGTTTACGATTAGTAAAATAATCATTAAATTTTTATTTTGTGATATTTGGTGGTAAGTGGCAATTTAAGTATTCATACACACACACACACACACACACACACACACACACACACACACATATATATATATATATATATATATATATATATATATATATATAGAGAGAGAGAGAGAGAGAGAGAGTAATTTATAAAATATATATGGCGATTAAGCTACACTGAATATTCGGCGTTTCATCCACTCTAGGATTCCTTAGGCTTATGCGCGAATTCCGTGGTTCTTTATCGTTTTTATATGGTCCTCTTCTATTAAGGATTTAGTTAGCCAATCAGTTTTCTAGTATCCACCGCCGCTTTTCTAACTAGCTCTACCTACGTATTGAACACTTTTGAAGTAAATACTTAAAGTTTACGCATAAATCTATACTTTCTTATATTAATTTTATGTGAGTAAATGAAGTTGTGATATATATATATATATATATATATATATATATATATATATATATATATATATAGGCGTATATGTACCGAGAGGCAATGGTTTTATTGTTCCGCCCCTGTATAAATTAGGTGTTCGTTTTTCATCAATCCATATATATAGAGAGAGAGGGAAAGAGAGAGAAAGAGAGAGAGAGAGAGAGAGAGGGTGGAACAATGAAATTGTCACCCGAGTAATGAAGACATGATTCGATTTCTGTTTGATGAAATCTGATTTTTGTTGTTGCAGATCGTCTAATAGTTGGCGAGCTGTATACAAATCCTAAGATCGATAGGAGCTATTGTCATGTTTGAAAGTGACACAATGTTCATCGAGCGTGATTCGAGATAAGCAGATGTACAACTCATGCTCTCTAGCGATACTTCTTATAAACAAAATTTCTATTGTCAACGCTCTGAAAATTCAAATCCGGACGGTTTAATGCTTGAAGGCACAGCTTAACGCATCAGACAAACCACGGTTATGATATTTAGTATTGCTTCAGATAAGGGCTGCATCATGCCACCTCACAACCTCGGCGACGGCTTGAAAATAAACAGTAATTTTTACCTGGATTTGCCGATTAGTGTGGTGACCTCTTGACGCAATCATATATCTGCTGGAAGATCCTAGGTGGTGCAGCAGGGCCCCCAATCAAAGAGACTCAGGCTTGGCTTCAACAGGAGTACTATGACTTTATACCCTTCTCTCACTGCCCATCCTCACCCCCTCCCACCCGACTTGAACACGCTGAACTACTTCGTTTAGTCCAACGACTAGTAACATCACCAACATGGATTCTTCCAACATCAAAGCCAGTCTGAGTTCCGCCACCCGCTGAGTATTCGTCGGGCTCCCACCAACGCTTGATGAAAAATCCATTTTCCCAGTACCGGGCCTGTATTGAGGCGGTGATGTACGCTGGAGACGGCTACATTTAATAGATGTCTGCTCTACTACATCATCAAGTTACCTGAATTAATTTCTACAAGAGTTTAGATAAATTTCTACTTTAGTATTCTTTAAAGTAAAAATTTCATCTTTTTTCCCTGTATATGCGTGAGTATAATTTCGAATAAGTATTACATATCGAACCTTATCTCTCGTTTTAGTTTGACGTTTTTGTAAGTTGGCGTAAATTTTTAATTTTGATTTCAATCAATTATATGACGAATTGTATTATTGTAAGAACAAAGATAAGCAATAGATAGTTATAAAGGGTGAGGCAGAACAACTTGTTTATTTGAAATATCAAACATAGGGAAATAAGAAACTAGTCTGCCTCACATTGTATTACTGTCATGAAAATTGCAATAGCAAACAAAATATTTATTTAAGAGAATAAAACGTGTTTTAAGAGAAATTTATGTTGAAAGCGAGCATTATTTTCAATCCATTTTCCCCTTTTTCTCAAACTTTTACAAAATAAAACACTGTCAACACTTTCCCTCGCCCCTACCTGTATATAAATCTAAACGCAGATTCTATGAACAATTCTTCTTTCCTCGAAATGCTCGAGCTTGGCACTGTATACCGTGTTCTTGTTTTAAGGTTGAGTAAAATATGATTGTGTTTAAGTCCAATAAGTCCAATGTAAACAAGTTCCTGTTGAACCGTCCCCTTGATAAAATAATACCAAATTTTTACCACAAACTTACATTCATTACATTTATCCTTGAGTAGCTTCCGGATCTCCAGAAGCGGTAAGCCCCTGTTAAAATAAATATCGCATAATACAAACCGCCGGACACGCACACGCGCATACACACACAAGGGGATACTTGATTCTAAATATTTCTTATATACTATACTCTGTTTGGTGGGGATAGTGTACGATTATGAATATCTGCAGTATCAAATAATCCTTATACAGTGTGAAATTTACTTTATGTATGAAAGCCAAAGAGGGAATATAACATCTGACAAATATTTAGGATCAAGTCTCCACCACTTGCTGTTATTTAAAATCATTTGAACCCATAACAGCAAGTTTAAATCCTTACTCTATAAGGGCCAGAGGTTTGGGTGAAATATCAGATATTTTGTAATTCATATGAAAAACTAGGAAAACAAATTACTATGATTGATGAAAAAAGTGCCCAAAATAGGCTTTCTATGATTGATGATTACCGTAATGTGCGACCTTAAGGGTAAATGTCACATAGATCACTACATATCGGATGTAATTACCCTTGAAAATAACTTTTATTTGTTAAATTCTGATCAATACTCGCTGGGATTTGGAACTTGTCATATGGTTAGACAGATTGTGTAACTTTTGGGTATATCTATACTGGTTTTCAGTTTAAGAGTGAAATGGTAATATCTTTTGTTCTGTGTAACGAAACTACATAACATTTGCAGGCTTTTTAGGAAACTATGATACTATTCGATGGGCAAAAATTGGTGCCATTTGGTAAACAGTAACCTATATTTTAAAACCTATAAAATAGGTCAATATTTACCTACATTTATATATCGAGTGTCCATCAGACCAGCATCAGTTTTGCTGCTTCGGTTTTCTCCCCTGTGGCCTTACCAGACCATTAAGGTCTATAATACCAGGCCATGCGACGTCGCCCAGTCGTAAAATACACATGCATATTATATTTCATGCATACAGAAACTGAGACAGATGTATGCGAGTACTTAGTTTTGTTTTTCTACCCGGTTCACTTTTTGTAAAAAAGAAGAAATACTCGAACTCAGATCGAAACTAAAACCTAAAGATAGTCAGCCAAATGGAATAACTAACAGGCCAGCGTGACACGCTTTTAAAATATGTTTTACAACCTACGTATACTTAACATAGGTGACCTATCATGTTAACAATTCACGCATGCACATTCGTGAAACAGTTGACAAACAGATGAAAATCCGATGACCCTCATTTACCAATTTTTCTAAGTATACCTTTTAGCAGCGCCTTTGTCCGTGGAAAACCTAATAAAATGTGTTTCGCATGTCTAAATATACTATTACCAAATCTCCGATCTGTAGATCAAGAATTCGTTGAATATATCCGTTCTCACAGACATGCTTTCTCACTTTATATATATATATATATATATATATATATATATATATATATATATATGATTACTTAATTTAATCACATAAATTAATATATGAAATGATAAATTTATACATAAATTTTAAGTATTTACTTCAACAGTGGTCAATACGTAGGTAGAGCTAAGTAGTAAGTTATAAAATATATATGGCACTTAAGCTACACAGAATATTCCGCGTTTCATCCACGCTAGGATTCATCAGGCTTATTATATATATATTATTACATATATATATATATATATATATATATATATATATATTTATATATGTATGTATATATATACATGTGTGTGTGTTTGTGTGTGAGAGAGGGAGTTTATTTTGTATAATCTATTCTATGTTTATTTCGGGATAAAATTAATTGCATTCGCATATTTTCCTGATGCCACTTATATTCAATACGATAGTGAATCATAAACCTTATTTTAACGCGGATAATTGCGTACTTATGCATCAGGCTTGCATGCGAAATACGATCAACAGGTGAATTTGTTTGGGTTGTTTTAAAATTGATAATCTAATCAAACGATTCACTAGGATATCCTTAAGTGAGAACCCTATTAAGTATTCGCTTTACGAGATTTCCTTGACTTTCAAGAATGGGCATTACTGAGTCCAAGCACGGCAAACTTAAATGAATTATGCATAGCAGCTCATTTATACATATTTTACTTGAGTGAAATCAACGATCATGCAGTTATATAGTAATTGATGACCGACATGAACCTCTTAACTTCCCCTTATTACCACATATCTGAACCTCCTTCCCCAAAAGAGAAAAATGAGAACAACCAGCCATGATATTTTTATCACTTTCTCTAATCCTTCCCCAAGACTATCCTTCAACCCCTTCTTCTTTAACTGAAATTTGATTTTTGTAACTAAATTTAAATCCATAAAATATTAACCTTGCTTCACGCCAGCCATGGCATAGTATATGGTCCTTCCTCTAAAATTAAATATAGGCTTGACCCTTTTAAAATTTGAAAATTTTCTTGGTCGATAAAATCAATGATGATCGAAACGGTCAGCACATCGCAGCAAGATATGTCTGTGTTTAATATAAAGAATAATAAAAACCTATAATTTGCCCTCTTTGATCGAGCACTATCAACGACACTTGTTAAAATTCAATTATTCATAATTTTTGGACATCTTTCTACCTGGAATATATATATATATATATATATATATATATATATATATATATTTATATATATATATATCACCATTTTTTATATATAGAATATAAAATCTAAACTTTAAGTGTTTTTAGACCAAAGCTAATGTAGACAAAATTTTTTAATAAAAAAAATAGTTATTTAATAAAACAGATTCAATATTTCGAATTATACCAAATTCTTTATCAGGAAAATCTGTTATCAAAGATCTATCATTGAAAACAGCGTTTCGTATTCCCTGAAATTCCCAATATTCCTCATTACTCTTAACCTCTTTCGATACAACAGCTGCTTGCCATTGATTTCTTGTTGGCAGCGCCTAGAGGTCTTTACTGAAATTTAAGTGGCAGTAATCCTCCCCAAGGTCCCAGTTCTCTTCGCATATATCCAGCGGAGATCTGGTCAGTACTCTCTCCTCGGTAATTCCTTTCTCCTTGACTCTACTTGGCTGGTTATTCTCATTTTTCTCTTTTGGGGAAGGGGGTTCAGATATGTAGTAATAAGAGGACAGAGAACATATATACAGCTTCAATGTTCTTGTTTCTATGTTGCGTTGCATGTTTTGCCTCTGCATCAGTTATTCTGGTCCACGCTTGTTGCTACGGTGGGTAAGTCTCCATATTAAACGGCATTACTTAATATTTCTGCTATTTTAATTATTGTTGTTTGTTGTATTTTCTCAGTTATTCCCATGATTCCAATTTCTCCCAATTTTTTTTTTTCAAAGTTTTTCGGAATTGTTCCTAATTCTCCTACTATTATAGGTATTATTTTGATTTTCTTCATCTTCCATATCCCTTTCAGCTCTCTGGCTAGCTTTGTGTATTTGCTCCGTATCTCCTGTTCTTTGATAGTCACCCTGTGGTCGGCTGGAACAGCAAAGTCTCCGAATTGACACGATTTTTATTTCTAGTTAATTATTATGACATCCAGTCTTCTTGCCTGTATGGGTTTATCAGTTTGTATGTCCATGTCACATAGGAGTGTGTGATTCTCGTTTGTACCACTTGTCTTTGCGTTCGAGATGCAGTTGTTTGCATAATTCTCAGTGTACTGCCCTTTCCACTTGGTCGTGTCCGTTCTTGTATACATTTTGGGCCAGTTTGCTGCAGTCATTTACGGTTATTAGGGATCATGTTTCTGGGCTTATGTGTTTTTTTCTCATCTATGTCCAAGTGTTTTCGTTATTTTCATCTTGTGTCATCATTATGAATCTTCCGTGTAGTCTTTCTCTTCCCATTTTTTTCTTTTCTTGTTTTATCCTTTGTCTCACGATTTTCTGTTTTATTAATTTTTCCGTGTCTCTCGCTGCCATGATTATTCTTTCAGTGTTTTGCATTATGTATTTTTATAATTCTTCTTTCGTGTAATCCACATAGTCTATTAGGTTTCTTTCTTCTTCTTCTTCTTCTTCTTCTTCTTCTTCTTATTATTATTATTATTATTATTATTATTATATCAGTATTATATTATTAATCTCATTATTATTATTATTAATAATTTCATTATTATTATTATTATTATCATTATTATTAATTTCATTATTATTATTATTATTATCAATCTCATTATTATTATTATTATTATTATTAATCACATTATTATTATTATTATTATTGTTATTATTAATCTTATTATTATTACTATTATTATTATTATTATTATTATTATTATTATTATTTTATGCCGAATAGCGATGATAATCCTTGCGAAGTATTCTGATGTTGTTGACTATCAATTAGAATGTGAGCGTCAGTCAACGTGTGTGTCATATAATGTAGGAATTCACTGTTTTCTAAGCTCTGGATGTATATGAAATACAAAATTCAAACTTTAGCAGTATTAAGGCCCACACTAGTGCAGGATTTTTTTTTAAATAAATGAATTCACTTATTATGCGAGGGCCGTTCAAAAAGTAAATAATCCTGTTGTTTTAGGTTAAAATTAATAAGAGCTTCAAAGACGAGAGTTGTAGCATTAAAATTGACGACATTCACTATTATTCTCAATCATTTCTCAACTGATGAACGATGGCTGTGTGCATATGTCTGGAGCGCTTTATCATACGAAGGTTGTTCCAAATGCCAACCGTCCTTTGTTTTGCTTTTGGCATCAAAATGTAGGTGTTCCATTTTTTTTTTACTCAAGAATTACGAAAAGGGGATTGGTAACATTAAACAAACAAACCATTTTACCGAATAATCAATATTTCCAAATATTGGCAACCATTCTCAATGAATTTTTACCAGCAATCCAATGAGCAATCTAGCTTTTGACGAACGACAATTAAATAAGCTGTTTTCTTAGAAAATCATATTGTCAACATTTGCAACAGAGTTATGAGTTCATGACCTGAAAGCTACATAAGTACAATAATTATAACAATGCAATTTGCAATGGTCAAATGATTCATTCGGACGGTAAAAAAATAGAAGGTCTTACTTTTACAACACCACTTATACAGGGTAACCAAAATAAAACGGGCCCCAACTATAATTAGGCTCCGTTTCTTAGTGTTTTGTCCGAATGAAATGAAACTTTGGTCATAACTAGTTTATTATATTAAAAACATTACATCGAAACACTAGGGTCTTTGGCCTTTTTTTCTCCGTTGACTGTAAAATGCTCAGAAAAAACAATTAAGTGTCCTCTTTTTTTGCGTCACCCTGTATATAACTAGTATTTCAGCCCAGTTTTTCCCGGTTTTTTGGCGGTCAATTTTTAAAACTTTGGCCCCTATTATGACCCCTTAAAATTTATTGTTTTGGGATCAAATCAAGTTATTAAGTTAGATCCATATCCAAGGAACCTATATCTGAAATTTCAAGTTTTAAGACCCCAAATTGTCGGAGGAGTTTGTTAGAGTTCCCAAAGGTCAAATCCTTGAACTTTGACCACTTAACAGCCAAACTTCCGGCCGAAAACGGTTCACATAGATTTTCCCAAATCTCAGCACCCTTTATATCAAATTTCCAGTCTGTAGACTTAAAATTGACAGAGTTATTGCGTAGGGAAATGCACACAGACAGACAAACAGACAGACAAACAGACACACAGACACGTTCGCTTTTATAGATAGATAGATAGATAGATAGATAGATAGATTAAGTAGTGTGACGTGTATTCCAATAAAGTTAACAATAAATATTTTATACACGCAAGTTGAGTCAATTATATAACTAATGCACCTGAAAGGTTAAAAGCAACTAACTTGTGATGATTTACGAGTATTTAGTCAAAGGCTAAAATCCATTTAATCAACACAATTACGAATCCGACCATTTCCTCGGAAGTGTTTTGTTATCTCCTTTTCATGATAACTTCCAAAGGAAAACGCGCCATGTATACGGTTTGGAAGGACAAGCAATGATTTAATTTTTGTATCTAAGATTGTTTTTACTTTAGCTAAGTGGTACTAATGAAATATGCAGGTATATATTTCAGGTGAAAATATTTAAAGCAATTCATAACAAGGGCGATAGCCATTAGTTGCGTGCTCTGGTGTAATGAATAAATGCATGAATGTAGGATTTATATGACATTCTAAAGGATAAACTATAATGAGCGAAAAATGGGCTGAAATGACTTAAATAAATCAAAAGTAAATGACTTAGAATGACTTTAATGAACTTAAGGATGAATTGAATGATCTTAAGAGTGACTTGAATGCTTAAAAAATAATTGGAATCCTTCAAAAACAACTTGAACGATCTGGAGAATGACTTGAATGGCTTGAGACTGTGGTTGTAAAGTGGGTGATAATTTTACATTAAATTAATACAGAACAGTGATCTCCAACTTTATATCACAAAGTTACAAACATAAGTACAGCATGTAGTAAGAAAAGATACTACACTTTGATCTTGGCAAAAAGGCCAAGAATAGGGTATTTATTTGCTCCCCCACCGAGCAAATTAGGCACAAGGCCGATTTTTAATGTGAGGAGTGAAGGGGAAATGGGGACCAACTCCCCGGGGAATAGGTGAGCTGGATAGTGACAATTGATATGGAGGGTTGCCCCTACATTGACCAAGGTCTTATATGTGGGGTTGCCCCAACATATGGTCTTTGCTTGCAGTATCTGCCAGGATAGATACTACACTTTGATCTTGGCCAAAAGGCCAAGAAAAGCTGTATTTATTTACTCATCCACCGAGAAAGTAAGGCACAAGGTCGATTTTTAATGTGAGGAGTGAAGAGAAAATGGGGACCAACTCCCCGGAGAGTAGGGGAGCTGGATAGTGACAATTGCTATGAAGGGTTGTCCCTACATTGACCAAGGTCTTATATGTGGGGTTGCACACACATATGGCCTTTGCTTGCAGTATATACCGGAACAGATACTACACTTTGAGGTATTTATTTGCTCCCCCACTGAGCAAATTATGCACAAGGCCGATTTTTAAAGTGAGGAGTAAATGGGAAATGGAGACCAACTCCCCGGGGAGTAGGGGAGCTAGATAGTGACGATTGGTATGAAGGGTTGCCCCTACATTGTCTAAGGTCTTATATGTGGGGGTTCCCCCACATATTGTCTTTGCTTGCAGTATCTGCCGGAACATATGGTATTTATTTGCTCCCCCACCGAGCAAATTAGGCACAAGGCCGATTTTTAATGTGAGGAGTGAAGGGAGGGGGAAGGGAAAGAGGGGACCAGCTCCCGAGAGGTGGGAAATGGGAGCTGGTTAAAGGTCAGGCATGTGGGGTTGCCCTCACATCTGGTCTTTGCTAGTCATAGCTAGTCATAGCTTGCAGTATCTGCCGGAACAGATGGTATTTATTTGCTCCACCACCGAGCAAATTAGGCACAAGGCAAATGTTTAATGTGAGGAGTGAAGGGAGGGGGAAGGGAAAAAGGGGACCAGCTCCCGAGAGGTGGGAAATGGGAGCTTGTTAAAGGTCAGTTATGCGGGGTTGCCCCCACATCTGGTCTTTGCTTGCAGTATCTGCCGGAACAGATGGTATTTATTTGCTCCCCCACTGAGCAAATTAGGCACAAGGCCGATTTTTAATGTGAGGAGTGAAGGGGAAATGGGGACCAACTCCCCGGGGAGTAGGGGAGCTGGATAGTGACAATTGGTAGGAAGGGTTACCCCTACATTGACCAAGGTCTTATATGTGGGGTTTCCCACACACATGGTCTTTGCTTGCAGTATCCGTCGGAACAGATGGTATTTATTTGCTCCCCCACCGAGCAAATTAGGCACAAGGCCGATTTTTAATGTGAGGAGTGAAGGGAGGGGTAGGGAAAATGGGGACCAGCTCCCGAGAGGTAGGAAATGGGAGCTGGTTAAAGGTCAGGCATGTGGGGTTGCCCCCACATCTGGTCTTTGCTAGTCATAGCTAGTCCTAGCTAGTCATAGCTTGCAGCATCTGAAGAACAGATGGTGTTTATTTGCTCCCCCACCGAGCAAATAAGGCACAAGGCCGATGTTTAATGTGAGGAGTGAAGGGAAGGGGAAGGGAAAAAGGGGACCAGCTCCCGAGAGGTGGGAAATGGGAGCTGGTTAAGGTCAGGCATGTGGGGTTGCCCCCACATCTGGTCTTTGCTAGTCATAGCTGGTCATAGCTTGCAGCATCTGCCGGAACAGATGGTATTTATTTGCCCCCACCGAGCAAATTAGGCACAAGGCCGATTTTTAATGTGAGGAGTGAAGGGAGGGGGAAGGGAAAAAGGGACCAGCTCCCGAGAGGTGGGAAATCGGAGCTGGTTAAAGGTCAGACATGTGGGGTTGCCCCCACATCTGGTCTTTGCTAGTCAAAGCTAGTCATAGCTTGCAGTATCTGCCGGAACAGATGGTATTTATTTGCTCCCCCACTGAGCAAATTAGGCACAAGGCCGTTTTTAATGTGAGGTAAAAACCAGCTCCCCTAAAAGTAGGCAAAAAGGGGGCACTCTGGTTACCAAAAATAATAATTGTCCCAGTATAGAGGGTTCCCCCTCCATTGACTGGTACAAATTATCTTAAGTGCAGTATCTGCCGGAACAGATGGTATTTATTTGCTCCCCCACCGAGCAAATTAGGCACAAGGCCAATTTTTAATGTGAGAAGTGAAGGGAGGGGGAAGGGAAAAAGGGGACCAGCTCCCGAGAGGTGGGAAATGGGAGCTGGTTAAAGGTCAGGCATGTGGGGTTGCCCCCATCTGGTCTTTGCTAGTCATAGCTAGTCATAGCTAGTCATAGCTTGCAGCATCTGCCGGAACAGATACTACACTGTGATCTTGTCCCGAAGGCCAAGAGAAACAAAAAGGCCAAGAAAATCTTAAAAAGCTAAGGACAGCATCTATTCACAACAGACCTTTGATCTTAACAAAAAAGGCCAAGCACAAACGTGTTACGGACAGACCGACAGACCGACAGACCGGTCGACCGACGGAGTGACTTATAGAATCGCTTGCACACGACTAAAAATGGCTGCCGTTGGTTTACTACTGCGTAGCTTAGCTTAGCCTTTTAGATCTACACATGTTCTTTAGCAATATAACGTGCTATGTTTCACTCATTACTACTAAAAACTGAGTTATAACAATAAGAGCACTCATTCGCATATGATTCTCGAACGCAGTGTACTGTGGAAACATGTTTATTTAATAATCAATAACCAACAGCAATGCTGAGAAACAACATGGATGTTCCTATGATTAGTTCAACTATATGGATTAGTTAACAATGATAACCGACAGGAATCTGTTTTTTAATAAATAACGAATGTGCAAACAGTATAATTGTGCGAGATAGAAAATTGCCCGCCAAACACCAGAAAGATGCTTAAATAATTAAAAAATAACATATTTTGCAGAAAAACTGTATGTATTATTGCCTAGAAGTTGATTGAAACTACATCTGGAATCGCATAATTTCTATTTTGTTGCTGTCTTTTGTGCATTTATTAGAAGGCATGGTTAAAAGTAAATGAAAAAAATATCTGATCATATAAATATATTATATTAAACACATCTCATCATACGCTTTCCAGGCCTTGTGCCAAATAATGCTGATGTGGGCAGCATTATAATAACTACCCCATTATAAATCTTTTATGATGGGATGTGTCTCCTAGCGGCTTCGGCTGCAGGGAGACAGGGTTGTAGTACTCGTCAAGGATCCGTTCTTGACACTCACCCAACAGGTGAGAGGCCGGGAACCGGCCCAGCACCTGGTCAACCCTCCCGGGCCTTGCCACCGGGCTTTCCGGTGGGACAAGTTAATTGCTTGTCCCCTGATGCTCCCCTACCGGGGAATGCCGACGGGGGTGCCCAGGCAATTTTTGATGAGGCAAGAGTGTCCCTCCTTTAGGGGAGCTTGCCTATTTCCACCTTCCGGCCTTGTGCCACATTTTGGTGTGGTTGACACCAAATAAATAACTACCCCAATATAAATCCAAAATATTTTAACATACAGGGTGGCCGAAAAGTCCCAGGATACTGGCCGAAAAGTCCCAGGACACTCTATTTTCAATATTTTAATGGCACAAAGAACCTGGAGGCGAATGGAATTGTGCAAGAACAACGAGGGCCAACATACTGATCCCCTGGACCACTAAATTACTCTAGTTGTTTTCTGCTTTGTTTCTAATAAAGTTCTCTTTTTTGTTGAATATATTTTTTCTGTGTGTTTCATTAAAAAATACTGTGTTTTATTAAAAATACATGTATAGTGTCCTGGGACTTTTCGGCCACCCTGTACATATATATATATATATATATATATATATATATATATATATATATATATATATATATATATATATATATATATACATACATATATATGTGCGTGTGTGTGTGTATTTATATGCATATGTATATATATATAAATTTATATATATATTGATATATATATATAAATTTATATATATATGTGTGTAATATATATATATATATATATATATATATATATATATATCAATTTAGCATTCAAATATAAAATCATTTTAAATGCTCACGGATGATTTTCTCGCAATCTCGCCTTTCGCAACATTTCATGAAAGCCTTATACACAAGCCAATGATCTAAAGGTTATGATAATTATAAAAAGGGAAGAAAACAGATAGAAAAAATATACCCAATAGTCGTATAAGAACAGTCGCACAAAAATAGTGACACAATGAAACGCGCACATACAAATTACATGCTAGTGTCGTTATTGGATACGACACAAATTTTGTTGTGAAACTTATAAGTGGGTGGAAAATAGTAAACAGTGAGATCAACCGAACTACCTCTTAACCGGTGCAATAGTACTCGTTATTTTAGTCAATTCCGAACGAATACCGACGATGTTTGCTAGTGAGAAACCGATGGAAAATAGATGGAGCGACAAAGCTCAATAATTAGCAAAATATACGAAAGAAGATTAAATTAATGAGAAACCTTTTGTTACTTATGCTGCAGTTGAACGTAATATGTCATTCTCAGTGGTCAGTTATTGAGAATGATATTCGGGACAACCGTTAGTGAAAAATACATAATGAAGAACATTGAAAATTATTGTTTCAGCAAGAGACACAGAAAAAACGAACAAGATAGTACAAAGAGGAAATGACGTATAAGACGAAAAAAGAAAAATTGAAAGAAAAAACAGCTACACGGACGTTTCATAATGGTTACATAATATGAAGCAAACAGAAACACTTACATACGACTAAAAAATTAAGCTTAACAGAGAAAGTTAATTTATACTAACAGCCGCACAGAATAATACAATTAGAACACCACATTAAAGCACAAATTGACCAAACACAAAAAAAAACAGTAAATGCAGACTCTGTAGAGTAAAAGACGAAACAATATATCATAAATAATCGAATGCAGCAAGATATCCTTAAAAGAATATAAGAATAGACGTAATGAAGTATGAAAGGCATTACACTAGGAATTATGCAGGAAACACTACGTTGAACACGCTGAAAGATTTAACTAGCCCGAACCGGAAACAAGATGAGAAAACGAAAGTCACATAATCTTATGGGACATGAGTATTCAAACAGATAAATCCATCATCATCATCATCATCATCATAATAATAATAATAATAATAATAATAATAATAATAGTAGTAGTAGTAGTAGTAGTAGTAATAATAATAATAATAATAATAATAATAATAATAATAATAATACAACTGATATATTGAGGGAAATCCTTGAATGTGGAGACTAAATATATGAGACACGCATATAGAAAACGCCATAAGAGTCAAACACATAAAATGCACATGAAATAAACAACTGAAACTATGATGTAATTTTAAGTTACCTCCTCCTCCTCCTCCTCCTCCTCCAAAATATTGAAGTGTCGGTATACACTGGCGCTACACCGAATAATTGAGGAGGGTCAAAGAGGATGGAAAGATAGCAGAGAGAATGCACTAACCAACCCTCTACTGGATGGGTGTGAGAATGTTTGAAACTTTGGGGAGCTTATTGCCACCCAACTTCCAATAAAGACCAATGGTCGATGCCAACAAGAGGTCGGTGGTGGACGGCCGTTTCGATGACGGAGATTGGTTTTCAAAGATTATCAAGAGGGCAAGAGAGTACAGAAAATTTAGTGAGACTTGTCACTCAGACTCCAGAGAACACCACAGGTTGTTCACAAATAAATATTTGATGATGGCCTGTGTGAAAACACTTACAGAGTAAAAAAAAAATAAAGTAACGGCTTTGTTTTCTATTCATTCCGCGTTTTATCTTTGCCGTTTAAACGTCCAAGACTCGTCCACTTGATACAATTATGTTGCTTTGTCGTCTTGTCCAAACAAATCGAATGCGAACGAAGAGTGAGCGTAAGATGCCTTTGAAATAACCAGGTTAGGAAGTTGTGTTTCATCTCGTAATTGAATCCGGACCTGGAAACCAATTTGATTGACTTTTCGCAATTCTTAATTTGGATTCCTTTTTTCTCTCTGACGAATGGCAAACAGGAAGAGAATTGCTGCAAACTGATTAGAAAAGCAGCCCGTCACATTCATTCTACCGCCATGACAGTTTCTTTAACAATTTGTAGAAGGGACAAAGACGACATAATAGGACAACATACTTGAATGGATAAAGAAGATGATGCATTGTTGTAGTTAAATAGAAACGCATGGGTGTGTAAGTCCATGACAGAGCAATGGCTGCATGTATTTTGGGTGGTTGAGGCAGCCAGAATTTTCATGTTAAAGTACTAAATATTAGTTTCCATCTACAAAGTGAGTAGATAATAATGATAATAATAACAATAATAATAATAATAACAATAATAATAATAATAATAATAATAATAATAATAATAATGTTAGAGAACGGAACGAGATTTGGTTTGGACTTAGCAGGCATCGGACGGCTTCAGAGGTTCTCCTCCTCTTCACTGGGGGGACGCTGAAATGTACCACACACACACACACACACAACCGCATATGAACAAATAGAACAACTAGACAATCACACAACGTTAACTCTGACTAGACGATCACACACGATCCCCTTTATGATACGCAACACAACGATAATAATAATAATGATAATAATAACAATAATAATAATAATAATAATAATAATAATAATAATAATAATAATAGACAATTACAGATGCAAATCATGAAAATTGAAACTGTATGATCGAAAATTAACTCCCCCTGCGACCCCGCCTTTGCCCCCAACCTCAAAAAATTAGTCGTCACTAAAGTTGTGGATTTGGAAGTTTTGACAGCAGTGTGTTTAATTTTCCCGAGAAATTATTAGTGTAACAATTTTTATGTAATATGTGTACCGATGTTTACAAGAAAACCAAATTAATTGGTTAAACATCAGACTTAATGGTTTGAATGAGACTTAATCATCGTTTTTTTTTTATATTTCGAAATGGAATAACGTTATGAAATAAGATTAATGCAACTATGTATTTATTACGTTGTCAATAATATAACTTTCAGTCTTACAGACTAAATTGCTTGCATATTTTTGCTTGACTAGAAGTCCCATTTTGTAATTTGCATTTTTAGAATAAGAGGTTTTTTATACATACAAAGTCTCTATCTATAACTATCATTTAGCACACCATATATATTCATTGGTATATGTTTTGAAACATGACCTAATAATGCATCTATGATGCCACGTACAAACTGTAATTATTTTGTAAACGCAATGTTCGAAGAGCTATATTTTATTTAAAAACAGCTTAGTTCGTAGATCTGATTTCAAAAATTAAGGTTTGAGGCTCGATTTCCGATCAGCATGTTATTCGTTGAGAATATATTAATTAGAACAAAATGTTCTATTTCTAAAAGCTGTAAAAATATTTAGATATAGAAATGCATTATTTGCGTTAAAAAAGGAGACTGACGGACAGGCACACTCACACATAGAACTTTTGTTTATTCTGATTTTATTTTTGCTGAATTAATTTTCTTCGCATTCTTTCACAAGAGGACAAGCCTTTTTCATGTAACACTATTTTTCTAATTTTTGCGTATTGATATTCATATTAAACACCATTCTTTTTATTTATGTTTAAATAAAATACAACTTTGTTATATAGGTATTGGAAATGCATTCATCTGCAAAAAAGTCTAGTGAATTTGCATATCCTTTAAAATATTACTAATTATTAATTCCATATAAGTTTTTCGGTTTTCCTATTTTATATTCATTTTTGGTTTACTATTACGTGGGATTATATTCATGCAGATAATCTACATGAGTTATACTTATGTAATATTTGCGTAAAAATGTTATAGTAAACTGTCCTTTCTCTCTCTCTCTCGCTCTCTCTCTCTCTCTCTGTATATATATATATATATATATATATATATATATAATGACCATTCAAAGTCCTATGTTTTTTTTGTTCTCAGACATGAAATATAATATATAAGTTATTCAAACCAATGCGAAAATATATATTGGGGTTTTAGTCGAGAAAAATCGGTGTAACTCTGTGAAAATTAAAGGAATGTAATTTGCCAGGTGAAGCTCGAACGACAGCATTACGAACATGCATGCGTAACATAGTAGCTATTGGTTCATGTTTTAATTTTAAGCCTTGCAGAAAATGTCTTCATAGTTCAAGCATTAACGTCCAAGGAAACAGGAAATCGCATCCTAAACATTTTGGTATCGAATCTCGGTAGCGGCGCAAGTGTCATTTTTAAACTTTTTAAATCGTTACTATATATTGGGCTCAATATAATCCGCTATATAATAAAAATGCTTCAAAATTCCCCCATCTGTACCAAAGTATCGAAGGTTTACAATAAGAGATGGCACATACAAATTCTATACATATGCCTAATAGTCATTATTTTCTGTAGCTTTCGAACACCATTTTTAACACTTTCAGTTCTGAAAATAAAATGCTATATTGCATCACACGAGAAACAGCATCACAATCACAGTACCTATAGTATATATTTTTCTGAGTTGATAGGAATTCCTACCACCTCTACCACTTTAAATCAGAAACAATTTTACATTTTCCTACGCTACTGAGATTACACCGATCGTAACTGCTTAATACTCTTACATCATTCTGGTGCAGGATTTATAAAGTCCTCCCACTCTGATTAGCTGAGTTCTGAAAATTCTTATATTCTAGAAACCTATTCGTACCAGCATTTACGAACGGTAATAAAATTGAAATAATAAACCTCTATAGACAACGTCTGTTGATAATCCGTCATAAAAATCATGCGTGTGTGCGTTATATATATATATATATATATATATATATATATTTCATATTTTTATTTCTTATTAATTGTATTTGCAGTTTAATCGCGATTACTTTTTATTTAGGCATTCGTATGTAGGTCTATAAGTGTGCGTGTCCGGCTGCACGTGCGTTTCACAACTAAACAAGGCTTATCTGTACGCACGTTTGTTTATGCACGTGTTTTCGTTTGCTCGTGCCTTTCTAAACAAAAAGCAAACTTTTTAATAAATTGCTAAAATAAGTCTAAAAGTAAATAAACATTACTGCATAAAACAATCTCCCAACTCATTTCTATATTCTTTAAGAATTCTCATCGGTTTCCCTATTCTTTGTTGGTTCATTCTTTAAAAAGTGTTCTCTTCATTTTTTCAGTGTTTGCACCTAATTATTATTTATAAAACAATACGCTATTATCCAAATTAAAAATCGGCTATTTTTTTTAATAATACGAGATTTGCAAAACAAATTAATATTAAACACTTATGTTTACACCGTTTTTTACCTAAGGTATCTACAAGTAATGAAAACAAAAGGGATATACATGTTTGCTATTTTTGGCGTTTCCTTTTCATTTCCGCTAATCCACCGCAAGGCGTGACCGGGTATCGCTAGTATACTAATAAATACGTAATCTGAATTTATCAAAATATTATATTTAAGCATATGTCACGACTGGGCAACGGTGGGCCATCTGCTAGTTAATAGTATAACTCCGTAGACAGTCGGGCTGGGGACTTTTTGCAATTTACTCCAACAATGCAACGTAAGTAAGAACGCCAGTCTTTTACGTATATTGCATTTAGAAGTAGAACTTTTTACGTCTTTAGTATACCTTGTTGGTAGGTTTTATTCTAGTCCCTCGGTCAACCAAAGAAAACATATTAATCGATTGTTTAATAGGTGAACTGTAATCGCTTTGCATGATCAAATATAAAACAGGAACCCCGGTTTAGTGAGCTCAATTAAATTTAAACATTTTTAGCTTTGCTACAAATACAAAACTCATGCTCTATTATGCCGAGAACATAATAGATTTATAAAAACTTTTGAAGTTTTGTATAATTTTGAACATAGTTTTCACACTTTGTACAGTTTATCTTTTGTTTCTTTCAATCTGATATATTACAAGAATTTACACTTATATGCTTATTAAGTTTAGATGATATTTGTGATTATTTAAATTATTTGTCATCTATTTTCTATCTAGTAATTTATATTCAAAGCACTTGGGCGGATGTTACTTTTGGCATTCTCAAATTCCCAAATCCTTTTGTCGAATTCGGTAATTTGTATCGAAATTTTCGGCAAAAACCTTTAATTTATTGACCGAGATATCTTGCTCTAGTACGGTGTGCTATGATCAGGTAGGGATGTTACGTAATTCGTAATTTGATTCATAGTATTGCCGCATTAAGGATTGAACCTTGTCCTTTCAGAATACACTCGATTAGAAGTCAGCACTTATAATCCTTGTCCTTTCAGAATACACTCGATTAGAAGTCAGCACTTATAATCCTTGTCCTTTCAGAATACACTCGATTAGAAGTCAGCACTTATAATTCTTGTCCTTTCAGAATACACTCGATTAGAAGTCAGCACTTATAATCCGTGTCCTTTCAGAATACACTCGATTAGAAGTCAGCACTTATAATCCTTGTCCTTTAAGAATACACTCGATTAGAAGTCAGCACTTATAATCCTTGCGGAAGGAACAAAATCGATACTAAGAATAGCATTTGGAATTACCAGAAAGATCTATCCGATCATCACAAAAAGATTAGTCGTGGGGAAAATAAAAAGGTTAGATTTAAAATGGTGTATGGATTACTGAGTTTGAAATAAAGATTCCCGAGTTCGAGATTACTGAAGTTACATTAGACGAAAGGTATTAATGTTATTAAAAATGAGAACAAAATTCTATATGGTCAAAATGACAGAAAACGACATCCTTATGCGAATGTATCTGCTTCTCAAAAATCGCGGAATTTTTCCATTTTTCCACTGGTTTATATAATTTCCATCGGTTTTCCTGGACATTTCTTTTCACTTCCTGTATCTAATAAATTGGAAGCATTTGCAAGGTATATCGCCCGTCTCATCTTAATTTATCCGATTCTCAATAATCGTGCAATTGAAATACACATACACAAACTATATATCATAGAACGCTGCAGAATAGTCGTGGATGTATGAAGAACCTAGGGAAATAATGATGAATTATCTGCTTCTAATGTATTGACTAGAAACGGTTATTTATCGAGTGAAAGAGATTTATTGTTTCGTACTCGTGTCAGTTTCAGACCATTTATAAGATACGTTCGATCTACGGGCTGATATATACAATCCGTCTCAATTTTCCTTACCATCGTTATTTCCTCAAACGAATTGAAAATACGGTAATACGTCGAGTCAAAAACATGATTAGAATTTATCAACCAGTTAAAAAAAAACATATGGTGCACACGCAGGCGCAGATAAGTCAATACATGCTTGGGTGTACATTAACATGTATACTTACATTCTCTATCGCACCGTATAATCGATACTTTTTTATTAAAAATCACTTTGTGTGTGCGTGAGTTCCTTTCTTCAAAGTTCCGAAACGGCTGAGCCTATATTTTGCAAATTTCACGAAACGGTAATTTATATGTTTGGCCGTATTCTTAGATATGTTCTTTACAGAAATTTACCCGATAAGTATTAAAAATGGAAAAAATCCGAACTTTAAGTAATCTTTCTACTCATATAGATCAAAAAGAGGAATTTTTACATTTTATTTTATTTTTTCTTATTAATGTGTTCAATCAATGATAAAAGAAGAGATGCCATTGAAATGCCACAAATTATTTCCTATTTTACATATTTTAAAATTAAAAGTTTATCAGAAGTGATACTTCTAAGGCATTCATTATAAGCCCAAATACTAGGTTACGTTATATTTTAAACAAACACATACGGAATTTGATGAAAGACATAAATGTATATATATATATATATATATATATATATATATGCTTTACAATGGTTTAATAAGATTACTATTATATTTAATAATTATGCTTTACAATGCTTTAATAAGATTACTATTATATTTATAATAGTATAAAATAAAACTTGAATGTCAACGAGCTGCTTATGTTCAGCTTTGCCGCGCCGAAACATTTTGCCGGGCAGAAATATTAGGCACATACTATTTGAGATTTTTTTTTTTTGTTTACACAGTGATCACCACTTATCAAGGCCCGGAAGCCACTCAGGGATAAGGGTTATTGCAAGTACATTACGTTAGTGAGGAGATTTGCTGAAGTGTTTACTTAAGGGGGCGTTTCATTAGGAATTTGTTAACATTGGACTTGAAGACATTCAAGTTGTAGTCCGGAGGGAAGCAGGCAGACGGAACAGAGTTCCACAGGCGTGCAGTTCTAAGAAATAAGCTTTGTTCATGGAATCCGCGTTTTGATTTAGGCACAGATATAGAGTGGGGGAAATTTTTCACAGTGGATTCAGCTAGACGGGTGTTCTTTGTGAAAGATTGGCGAGGGGGGACCAGAGATTGGAGTTCAGACGAGCATCTGCCATGGAAATAACGATAAAACAAGGACAGGCTCGTAACGCCTCTTCTGTGGGAGAGAGGTTGCAGGGTAGAGAAAAGGGCATCCCCCACTAAGCCACAAAGTCTATTTTGTACTCTGTCAAGGCAGATACTCTGAATATCCTAACTTTAACGTAAAGTGACCACATGTTTGGATTTGGGACGCATAAAATATGTCCATATTAGTTTATGAAAATCGAACGCAAAATATCTCACATAACTAAAACATACAAGCTTACTTCCGGTTTAAAATGCAACTGCTGAAAATAAATTAAATGTAAATTTAATGAAAAATAAATTTAATTTATAAACTGTAAATCACATTTCTAAATTTAACAATTTAATCATTCTATTAAAACCAATAATTACAAAATCGAGCTAAGAATTAAAAAAAAAACTCTTTAATATTATATGCAAATAATGATATTCATTGAATGTACATATCTTGTGAATACATAGCATACAGAGAAATCATGTTGGAATAAAGGTGTATATAAGTATGTTTACAATATGAAAAAATTTGGTGAAACAGTGCACCTTTTGTGTCTTGTAATTACATTGTAAACAAATAGACTGACAAAAATAGAACTTTATTATAATACAAGATTCAAGCAAGCATAAACCCCCGGATGGTTTATAGCGCTTAATACTTATTAAGATAAAATAAAAACATCAGTATTTTATTTTAGGATGCCAATGAATTATTTAAAAATAAATATCAGTTCGGATTTATTAAAGACTTATAATCATTAACTACGGTCAGTCTTGACAGACAATAGATACGTTCTGTAAAGCTGCCTGTGCATAAAATTGTGGTGCATTTGATGAGGCAACCCCCTCTTGAGTCTGCACGGTCAGATTCAAGTGACCATGCGCAATACAAAACAACTGGAAACAATGCTGAAATATGCGCAAAATGCATGCAATGCATGCTATTCGTAAATAATCACTGACTTTTGTTCTGAGCAGGCTAAACTTCGCTTGAATAAGATGAACTGATGGGTACATGTGTTACAGAGCGCGGACGTGCGTATGCAAATACCAAGCCGTGTTGAAAAAGACTATCAAAAAAGTTTTTGTACAGACCAAAGGTCACGTTGAGAACGTTCGAGATGATCACTGAGAGACGTGGGTTACGTCATAGTCGCAATAAGTAGTCACGCGTGGCGGGTAAATTAGGAAATAAATGCAATTGTAACAAAAAAAAAAGAAATCGGGTTATTACTTTTATATGTTCGTTTGCGATAAAAATTATTTTCCAGATATGACCCCCAAGCTGGGCATTCGCATACATTACAGATGGATGTCCATGTGATAAGGACATTTGCATGATAAGATCCTAATTTGTCTTATAAGGGTTTTCGTTTATATTTGCCTTTTATCACCGTCACGACAGCGGAATAACTATCATCGATATTATCTTTAAGAAAAAATTACCACACCTTGTTTACTCATTCCCCGGCCAACATTTACGTATGTGGACACTTCAATGGCCATAATGTTGGCTGGCTGTTGATGATAGGGAAGGTACCTACACCCAAAACGAAAGTGTAATGATACCGTAATGGAGACACGGTCTAAATAAAATAAACGACAGGTACTTGAATACTACTAACAAAAATTAATTTTTTATGGATGAGATTTGACATTTCTTAGTCCACCGACGTGTGAAAACCTATAGAACAATAGGACAGGACTCAGTAGAAAAATGTATAGACATTTTAGAAAATGCGTACATTTTTAATTAGATGGAAGGCGTGTTATGTATTAGCCTCACGTAAAACGCCGGAGCGCCTTGCTAATAGGCGATTGTAAGATCGACTATCATTATTAAAATTTAAATGCTATTATTATGAAAGGACATTATTACGATTATTTGGGTAGAAATTTAGATAGTGTTACAAGGATAAATAGTTTTTATATGTTTTGGAATTTATTAAAGATATTAGGAGCAATAAACAAATGTATAATGCATAGACAAAATAAGTTTTGTCAGAGAAAACATAACCTGGAGGCCAAATGTTAGATCTTTGTGCGGCTTTGCATAGTTGAATGACGTAAGCACAAAGGGCTATTTTTAATATATATATATAGAGGCAAGTTAGTTAGTTGAAAAGAAAGAGTTGAAGAAGAGACGTCACATAATTCAGACGGCTTAGAAGTCGGAGGAGGAGTAGTCTCATTTATAACGCTAGGAAGCAGCGTAATCCAAATTTGCAAAATAGTAAATGAACGTTGCAATCTGTAAAGATGTCTGTCCGGTTAGTCATGCAATGAGTCAGTTTAGTCGAATAACAAACAGGAGCTAGATGTGTGTCGTTTATGTAAACCCTTAGAAGAAAATTCTACTGTCTGTGCCACATTACCACTGTATCCTTTCCTGTGAAAACACGCTATGTTACAAATAATTATATGTGTGTGTGGTAAAACAACTGCACCTGGCGTTTATTCAATTCATGTGTTTCCAAAAGCTTCAAACAGAAATAGCTTTAGATTTAGGAGCATCACGAACACAAGACAATCCTATCAAGATCCGCACCCTAAGAAACAGATGTGAAACGCTCCCCAAATTCAATAACAGTGCAATCTTGTAAAAAGGGGTATCTTTCTACTGTCAAGAACAGATTAAAGGAATTTAATTTGTGAGGATATGTTGCAAGACGCAAGCCAATGATTTCTGAAAAAAAAAAACAACAGAAAGCCCCGTTTGGACTTAATTATATGCAATGAAGATCATAACTCTTCCTATTGGTCAAAAGTGCTTTTTAGTGACGAAAGCAAGTTTAATATGCTAGTCGGTGATTGTAGGCAGTACGTCCGTCGGAGGAATGACAAAGAATTTAAACCTAGGTGCTGAGTTTACACGCTGCAAAGTGGTGGAAGTTGAGTTTTGGTGTGGGGCATTATTAGTACCAATGGTCCAGGGCCTATAGTTTGTTGCAAGGTCGAATTAATTCGATCAAGTACATTAATATGTTGACTGAGAATTTTTTACCCTAATTAGGTCGGAATTTTGATGATAACCCATCTTCTTGTTGGATAATGTCCCCATTCACACAGCTGGTCATGTCAAGAGTTCACCTGGAAGAGCATGATATTCCGTGTTTGGATTGGCCTGCACAATCTCCAGATCTTAATCCTATCGAGAAAGTATGGAATTACATCTGGCAACAGCAACGCAATGATAAATTTCAAATTTGGAAGAACTTTGGACAACAATTTAAGAAAAGTAGGATGTCTGTCAAATTGCATAAGGGCTATAGTGCTGAATATTTACTAGTTCATTGTGTTCCTGTTGTATTTGTGTTGCATTAATGTCCTAAAGTTACACTTAAATACCAATTTTCCATTGTGGGGCTTTCTTTTTGTCTCCTCAATTTGAAGCTTTTTTTTAATTGATGTCAATACTAGAATATTTCAATTAAAAGTCAAACATGAACAGGTGAAATTATAGGAGAATAAAAGGACACTCAAATAATGTATAGTTTGTTTAAATAGTTACATTATATTTAGCTTAAATCTGCAGTTTTTGAAAACATTACAAGTGCAGACATTCTTTTTCTCGCTCGTTTCGACACTTAGATACTACATTATTTCTGTAGATCGCGCGAATTTTGATACAAAATATTATTCACTGTTAGTACTATATGCTTAATATATCGATGGGCCGACGTGTAGTTTTCTTTTTTACTCTAACATCTGATTATAAAAAAAGGTGTTTCTACTTAATGCTCTCACTTCTTTTAACACGAAACGCCCAAAAGGCATCCAAGAGATTTTAAGAGTGATTTGCCGCCAGCAGCTTGCCGGAAAATCTGATTTAGAGATTTTTACGGGATTTACAGAGAAAGAGGGAGAGAAAAACTGGTAGTATTAAAGAGACAGAAAATATGTTAAAGGGAAAATAAAGAGGAGAAAAATAGGGATAGATATTTTATATTAGTACAAACAGAGAGAGAGAGAGAGAGAGAGAGAGAGAGAGAGAAGCGCAACGCGAGAGCGAGAGAGAAAAAAATAGATGTAGAAATACAGAGATACATGCAAAGAGAAAAACAAAAGAAAAAAGATAGAAACAAAAGAGGGTGATATATACATGATATATAGAGATAAATTTAAAAAAAAATGATAGACAGAGAGAATCTAAGCACAGAAACGACAAAAATATTAAATAGGAATTTGTTAAATGAAAAATTAAATAAATAAAATTTAAACTTAATACTTAAGATAAACATTACCCGAAATATAAAGAATAGAACATGGACAAAAATAAGTAAAATATGTTTTTGTTAGATATCTAGATATTAGAGAGTATGTTTTGTTTATTTATTTTTTAGTTAGGATTACCGTTTAACAACCTTCATAATATATATATATATATATATATATGTATATATATATATATATATATATATATATATATATATATATATATATATACTAACATTTAAGCCCGGCGTTGCCCGGGTGTTTGGATGTGTATGTTGAGTAAAAAAAAAAAAAAGTGATAGTAGGAAGGCAGGATCAAACCCGTACCGCAAAGGAGGAAAAGAACGGGATAAAAACCTAACGTCTATGCTGTTACGACCACCGCCAAACCGGAAGCGAGATTTTTTCAATTAAGGCTAGACAATCTAAAGGAGAGGATATATTTTAAAAATATCGGCGAAAAAAGTGAACCCCCCGTAGAAAAGTGCCTAGTTGAAGGGGAAGATATTAATGTTTTTAGCCAATTTTTCGATATTTGTCGTATGAAAGATCGAATTTTAAACGCAACTGATCTTGGTTAAATCCGTCGCCTCTACTGAAATTTTAAAGCGGACATGCAAACAGACATACATACATTTATATATTGGTAACTAAAAAATTTTCAACCCAAACTGATGAAAAAGTTTGCCCTATCTCTGAGTACTCTTTATGTAAAATTTCAAATATTTAGACCAGAAATTTTCTGAGTAATTTGGAAGAGACCGCAAAGGTCAGTTTTTTTTTTTTTAACTTTGACCGCTATTTTGGCCCCTTAAATTTAATTGTTTTGTGGCTCAAATCAAGTTATTAAGTTAGATCCATGCCCGACCTATATCTAAATGTTCAAGTGCGAAGACCCAAAATTGTCGGAGAAGTTTGGTAGAGTTCTCAAAGGTCAAATCGTTGAACTTTGACTCCTTAATCACCAAATTTCTGGTCAAAAACCGATCACCTCGATTTTCCCAAATCTCAGTACCCTGTATATCAAATTTCGAGTCTGTAGACTAATAATTGACAGAGTTATTGCGTAGGGAAATGTACACAGACAGGCAGACAGACACAGACACAGACACGTTCACTTTTATAGATATATATATATATATATATATATATATATATATATATATATATATATATATATATATATATATATATATAATTAGATTGCAGAAATTCCCTCTGGACTAAAGTATACTAGGCTTACTTCAATAGATGCCACATACAATTTTATTATATCTACACTATCAATAACTATATTATGTAACTTTTGAACCCCACCTTACTCACATTTATTCGCTATATTAAAATCCTACATTACATGCTAAGAGAGGCATAATCACTGTCGCAAACATCTACAGTGGAAACAGCAGCAATTTTCCACTCAAAATAAAAAACACTCCTACTGTTCCCACTCGACTCCAGTACATATTCTGCATTTGGGTCAGATGTAGAATTGCACGGTAATTTTCTGGTTCAAAAATTTACACACATACCCTAAATGTTCCTTCTTCTGATTCCAAAATTAATGATCCCTCCCTCTTCAAATTCAACCAAATCCCATTGCCTACGAACAAACTATTTGCCCATTCTAGAATGTTAATCATAATTCCAAAAAAGAATACTGAAACGATTAAAAATATGGCTTCTCTATCCAAGAGAGGCTATCATTCTATTCGATTACTATTCACGCCACGGGGTCTTTCCTAATACCTATATAAACCCTCCTTTATTTTTATATTATACTTGGCACACATTCTTTGTTTATACGCGTACTGGCCTAATTGAAAAACAAACGAGCCAAACGACATGCAACCACAATGCAATACATTTCGCGAAAATTTTGTTACTACACATTCCCAGCTCACAAAATGGAGTGTCTATTCCGAAAGCCGTGCTTAACATGAGGAGTCTGGGCAACAACAACAACAACGCCCGTACTATATTTTCATGCGGATGAATGCATGCTAACACTGGGCAAAACCGCTTAACGGGTCCTGATAGTTATTTATATCTTATGATTTATATTTTCATAGGAATGTAATTGTAAGTGTTTTTGAATTCTTGCAATATTTTAAATTTTTTTTTAATTTTCAGAAATATTTTAATAATATTTTTTTTAATTTAAATTCAACGTTAAAACATCTTAGATTTCATTCCCTTTTTTTTTAGCCTTTCATGTCTTATTTTTGTCCGGTATTTTTTTTTTATATTTATTTATTTTTGTCTGCTATTTCATCCACATTATATCGCACCTCTACAGAATTTTTCCCATTCTCATTTTTAAAATCTTTCCATTTCTAAACGGAATGTTTTCACATCGGTGTCTTTTATCTTCATTTTGTATAACCCCGGCTTTTTTAACGAGGAACATGTAGCTTTGAAATGACATAACATAAATTAGTTTCTCCCATATGGCTATCGCTGTAACTCTTATCGATTCATATTGTAATAAAGTTCTTATATAACTTTACGCTTTATATTTTAACTTCTTATCTCTCATTATATATGGGCACACACACACGCATATATATATATAAATATATATACATCTATATATTTATATATATATATATATATACACATCTATATATTTATATATATACATATATATTTATATATATATAATCTTATATATTTATATATATATATACATCTATATATTTATATATATACATCTATATATTTATGTATATATATACATGTATATATTTATATAAAATTAAATAATAATCATTAAATTTTACCAACAGACACTAGTGTTCCATGCTTACGCTATAATCTGTGTAGGTAATAATTCCTGTCGATTATTATCTTCGAACCCAGTCACTGAGCCACCTTTTGCTCAATTCGCCAAAGCTCTAGCTCAATATTGCCAGGAAAATGAATAGAATAAAAAAAAAACTATTAAGCGCCGAATTTGGGCGAATACATTAGGTTATATAGACTGCTCGCACGAGCGGAAGTCGAGAACATTGCATAAAGGCTAGTTGATTGTTAAGTCATATCTCTGCAGACAATGTCAATTCTTAAATATTCTTGAAATGGGCTTAATAATTATAATTAAATTATAATTATTCATTTTAACTACGGAGACTAGCGTTTCATGGTTCCTGGGTAACAATTTCTTCCAGTCATAATATTCGAACCAATATCACAAAGTCACCATTTGTTCCATTTACTACTCAGATCCGAGTGTAAATATATTGAAGAGATTATTTGTGCACTTAAAGATGACGTTTCTGTCGTACCAAACTGCAGGATGATTTAGCACAAACTGAGCATTATCGATCAGTTTTACTAGCATGTTTTATTAGAGGGGCTTACTACGGTACATTTACAAAAAACGCTAGTTAGAACAGATATTCCGATATGGAGGGAAATTTATGAGTTGACTATGTTGGAATTGTCCTGGACCTATTTCATGCTAATGATGTCATGGTTTTAGAACTGATGTTGCAAACGACCCATCTTAAATGAGAAGTCTCGACCTGAATCTAAAACATGGTCGTCCTCTCGTGTGCAACTGATTTTATATTTAATATATATATATATATATAATATATATATATAGTAAGTTAGAAAAATATATATGGCAATTAAGCTACACAGAATGTTCCGCTTTTCATCCACACTAGGATTGGGCAGGCTTATGCGAAGGGTTGTTGTAATCTTGCGTTTTTATACACGCATATTCTATTGAATTTTTAGTTAGCTAATCAGCGTCCTAGTTTCCACCGCTCGCATCCTAATCAGCCAATGGCCAGGCACTTACAGAACAAAGACCCAGTTGACCTTATGTTGAAAACTTCCTTTGTGTGTGCTTTTTTAGCAGGAAGTGTAGATATATAATGAGTTGACCTATTTTAAACCTATATGTAGTTAAATGGGTGTTGTTTTGTCAGCATTATGTTAATTTATATATACATACATACATATATATATATATAAATATGATAATTTATCTATATTTATGTTTATTTTATTATATTTATTTTCTATTGTTATTGTTGATTTAAAATATTTTAAGCCTCGCTATCCTAGAGTTCAGTTTATCGTGTAAACACAGTCGTTCGCTATTTCTCTCCTAGAGTTTAATAGATGTTAGGGTTCTTTAAAGTATAGGATAGCAAATTTTTTTATGAACGCATAATCTACATGGATCGTCTTGGTCTTTACATGTATTTCCTTGTCTTACTATATTCCTTTCGACTAATGGCGAACGTCCGTTTTCTTGGAGTTCCAGTATTTGTTTGTCAGTGTTGTTTTCATTCGGTGTTTTTTTTTTAATTTTGAACGTACTTTTCTGGTCATAATATCAGTGTTTTAAGCTTATTTTACCAGCTGAAAATCATATCAAGTTTCTTAGCCCAAACTATTTATATCTCGAGATTTAAGTCTGTAGACAAAACAATGATAGAGTAGATTGTCAGAGACCGTTTCACGCATACATGCAACAAGGTCATATATATATATATATATATATATATATTTATATCTATATATTTATATATTCATATATATGATCTTGTTGTATGTATGTGTGAACGGTCTCTGCCAATCTACTCTGTCATAGTTTTGTCTACAGATGTCGAGATATAAATGGTTTGAGCTAAGAGACTTGATTTCATTTTTAGCCTGTAAAATTAGCTGATGACATTGTATAATTGAAAAATCTTGGAACTTTTCAGTCGTAACACGATTAAGTTTTACTTCGAACTCATGCACAAATATATATTTACAAGTTATACAACGTTTTTTTATTAAGTTTACATGTGCTTATGAACTTAGCATAAGCCTGGTGAATACTAGCGGGGATGAAACACGGAATAATCTGTCTAGCTTAATTGTCAGATATACTTTATAACTATATATATATGTGTGCGTGTGTATGTGCGTGTATGTGTCTGTGTTTGTGCGAGTATGTGTGTATGTGTGTATGAAAATGAAAGAAATTGGGATAATATATTCAATTATAAATTTTTTTAGTTATATATACAGTACTTTGATATAAAAGCAATTGAAAATCATACATGCTAACGTTGAAATATTTTTTTTCTTGAAAATTAAACCGTAAACAGTTTGAGTAGCAGTACATGCATATGTTTTTATACTATTGTATGCATTAGTCTCTACATGAAAGTTTGTATCGCTACTCTCTCATTTGTGGAGTTTGCGTTTATGCGAGCGTGTTAAGATATTTCAGTTTTATCCACGCATCTTTTTGACTACCAGCTTATGAGCGCCCATGTATGCCTTGTGTTTTTGAGCAACCAAAGTCACTATCTAATTAGTGTCAAGCTAGTCGCTAACTTTAGACTTTTCAATACGGGAGAAGAACTAACGTGAGAAAAGCGTTACGAGAAGCGATGCTATAAAATCAAAGCAGAATTAGCAAACAAGGAAAGGGCAAAACAATAAAGCTTCGAGCGAATCGAGAAAAAAAAAAATAATTACAGAAAACAAAGATGGCGTGAACAAACCGGAGGTTTTTCGGCAGCATAGCAATCTTTAATCAACAAACTCGTCTACAGTTCGAATGCAATTAGTATTTTTATGCAAATATGTTCAATGTTGTTCTGAATGACATGCGCGCTAATAGACACAGCGAAGTTTTATATATTCATATGCATGCAGACATATATATATATATATATGTGTGTGTGTGTGTGTGTATGTGCGTGGTGTGTGTATATATATGTGCATATAGACATATATATACACACATATATATATATAACAGTAAACAGACAATACTTATATACACACATATATATGCATACATATATATGTGTGTGCATATATATATACATAAATATATATATACACGTATGTGTATATACATATATATATACATGCCAGTAGACAAAGAGAATATATATATATATATATACATGCACACGCATATGTATGTATATATGTACATATGTAAGTATACAGACGCATATAAAAAGCTATTTAAAGAAAGAATATTTAGATATGCACATGCATACATACATACATACATACATACATACATATATGCATATATGAGCGCATAGAGATGTACATATACTCATGCGCACATATATCAGTACATGCTGTATAATAGTAACAGAAAAATAAAAATAAATGCAAGCAGATGATTGAAGGTAAAAATATAGACAATACTAAGAAAGACAATGAAATAAAAAATAAAATTCCAACCAAATTACAATATGTTGATGCAGAATAAACGAACGCCGAAATAAAACGTTATGTCGGTAGTTGTGAGGTCAAAAGCACGAAAGAGTTTCTGATAAAAGTTTAAAACATAAAAAAAATCAAATGATTATAAACAATCGAAAGTCAAAGATATGTGAATAAACTCTAAACTATTGAAGAGGTGGGCGGGCTTGTTTATCAGTGGATGGAAACAAAAAAAAAAAGAAGACCAACAAAGGCACGCATACACACGTATACAAAGATGAACTACGATCATTAGAAAAAATGTTGAGATTTTAAAAGTATAAAACATTATTTTATATATAAAGTTGAAAATACTTATAACTTGCAAAAATAGAGGGGAACGTTTATACAATTGTATGTCTGATAATAAATCAATCAGTGAAATTATTAATATTAATGTAAATATTATAATAATAATAATAATAATAATAATAATAATAATAATAATAATAATAATAATAATAATAATAGTGGTTATAATGATGATAATAATAATAATAATAATAATAATAATAATAATAATAATAATAATAATAATAATAATAATAGTGTTTAATGTAAACTATAATTACGCTCCCCAACTCCGTACATTGTATTTCGGCAAATCTGGTGCCAATAGTAGCCCTTTACGATTTAGTGACACTGTGGCTTTTTTAGGGGATAATGTATAGTAGAAATCATAATGTCAAACGCACATAGTCCGTATTAGTTTATTGATAGTAGAATCAAACTCGACTTTAGAGTAGCGAATCGACCGAAATCAAAGAAAGACAATTGTTGCATTAGTAGGTAATCGGTGACGAAATAAGTTGGTGTGAATAGAATGTGGAACAAGGATGGACACAATTCGGTGGTTAATTGTAAACTGAGCGCATAGTTGCATGGTCATACAGAAGGAAACTGGAAAGGGGACATTGAGATACTGTAAAATAAGGTGGTATATTTTAAATGGCGGAAAATAAGTTGATGAATCATAGAAGTACAACACTTGGAAAAGGATGGCGTATTACAGTATAAATAGCATCGATCAAAAAGATAGTTAGTAAACAGGCATCGAACGTTGGTATTGATTCAATTGAGATCTTGCTTCAGTCTGAACCCGTTGATTCACTTCCAGAAGTAAACTAAATAGACTAAAAGATAGGAAAAACACGTGAAATGACACTAGGGGAATGAGAAATAATGATGTAGTTCAATAGGAAGGAGATAGTTTACTTAATGACAATGTGATTCCTGTGCGAGAATGACAGATAATGAATTAAATTTGCTTAATAGATTGCAAGAGTTAATGAGAATTAGTGAAAAAGTAAAAACTTTTAATTGCAAGAATATTGATCAGACAAAGTTAAGGAATTCGACAAACTTAGTGAACAGGGTAATGAATGAGATGTAACTTGAAAGCATAACAAATGTCAGAGAAATTTTGCAGACAAGCTGTAGTGGGCGGTGAGATATTAGAGGCTAAAAACCGAAATGAAACAGAAAAAGGAACTATATTGGAAACAGATGTAGAGAAGGTGATTTGATGAAATTAAGAAAATATCTTGGCCGAATTGACATATCGTTCAAGGAATATTAATAGTTGAAGAATGCAAAAAAGGAGAAAAAAAGAAATTGATATACAATACAAACTGTAAGTCATGATGTTTAATGCGATTGCGGAAGAGATAAAGCAGGAAACGTCCGTGAGTAAAAAGGTATACTAACATAATTTAGCAATTTAACGACAATTTATTCAAATAAACCAGTCATTGTTCTTTAGAAGTTTATAAGAAGCTAATACAGTGACACCCAATTCTCAAGAAGCTAAAAAGTTCCCATCAAGTACATGGTAAAGAGAGATGCCTTACAATGATAATGCCAAATAAGACGATAGAGTAAGTGTGAGGATCGAAGAATATAAACAAGATGATATCTGCATCTTTTAGAGATTAAAGGAAACAAATGATATTTATGTTTATGTTAAGGCCCGTGCCTGATTGAATCTATGAACACTGGTTGCGAGCCTACACAGGAATCTACGAGATGCTTGTTGCCTCTCTGATAATTTTGTTAAATTATGCAAGATATCAGAATGTCTTGTAGCACGAAGGCCTATTTTAGTCATGAAAAATCCTGCCAAATGTCCAGATATAAGAAATTACAATCCAATTGCTTGCTTGATACTGCAATGGTAAACGTTACCAAGGATATTCACTACTAAATTATATGCTCATCCGTAAATGAAGCGTCCACTACTAGTTGAGCACAAACATAGGGAAAGGGTGTTTAGGAACACAAAACAACATATCGATTAAAAATGCGCAAAACTGCAAGAAAAAAAGGAAACGTAGCAAATGCCTTTATTGCCGTTCTGTTTTGAAAAATCAAATGGGGAGTTTTCCAAGGAGTTTACTTTTCACAACCTCTATTTGCGAAAGCACGCATACGCTTTACACGTGTACTACAAAGGAATAAGATAGGATATTAACTAGGTAAGAAAGGTCAGAAGTTCAAGTACATTTGTTGATGATCTTCAACCGTTTAGCGACATTGGTAAATGAACTAGCTCTTTGCTTCAAACTCCACAGAAGTATAAACAGATATGGAATTTGTTACTTAAAAGTATGAAGTTTATAGTCTTAAACGGGACGGGACCAACAATGAAATGCCTTATTTTACCAAATGGTGAAAGCTCTGGAATTTATGTCATGCATGGTGGTGCTTAATCTGCACACGTTACTATGTAATGAAATAAAAGATTAGGTAAAAGTAGTCTATATGGTGAAACACAGACTCCTGTAATCTCGCCTAAATTGTAGGAACCTTTTGAGGGAGATTTTAGTTAGATTGACACAGAAGGAAATGAAGCAGCTTAATATTAACACACGAAAATTATAAGCCAAACACTGCGCACTTCGCCCACATTCTAATGTGGAAGAAAGGGGGATAAGGTTAATTGGAGTTTTAGCATCTGCCTGAAAAGAGCTTAAACGTGTTCACTACGACTTGTCTAATAGTCATGAAGTCTTACTTGCAACGGTGACAAAGAAGGAAAGGCAAGATAAATAATTATTGGAATATGAACAGAAATACAAGGAAAATATCAAAGAAGAAAAAATGATTGGGTTGGAAAAAATGATACATCATGGTCAGTTTGAGCTAAATACCTCAGCACTAAAATACCACGATACGTTAAATTTTCTGTCTAAGTGTGACTTGAAAATGAAAGACAGAACATCTTATATTTTCTGCTTGAAAGCAAGAATAAATAGAAATGCAAACAATAGAAATATCTACTGGTGATAAGTGTAAACTGTTCGATGTGCCTCCTTAAACAGTGAAATGTATTGCTTGTACATGTTTTACGTTTATTCAAAAAGAAATAAATGACGTCATAACAAAGTATATTTGCAAACATTCATCGAGTTGTGCCAGAAGTTTGAAATTCCAAAGAAAGATAAGTGGTTCCAATATCACACAGAAGCATTAGTGGTAAATGAGGAAGTTAAGATTCTTTGTGATTTTATGGTGCAGGTCGATCCAGAAATAACTCACAGGAAATCGGATATTGCAGTTGTGAATAAGAACACAAAGAAACGCCAAATTATTGATCTGGCTTGCCGAATCGTCATCAATTTCACAGGCAAGACGAATGATTGACGACTGAATAATCAGATATTATGGTGGAGATTGCTAGGTTGTAGAACAAGAAAATGTCCATCGTGTCAATCACTATAAGTGTGCCTTGCTCAATACCAAATAATCTTGAGAAAAAGTTAACCTCTTTGAAAATGAAGAATTTTCCTCAAAATTATGACAACGTCTTCGCACATTTCTTTTTGCAAAAAAAAAAAAAAAAAAAAAAACGTTGGACGCCATTCCATTTTTAAGTAAACTTTTCAGATGGGCATACTAATATATGCACGATTTAACGTCGAATGTAAGCAAAATGGCTAGACAATTCCCATTCTAATCAAGTCCGAAACGACTCGAGGACAGTTCCCAAGGAATTACACACGCTAAATGTGTTAATTTATTTTTTTATTTCAATTAAAGAAAGGGAAATCTATCGCAATACAATCCCATTAAACAGGTCATCTGAACTTATATTAAGCATTATAATTTGTTTTTATGGATAGTAGACAATGCGTTATGGATGCCTTGTCGGCAGCTCCTATACCACTCGCTTCTCCTTATTTGTCTCTCATTCCTCGTTTTAAACCAGTGATTTTTCTGACAAAAATAGAAGAAAAAGCCGCATTCTAGGTCAGAATAATTTTTGCGTTAGCAGTAACCAGTGTTTTTGAAAATGTACTTTTCTATTTCTATCCTTGTAACTATGTAAGGGTGCTCGAGGTAAACGTATTTTCTGAGCTGACGTTATCAGCCTGATAGTCAGGCAGCCGAACTTTGGACTAACCACCTAGCAGGAGGTGTTAAGTACTGAGGCTGCTGTATTGCCATTAGGTGAATGGATTCTGGGCCAAGCAGTATCTTCTGCTGAAGCTTCTCGATGATAGTGAGTAATTGTTGCGGTTTTACCTTATCATGGTATACAAAAATACATCTTCTCTACTTTTTCTTCCTAGCTTTCCCTCTCTGTCCTGCTTAAATCAAATTTGTCGACCTTTTCCAAAAATCTCAAAACGCCATCATACAAAGTTTCCAGAAATAATACACGATTAAACCCAGAACTCCACCTTTTACGATGACGCCCACTACCATGTCTTATTCTCTAATATTATGGGTCTACGTTCCAACCTCCAACAGATTGAAATCCAATTAGAGTAGAACAAACCAAACCCATTCATCCTAAGCGAAACCTGCTCTGGATCGATTATTCCTCTAGATGAGTTGATAATTAAGGGATGACTCAAATTCTGCCTCCAAAGATCGACATAGGCATGGAATATCTGCATACATTAGACATGGCTTTCAATGTGGTAGTGACATTTCTAGAGTAGACCCTAAATTGTAATATATGTGTTTTCGGATTGCACTTGCTCACACCACTGTGCTTATATTTTCCCTCTATCTCCCCCATAACAGCGGAGTTTTTATCTTTAAGAGCATACCTGAGAAAATTAACACATCCTGTTTGCTCATACGTTGGCTATCATTGACGTGTGTGTAGATTTCAATGTTCACAGTGTGGAATATTTAGTCCACACAAAAAGACAGAACATGAGAGGATGTTGTGCTACGATTTCTCCATGGTTTATGATTTCAATCAGATTGTTCGTGAACCCACACGTGTGCCTTACTCTGATGGTCAGTATGCAAGTCTCCTAGACCTTTTTACGCAAACTTGGCCTGAGCTATGTTAGTCTTCTATTATGTCCCAGACGACAACAACATGTAATAAGTCATCCATCATACATCTCCATCGTACAGTATATCGATACTCTATGGATAGCTGGGTTCCCTGCGGAATGTGCTTCTGCCATTATGCGCAGAAATCAGAAATTCCATTGCTTCCAAGTTAAGTAACGTAGGGAGGCAAAAGCCACCTTCAGGATTTCCAACAACCACTGTAAAAGTCTATAAAAGTACGCGGGAGATTTGTATGCTGATTGCGTTAAGTCCCACCTTGCATAGCAGCGGCCTCCCACCAATTTTGGCAAATAACAAACAGGGTATTGAATAGAAGTGTGTTCTCTATCCCAAACATTATCAATGGATCTTAGGTAATCTCATCAGCATCGGATAAAATTAAACTCGTTGATAAAAACTTTGCAACTAATTCTACCCTATGCGACCAGGAGTGCTAACTCTCCTGTATTTCTCTCCTGTGTCTGAAAACTTGGTATGCGACTTTCAAATATCCCTGCGTGATGTTTTAATTCTTATAAAAAAAAACTCTAATACAATAAAGCAACTGGTTCAAAAAGCTTCAACCAGAATTAGCTCCCATACTTACAAAACTATTAAAGCATGTCTTAGGAAGAAGCGCCCTGGAAACCTCATCAGTATGTCCCGTAATTTAAAATTCAGATATCCGGTCAACTTGTATTCAATAAAGACCAATAAGTCGCCTGTGCGTTATGAGTAAGTTGCTAGAATCTGCGTTAAATAGAGAAGTATTTAAACAAAATTACCATACTCTGTGACATGCAATAGTGCCTCCGTTTTGCTCGATCTACAGCAGATGTGCTAACCGCTATATCTCATTAGATTAACAGATCTCTTGACAAAGGTTTCCTTTCTATGACAATTTCCCTCGAAATATCAAAAGCCTTTGATAGATTATAGTATGAAGGTCTACTCCACAAAATATCCAGCTACGGTATAGCTGGAAATATATTCTCAATTATTAAATCATTTGTCTCTAATAGGTTCATAAGAGTATTGATTTTTTTAACAAAAATGATGGACTTTTTCAGGGGTTCATCATGGACCCAACTCTCTTCTTGATCTGCATCAATGATCTTTTAATCACATCCTAATATCATTTGTAGACATTTATGCTGAAGACAACACCATCTACAGCGACACTTCCAAAGGAGTAAGCGATCAAATTCTCTCTGATTTTATCTCCTCATAACTTTATGACAAGGTGCAATGAACAAAGAGGTGGCTGTTTAATTTTAATGCAACTAAAACCAAACTTCTATCTTTCCACAATCAACGCTCTGGTCCCAGTTTGCCATCAATCGAAATGAATGACTCTCGTCTTGGGGAGGGTCCATGTTTTGACACACTCCTAGGTTTGACTTTTACTCCTGATCTGGGATGGAAAACGTACATAAAATCCGTTGCCAAATCTGCTGGGAAAATGGTGGAATCGTTCTACCACTCCAGCATATATCCCACTGCTGATGCAATTCTCTACCTGTATAAGAGTCAAGTACCTCCAAGGATGGAGTATTGTTGCCACATCTTGACAGGAGCTGCTAGAAGCAGCTTAAGCTGTCTTGCCAGAGTTCATAATAGACTTCGTAATTTAGTGCGAGATATTCGAGATCTAATGTCTCGAAAATAGTGACGATCGATTCTTCCCCCCAACGGTGGTGTATCACTATTGCTGCCTGTGCAATATTTTCGTAATTGGTTTTCGTTACATTTATGGGTATGTTACATTCCTTGCACGATATATATATATATATATATATATATATATATATATATATCACTGACTCTATTACTGATCGTATTAACATCCTAGAATGAGGTGTCATTTTTGTAAATTATAAGGAAACTCTTTTCTTGCATGGGACGTTTATTGAAAACGTCAAGAGTCACTTGTGTTCTCAGCTGTTTTGGAAAGGGTTTGTAAAAAACGGATCTCACCTTTCGTGCAAACATCGTTTCCGCCTGTGTGGCCGCCGTTGGGGTGTTAGTGTAAGGTGTAATCTCATACACGTGTAGGCATTGTTGGGTTGCTTGATTTGTATGGGTACTTTGAGTCTTCTTTAGTGCTCTTTTGAAGGTGTCCACAAAGCGTTCCGCATGCGCATTCGAATTTTGGTGATATGTGGAAGTGGTGATGTGCTTAATTTGGAAAGTGTCGCACAAACTTCAATTCTGCAGACGGGAACTAAGTTCCGTTGTCGCTACACAATGCAGTCTATTACACCTAAACGATCAAAGAGTTAATGTAGAAAATTAATTGTTGTCCAAGTTGTCGGTCTTCTGCACCTTAATACATCAGACTACTTGATTTATCTATTGATTATGATTAAGTAATCGTGGTCGTCGAGCGGACCTGCAAAGTCGATATGAATTCTAGACTATGGCTGGTCAGTTCCGGGCAGTGGTTGCATGTAATCTGTGGTGTTTAGAAGCGAGGGCGTGTATTTTGTGTGAAAAATCCCGAAGATTTCGTTCATGGAGACTTTTTGGAATAACCACGCTTTCGTCATATAGTAAGACCTCGTCGCAAAGCGAGAATACTTCAGGTATATTGCCGTCCTTCAATGCAATCTTGGTGTTGGTTTCGCAGATATATAATATCAGAAGCTGTCTAATTGTGTTGCCTTTCATTAATTTTATTTCACAGTCAGTATAAAGAGCAGAATTATGGAATTCTCAAAATGTTTCCTTTTCAATCCGTACCAGTCTAGATACGGTAACAGAATAACTCATTTGTTTTAGTGACAAGTACTCCAGTGTTACATCATAATAAAATAAGATTGTGCCCAAACCCAGGAGGCTATTAGAAATATATGTCATTAAAACTTTTTGGAATCCGATAATCGTTAACAACGGCGTATGGTCATTTTGCAACGTCATATTTTTGCGCTGTAAATATCTATGAAATTTCGTGATGACGAATATGATACTTAGTGAATCCTTCTCTATCTGTGAGTACTATCTCTCGGCTAGTAGTAGCATCCTGGATGCATGAGCAATCGTGTTTCTTTTCTTTTTTTTTTTTTTGAGCGTCAGGCATAACATGAAGTATACATTATATGAGTTTGCGTCGCTTGCTACTATTATTTTTAGCTTTGGATAGTGTGTAAAAATAGATTTGACGTTAATATATTCTTGATTTCCTGGTACGCCGCTTGATATTCAGGCGTCTAATCCCAGACTTTTACTTTCTTAAGTATTTGATGCAATGACGTGCGAATTAATGCACGTTCTTTATAAAGAATTGGTAATAGTTTGCCAGTCTCAGAAAGGTTTGGAGAGCTTGCACATTTTCGGAAGCAGGTATGTCATTTATTGCCTCTGCCCTCTCGGGATCAGTGTGTCTACACTTTTTATCAATTATGCGACCTAGGTAGTTTATCTCGTTTAAGAGGAAGTCACACAGCTTGATTCATTTTAAAAATCGAGGCAACCGAGCATCGTGGTCATGACCTGTTTGACGCTGGCAAGTAATACCGTGACCCCGAAATGTTTCATTTCAAACTTGTAGAGTCCCCTGTGTGTATTGATGCAAGGGAGATCTGTAAATACGCATCGCTTAAATCCACCTTGAAAATATTTGTGGGGAAATCTGCATATACACGACTCTGGTTGGTCTTTTTAGGCACATATACTGTACTGGCTATCCAATTATTGGTGCTCACTTTTGGTAGTATTCCGGTCTTTTGTAGCCGATCAAGTTTCTTTATCGATTTCTTCAGTTGCCGCATACAACTTACCAAGAAATAAAGCTAACAGTACAGAAAAAACGTACAGATCATTCATTTTTTTCGTAATGAGATAAAGGGTTTTTTCTTATGAGTTAGTCCAAACTTTTCTCGTATTTAAGTGGGAGATTGCATTGTTTTTGTTTGTGTTTTTTTTCCTTTTTACGTCCTAGCTATTTCGATTAGTCAAAGACAGGTTACTTTGGTATAAAATGGAATAATCTCGTCGATAAACAGATATTTTTGTATTTCTCGTGTAAGTTCGAATCCTCGTTTGATGTGATGCTAGTATTTGAATAATTGACGAGAAATAACACAGTAACAGATAAATAAATATGCATTAACGAAATATATGAAAAAACGTAAATTGAGACATATCTTTGCTCAAGTCCTGGACTATTTTTTGAGGTCCATACTCTCCGCATGTCCGTTTCTAATTGACTTGGTCAACCGGTCTTCGTTTCCCGGAAGTGACGTCATGGACTGAAGTGACGTCATGCAATATTTAATTATTCCAGACAGTAGGGGAACGTCCTCAACAAATAATAATAATAATAATAATAATAATAATAATAATAATAATAATAATATTATTATTATTATTATTATTATTATTATTATTATTATTATTATTATTATTATTATTATTATTATTTCCATATCAATTGACTGGAATATTTACGGAGAAAATTTATGAACATCTAGATAGTAATGCTATTTTTCCTGACGAACAGAATGGGTGCCGGAAAGGCTCGAGAGGTACTAAAGAGCAACTACTAATCGATAAATCAATGATGCAGGATGCGAAGAAGAAGAAGAAGAAGAAGAAGACGAAGAAGAAGAAGAAGAAGAGAAATCTGAGCGTAGCATGGATCAATTACAGAAAGGCTTATGACATGGTTCTTCATTCATGGATACGTGAAACACTATTGATGATGAAGGTTGCTGAGAATGTGCTAGGGCTTTTGGAGACAAGTATGGCTCAATGAAAAACGGTGCGGGCAGCAAACAGAGAGAAGATGGGGCAGGTTGGCATTAAACGTGGGATATTTCAAGGAGATTCGTTATCGCCACTTCTTTTTGTAATGATAATGATGCCACTGAGCATCTTCTTGAAGAGAGAAAAACTGGGGTATAACTTTGGATCTGGTGACAGATAATAATACCAACAATAATAACAACACTAATAATAATAATAATAATAATAATAATAATAGTAATAATAATAATAACTCCTTTCTAATAATAATAATAATAATAATAATAATGATATTGATAATAATAAGAATAATAATCTCTGAACGCATATACAATTCACTGGACAAAGCGGGAAAGGGCAGAGCGGTAGCTCTAGATATATCTAAGGCTTTTGACAGGGTATGGCATGAGGGTCTCCTCAGGAAGATTAGATCTTACGGTATCACTGGTAGAATACTTAACATAATTAAATCCTTCTTTGATAAGAGAAAAATCCAGGTTGTCCTCGACGGTCGTACATCTAAACAATATGATATAAATGCGGGAGTGCCCCAAGGATCTATCCTTGGACCTCTGCTGTTCCTGATGTTCATAAATGACCTCCCCGACAAGATTGCCTCTGAGATGGGTATATATGCTGATGACACCACACTCTATAGCAGGCACGACAGGAAAATAAACGAACATATATCTAAAGTAATGGCAGAAACACTAGAGGATGAACTCCAATTAGTAGTGGAATGGGGACAAAAATGGATGGTAACGTTCAATGCCACCAAGACAAAACTGGTTTCATTCAATAATTACAAGAAACCTTCTCTACCACCTATAGCAATGGCCAACGACTCTTTATCTGAGAGTACGTCTCTCAAGCTCCTTGGCCTAACGTTCACAGGAAACATGAGTTGGAACAATTACATCGAGGGCATTGCCAGGGCCGCTGCAAGGAAGGTGGGCTCTCTCTACCGTGCTAGAAAACTTCTAATACCCGAAAGTATCCTGTACCTCTATAAGGCCACTATTCGCCCATGTATGGAGTATTGCCGTCATATTTGGGCCGGTGCATCGGCTACTAGTCTCTCGCTCCTTGACAGGGTTCAAAAGAGAGTCGCAAATCTGATAGGCCCTAAACTGGCATCTAAACTTCAGCCTCTGTCCCATCGTCGAAACGTTGCATCCCTCTGCCTGTTCTACAAGTATTATAATGGTGAATGCTCTGAAGAACTGCAAGCACTTGTGCCCCCACGACGTGAACACCCTCGACAGACCCGACAAGCTGCAAATTCCCACCCCACACTGTAGAGATCCCTAGATGTAAAAGATCTTTCTACTCCAGTAGTTTCTTCTCCAGAACTGCTAGACTTTGGAATTCCATTCCAGGTCACTGCTTCCCCAACTGTACTGACATGCATAAGTTCAAGTGCAACGTGAACCAACATCTCGCTGCCCTAATCCCTACATAGTACCCCAGTAGATGTTTCCCCTGATAGTAGCCCCCTACACCAAAGTGGCAATGTGCCTTGTTTGGGGTGAAAATGTAATAAAAAAAAAATAAAAAACAACAACAATAGTAATAATAATATTAATAATAATAATAATATTACTAATAATAATAATAATAATAATAATATTAATAATAATAACAATAATAATAATAATAATAAAAATAATAATAATAATAATATTAATAATAATAATAAAAATAATAATAATATAATTAATAATATTAATAATAATAATATTAATAATAACATTAACAATAATAATAATAATAATAACAATAATAATAATAATAATAACAATAATAATAATAATAATAGTAAAAATAATAATAATAAAAGGTTGAGGATCAAATGAACGAGAAGAGAAAGCACGAAATAGCACTCTACTGGATGAGTACGAAGAGGATTAGGGGAGACTTATTGCAACTAAAATTGCAGTGAAGACACATTGTCGCTATTAACAGAAAACTCAATGATAAACGGTTCCTTTGAGGCCGCAAATTAATTCCAAATTAATATCGAAAGAGGTGGAAAGTATTAGAAATATGGGGAGACGTGTTGTCACTTAATCTTCAGCGAACACCGCAGGTTTGTTATAAAAAGAATGCGTTGATGATTGATTGTGTGAAAACGCCGAGTGAGTGAATATAATAATAACGCAAGATGGAAAAAAAGAAGGAGACGAGAAATACTTTATGTCATAGCATCTAACTATAAATATTTTTAATGGCGTTTCCCAAATAAACTTTATTGAACTGAAATGAGTGTTCTAATTCACGCAGCTGAACGCAGGTTCATAAATTTTAAATGCCTTACGCTACTGCATACATTTCATTGGACACATTCCACGTCAATATCTTATTTCAACTCCGAAATGTAAAAGGTCTTTGTCACACTTGAGAGAGTAAAATATGAGAAACGCATTGCTCGAACGATTTTGCTCAATGCAGGTGTAAATGACAACGTTCTGAGCGTCAATGACTCAAGTAATTAATGTTACAAACTGATATGGCGAACAATCGTACCGAGAAAAAAATACGTAGGCATTGTAGTTCCGTATTTCTGATGTACAATAATAGGGCACTTTTTACTGTTGAAAATACACCGGAAAACGGTAAGGGAACAAATATAAAATAAGTAAATGTTACCCAAGGTTAGATACGTTACTCTTCTAGCTATTCAGGTAATTTTTTTCGTTTTGTATTTATAACTTTCAATATGAATTTATTGGATAGATTTCTATCAGTATTTAGTTTTATATTACAGTTTTGAGCAGTTATTGGTATTCTAAAGAAGACTGTTTTATATCAGTTATCTTGTTCCCGTTTTTACTCAGCAACTAGAAATTGTTTTAAAAAAACGCTTTAACATAAGTTTTAATAAACTACCTACATATGTAAAGAAGTAACTATCTAAACTTCGGTAATACTTATTTGTTATATATTTGTGTTCTTTACTATCGTTTCATTTTTTATCTACAGTAAAATATTCCCTTAAGTATTAAACGTATAAATATACGAGCTTTTGTAATCAGTCCTATTGCATGCGACTAATTAATTACATGTTGCTAATTTACCCACCCTTGAGAGGGATTTGCTGATATTCTTTGTTCAGCATCATTAATCTATCTATTTCGTATGGATCAAAAACATTTTTCTTGGTACTCATTTTCCGAATATCTTTCACGACCGAGGGAGGAACATTATGAAGGTTTCCAACATCCCAACGTGAAAGTGTTTTTTGTAGAAAGGAACTGAATTCGAACTTGTAACATCAAGGTTATCTATTTATCATGGATAAGGACTATGCCGCTCAAACACAGCACTTTGTATAGGATTAGACCGATTCCAGAGTTTTACTTACAGGTTCCCGATTTAGACAAGATACATCTAAATAAAAGCGGTCACATCGACCAGAACGTCGTTCTAAAAACACTAAATATAAACACATTGTTTCGAATAATCCAATAAATACAAAAAAGATTGTTCAGATAAGTCAGCGATTACATTTTGACTTGAGGTAAAATGTTACTTTTATCAATTTAATTCTTTAGAAATCAATAGATATTTTTATTCCGAGACGGAAGAAACAACAGCCAGATTAATATTCTATTAAGCTATAAAAAATTTCCACTGCTTTAAGTCCATTTGTAGAGTATTAATCTAAAATGGGTCATAATACAAGTGACAAAAAATTATTATAAACAGGCGGGGGCTGCCCAACCTAGGTGGGTTGTAAAATACGCTTAAATATATTTTAATTCATGCAGATTTCGTTTTTCTTTTTAAATAGCCAATTATCTATTGACTAGTGTAATTAATACATCATACATCGTAGTGATTTAAAAAAAAAGTTTTAAAAATGACTTAGAAATCATTTGCTAGAATCGAAACCAAAACATTTAGCACTACAGCTGCGTTTCCTACCGATGTAGCTATCGTAATATACGTAAGCACAACTTAATATTAAACGAGTTGAAAATATGAATTGAATTTGAGCATGGGCAATCAAATGTAAAACATGTTGGCAAGTTTGAATGAAGAGCTGTATTTTATCTTGTTGATATATGTCTGTAAGCGTTATTCATTCATCCAAACAGTGCACTCTTTCTATACCATCCTAAGGTGTATTATTCATAGTTAATTTCAGTGTGATGTTGTTAGAATATTAAGGCTATATCGGTTGAATATTTACACACAGCCTGACAGATAGACACACACATACATAAACTGTTTTATTTATTTAGATTATATAAATGCACAGAAACTTTAATATAGCAAATTCAGGTGAACGACACATTTGCTGATGTATAGTCCTACTTTTTAAAATGTATTACCTCGAATTCAATAAATAACTCAGTGTAATATATATATATATATATATATATATATATATATATATATATATATATATATATATAGAGAGAGAGAGAGAGAGAGAGAGAGAGAAATAGATGTAATCCACGGATGTGTGCACAGAAACAGATATTTAATTTCACGCACTAGAGCAGATTAGAAAAAAATAGTAAAAACGAAACGTATAATATAAGGAAAGATAAAAGATGCAAGTGAGGTAATCCTAGATATAAAAAATAATTCCATGAGAGTGACCACCTCTTTAAACAGAAAGATTGAGTAATAATACGAATTTAAAGGGAACGTCCATCTAACTACAACTACTGTCAACGATTTCCCTTACTCTCTATCTGTTCCTAGTATTTTCCGGTGTTTCTTTTTATAATAATGAAGAATCCTGCGTTAACTCAAATAAAAGATATTTGCGTATTTTACGATCGGGCAACGCCGGGCTACTTGCTAGTATTTGAATATATGAGCAAGAAATGACGCAGTGTAATATGTACGAGCAATACCAGGTCGCCAGTAAATAAAAAACAAAAAAAAAAATAGTGCCAACTATCATTACAAGTAAATCTACGCACGCGTCATCAGGTATTTTTTTTTTTGTTGTTGTTTTCGTTACATCTATATTCGTTCAGGATTTAGCGAATGTATTTTTCGTTATCACTAATAGGATTTCCTTGCCAAAATTACATTCCGCCCTTATTTATGATACTGATTATTGCTGTACCTTTCGTATGAAATGTTATTCATTCTTCTTTCTTTTTTGCGTCAACCTAATGACGCCGTGATATAGAAAAATTCACCAAATACAAAACCACCTTACGTAGTGTTATTTTCTCGGGTTCTGTCAAGGGAAATTCAGCATGATATATTCAGTGATTGAATATATAACGCTGTTTGCCGTTGGGTGCATTTTATTATTTAAAAAAAGATCTTAACCTTTGTGTCAATACTTCATTCTTGCACCAAGAAACGTTTTTTTGTAAAAGGCATTTTTGTTAAGAAAATTGCAGAAATAGGTTTCGACTTGGCAATTTTTAATATTATTATAAATAAATATAGCATGTATGCTTTATGCGTTATTAAATATATACTATACATATCATGTTTATTGCATATTTACTTGGGGGGGGCGGCTGTGTAGGATTTTACAATACGCTTAAATATATTTTAATTCATGCAGAGTTTATACTTATTATTTCAAAGTCAAGTCTCTACTGAATATAGATGTTTGCTTTACCACTCTCAGTAGTTTCCAAAAAAATAGTGGAACGGGCGGACGGACAGACAGACACACAAATATAACTACAATTCATAAGCTTGAAATCTAAATTAATATATAAATGCTCAATTTCTGTGTCTGCGTGTGATATTTGTGTATTATATATTAAAAGTATCGGTAAAAATGCTACATAAAATGTAAACGTATATTTCTATGTAAAAAAATACACTGGTAGATAATGGAACGGTTTTCGGATTAGTCAGTGAACTAGTGACAGTGTTATGGGCATAAAACAGCATTTTACCCCCAGATGTATCCATCAATATTATTGTACTAGCAAGGCATAATTTGTCAAGGGACAAATGACACATGAAGACCAATGTTTATTAATGTTACGTGGGAGTATAGTTAACAGTGTGATGGTCGATAATGATAGAAGTTTGGCATGATTGCATTATTACAGAGTGCTGCTCTACAAAGAACAATTTCGTTTAGACGTAAAGACGCTCAGGTTATTGTACAAGGCGAAGCAGTACCACGCAAGTCTGTTTCAAACATGAGCAGTCCAGAAATAACTTTGATCAACAAATAAGAACAAAGAGAAAGAGAGAGCAGGGGGAATTTTTGACAGATGAGAGATGTTTCCTGCGACGCTGAGTCGATCAATCGTAAGGTATATACAGATAAAGATAAAGCGAATATTGCCTTCGTTGCAAATTTTCCTTGAATTTTTACTTTTTGAATTATTATCTAAATTAAGTCAGATTTATCAACATGCCTTACACAATTTATTTCTTTACTAAACGATTACTTGTCTCTATCCATAACATTGTTATTATCCGAATCACTTATTAGCTTTCTGACTACAAAATATGTGTTAAACGCTGTTTCGCAGAGACACAATGATAAGAAGGTTTAAAGCCACTGGTTTCCAGATCAGATATCATCTGGAAACCAGTGGCTTTAAACCTTCTTATCATTGTGTCTATGCGAAATGGTTCACACAAGTGCATTATTAACCAGATTAAAATCACTATTTTGCTGTCTTTCAGACTAATACGTCTTGCATAACCAAACCAAAGGCTGCTGACGCCATGGATCCAACACTACCTGTTCATTCACTAATACGGGTTGGACTTTAGAGAGTTTATATATGTTTTATTGATATCCCATGTTTTCTAAATGCTACCAGGTCACGTTGTCTCGCTTTCTGACTTAAAAGGCGCTCAAAATTGATGTTTCCATTTACTTTGATAAAGGCAAACGTATTTTGTCAATATAAAAGATTCTCATCCACAAATGAGCTTAATCGAACACCATAAATAAGATTTGAGGATTTAAGATACTTGAAGCAGATACACCCTTCATGATATTATTGAGTTCCGTTTTATAAATCTGAAAAGAGTCTATATCCCATAAAACGAAGCCATCAAATAATACGCAATATTTAGAGATATAAAGAACATAAAGTATAGAAACTTATTTTCCAAAATTACTAAATTTGGAATTAAATAACATAAAAAAGTTGATTTGTCATGAAACAAAAATAAATGATACAGTAGACTCAATAATTAATATTCGAAGATATATATGAAAAAAACGAACTATAAAAAATTATTTTCCAAAATTAATAAATTTGGAATTAATAAGTTAATCTATATATCTAGAAAAGTGAACGTGTCTGTGTGTCTGCCTGTCTGTGTGTCTGTACATTTCCATGCACAATAACTCGCAATAACCGCCCCCTTAAGTAAACACTTCATCAAATCTCCACACTAACGTAATGTCCTTGCAATAACCCTTATCCCTGAGTGGCTTCCGGGCCTTGATAAGTGGTGATCACTGTGTAAAAAAAAAATAAATTCTGTCAATTTTTAGTCTACAGACTCGAAATTTTATATACAGCGTACTAAAATTTGGGAAAATCGATGTGATCCGTTTTCGGCCAGAAATTTGGCTGTTAAGGGGTCAAAGTTCAACGATTTGACCTTTGAGAACTCTACCAAATTCCTTCGATAAATTTGGGTCTAAAAACTTGAAATTTCAGATATAGGTTCCTTGGACATGGATCTAACCTAATAACTCAATTTGATCCAAAAACAACAAATGTTAAGGGGGTCATAATAGGGGTAAAAGTTTACAACATTGACCGTTTTTATGGGTTTTTTTTTGCTCAGCATACACCTCCAAACACCCGTGAACGTGTCTGTGTATTTGTGTGTCTGTTTGTCTGTCTGTGTGTGTACATTCCCCTAGGCATTAACTCTGTCTATTTTAAGTCTACAGACTCGAAATTTGATATACAGGGATTTGGGACAATCTATGGGATCGCTTTTCCCCCAGAAATTTGGCTGTTAAGGGGTCAAAGTTCAACGATTTGACATTTGAGAACTCTACCAAACTCCTCCGACAAGTTTGGGTCTAAACACTTGACATTTTATATACAGGTTCTTTGGACATGGATCTAATCTTAATAACTTGATTTGAGCCCCAAACTATAAATGTTAAGGGGTAATAAGGGGTAAAAGTTTTTAAAAAATTGACCGCTTTTTTTTTTTGCTCAACATACACCTCCAAACACCCGGGCAACGTCGGACTGAAATGCTAGTATGACATAAAATAAAAAAATAAAAAATAAACTCGGTAAATAAATATTAGGAGACATAAAGAAAATGAAGTAATAAAATTTACTTTCCAAAATTACAGATTCAAAAACGGTAATTTGTTCGTTAATAACGCTCCTCATTCCGGAAGACCAATCAAGAAAGACTAATACCAACATAGGGTTCATTTTAACGTTGGTGGTCATAAGAGATGTAGAGAATTATGTAGAAAAGACGAAGTGTGATTGTGCGACAATTTTGCGCCACCTTCAATCGATGGGATTCACAGAAAAACAAAATTACACGATGCGGCATCAAATAATGTGAAAAGAGTTTATGCGTCGTAAAAAAAATTATGCATTAAATTAAACTTTTTCTCGATTTGACATTATCAGGTTGCTGCATAAGTTCTCACCGTTTCAAAAAAATTTTAGTTCCAAAAAATGTTTTGATATTTGGCAAAGTGTTATATATTATTAGAGAGCACGTATTCTGTTTTACCCATATAATTTTCTCTCATTTTTTAGAACCGTTGAATAGATTGTCAAGCAGATAAAAAAAATAATTTTCGACAACTTTTTACCCCTTGAAACACTGTGAAATGGCGAGTGAAGTGACCAAGGATATTTCTGCTGAATATGAAGAAAACGCTCCTCCTTAGAGAACTGTTCGAGATGGGTTTACCAGATTCAAAAACGGTAATTTGTACGTTAATAACGCCCCTCATTCCGGAAGACTAATCAATAAAGATTAAGACCAACATAGGGTTCTTTTCAACGTTGGTGGTCATAAGAGATGTAGAGAATTATGTAGAAAAGATGTAGATGTGATTTTGCGACAATTTCGCGCCACCTTCAATCGATGGGATTCACACAAAAACTTGGAGCTTGGGTCCCACACGAACTTACTTTTGCTGTTAAAATCTGTGATTTTCTTTAAAAATTATGGGAACTTATACAATAACCTAATATATAATGAATTGTGTATTTTACTAAATAAATAGATTTATTCAACTAAAATATCAAAATTTAAATGTTTTTGTGGTATCGAGATTTTTCTTATTATTATTTGGAAAGATAGTCTTAAAAGTTCCGATAAAGCACATTTAAGATTGACGGATGAATCAAAATATTTCATTGAGGAGGCCTCTTCTGTCAATGACAATAGGACTTGTTTCTTTGTTTCTTAAAACTTGCGGGCGGCGTATGTCTTCCCTGGAAATACTAGAAAGAATACTCGCAGAGGAGCAAAGTAACTCATTGCTATTATCCCTCTATTTGGAATTAACCGAATAATTCGATTCTCAGCTATTGTGTCCCCGATACCAGTCTAGTAAAAAAAATATGTTTAGAAATATACCGGAAATTACAAGAGGGTCTACGTCAATATTGCCAACATCTAAAGTAAAAGGTTATCTGTGAGCAAAATTGGTTCGAATATGGCGCAATCAGATTTTCAGTTTGTTTAGTTTACGACTAAGCAACCGTCGCGTCTAAACATTTCCAAAGTAAAAGCTACCATGCATGACCCAACGTCAATATGCAACAGTACCTAGTAAACTTTACGAGACAAATGCTATGGTATTTACGTGTTTCCTGCCGTAAGAAAATATGGGAGAGAGCCGGAAGGTTGGTAGAATCTCAAAGATACAGAATTTTGATTTATTGAAAATAGCCTGTGCTGTAACGTTGGTATTTCCCGCTCAGAATGCTTCAGAAAGATAGCAATAAACTAACTACTCCCCTAATATTTTCCAGAACGCACACGGCTGTCCAACAGATAAAGGACACGAGGATTTTTCCAGCTTGCGTCAAACTGAGTTTTTCGAACGAATTATTACTTGATCTCTTGTAAAATCTCTGACTGATTATGATGTCTGCAACGCCGTATGCTTTAATAGATCTGTAATGCAATGTATCAATTGATTTATCGCCATATGTTCTGTGTTATGTTGCATATATCTATCTATATACTATGGGTGCTATTTTGTGTGTGTCTGCTAAAGATATGGCTAATATGTGTATGGGAAGTGTCTATTTTGTACAATGTGTATGGGGGTATGCAATAAAACAGTCAATTACCATCAGTCTGATTAGGGCACAATCAAATAATATACCTCTTCTACTGTGTCGTTTCTCGTCACATTATCCAATTTCATTTTTCTCTAAAAGAACCAACAACAATAGGTTATACATTTGATATAACTTAATGTGCATTGTTGCAGTGTACAACTATTATATCTTTTTATTCCTACATTATTCTAAGCTCGGGAGTCTCTCAGCTTCCAAACTTTGAGACGATATCTTCTGTGCAAACATGTCAAGCTCTCCCACTATAGTCCTAAACAATAAACATAAAATGTGCGTATCTGGTACATTTATGTACACATTTATATATATATATATATATATATATATATATATATATATATATATATATATATATATATGTGTGTGTCCTTTTAGTGTGCATTATCCTAAATGTTGCCTAGATAATGTTCTAGAGAGGAGGAACATTCTTTTATTGTTTAAATGTCCTGTACCGTTATAAAAGATGCTGGAAGTGCTCTCTGTTGACATCTATGCACATCTGGAAACGTTTAACAACGTTTTCAGATACTGCAGAGATCCCTTTTCGTGATTCTCGCGATAGCGTGGGTAATGTTCTCCGTTAGTCGTTCTAGATTGTGAGGATAATTTGCATAAACCTTTTGTTTTAAAGTCCCCAAAAGATTAAAACATCATATGAGGACAAGTCCGGGGAATGTGGTGGCCATAACTCTTTCCTTATTGTTCTCTCTTCCGTAAACATATCATGAACTCAGGTCGGTGATCTGTGAGATATGTTGCATGTAGTACCATCTTGTTGGAAAAAGAATTGAATTTTTTCTTGTGGTGTCAGTTTGTCGTTAATTAAAAGATGAGAGGGATCGGACTACTATAATAGAACCCAGAATATGGTGGTCCCTGGATATGGTTTTTCAACTTACGATGTAGAGTACGATGGGTTTTTTTTCTTGTTGCGGTATTTGCCCCACCTTACGATGCTATTCATAATGTTGTTTGATTATATACATGTGTATTATATACTGCACTGTATTTTCTTACTAATATTTAATATGCACTCTACCAAATTTTGCTTAGGTCCCGCCATATGGCGATTTAACCTTACGATCCCAACCCCGACTCTTATTAATGCCTTATACCAGGCTTTTACTGTATTTGTTATGGAACGCACAATTTCCATCAGTTGTATTCTATTGACTACTTTTAGTTAGAATGTTAATGTTGTTTTATATTTTTGTACATTCTATGTTTTTGTTGGTTTTCTTTTATTGTATTTATTTGCTTCCCCACCAAAGCAAATTAGGCACAAGGCCGATTTTAATGTGGAGTAAAAACCAGCTTTCCTAAAAGTAGGCAAAAAGGGGGCACCTGGTTACCAAAAATAATAATCTTCCCAGTATAGATGGTTCCCTCTCCATTGACTGGTACAAATTATCTTAAGTGCAGCATCTTCAGAACAGATACTACACTTTGATTCCGGCCCGAAAGCCAAGAACAACAGGGTGTTTATTTGCTCCCCCACCAAGCAAATTAATACACAAGGCCGATTTTTAATGTGAGCAGTGAAGGGGAAATGAGGGCCAACTCCCCGGAGAGTAGGGGAGCTGGATAGTGACAATTGGTATGAAGGGTTGCCCCTACATTGACCAAGATCTTATCTGTGGAGTCGCCCCACATATGGTCTTTGCTTGCAGTATCTGCCGGAACAGATACTACACTTTGATTTTGTGTATTTATTTGCTTCCCCACCAAAGCAAATTAGGCACAAGGCCGTTTTTAATGTGGGGTAAAAACCAGCTCCCCTAAAAGTAGGCAAAAAGGGGGCACTCTGGTTACCAAAAATAATAATTGTCCCAGTATAGAGGGTTTCCCTTCCATTGACTGGTACAAATTATCTTAAGTGCCGCATCTGCAGAACAGATACTACACTTTGGTCCCAGCCCGAAGGCCAAGAACAATAGAAAAAAGGCAAGTCTTTTATTGGTTATTCATAATTCGAATAGCATCAAGGTATTCTTAATATAAATCGCATTAAAGCATTCCTTATATAAATCGAATTAAAACATTCGTTACATAAATATTCGTAATATAAATGGCATTAAATTATGAGAATGAAGTAAAGTACCACCTCCGCCCTATTAACTTAAGATTTATTATTATTATTATTATCATTATTATTATTATTATTATTATTATTATTATTATTATTATTATTATGTACTTACCAGGTGTTCTCACACAAAAAACTTCTGAGATTACTCTCTTATTGTGTTCTTTAGAATCTGACTAACAAAGATTAACCATGGAATTCCAGTATGTTTCATATCTTAAGATAACTATTTAAAATGATTTCGCCTTATCGGAACAGCTGTCCGTCGTTGATTTCTCGCTGATAAAGATCTTTAGTTTTATGTAGGATTTGGGTCGCAATAAGCCTCCCAATGATGCGAGTCTTCTAGTAACTCTTTTGTAGAAACCTGAGTAGTGTTTTTTTTTTCTTTCCGGTCTTTCCATCCTCCTTGACAGTTCATAAATATTTCGCCTGTTACCCGTTGATGCCGACACTTTATTTATTGTAATGTTGAGCATATATACAATTTTGCGGTTTCAGTTTCTTTGTTCCATGTGATGCTCCTTTGTTTTGTTGTTTTGTTTTGTTTTATTCTTTTCGCACTCTCCATTTAGTTAACTTTTGTAGCTGATGTATGTTGGTTAGCGCATTTCTATTACCCTTTTATTTTATAGTCTAGTTTCACCTTTTCCGATTCACCTTGTCATTTTCCGAAGTTATTTTTGAGTGTCCACGCTTCTTCTTCTTCTTCTTCTTTTTCTTCTTCTTCTTCTTCTTCTTCTTCTTCTTCTTCTTATTATTATTATTATTATTATTATTATTGTTATTATTGTTATTGGCTCACAACGAGGTTTCACACAGGTCATCAAAGATCTCTCCTTGAAAACAGCCTGTAGTATTCCCAGGAAGCGGAGTGAGAACAAGTCTCATCAGGTTTCCAGTACTCTCCACCTCTTTCGATAACATTTGCAAATAAATCTGCATTATCGCAACAGCTGCTTGCCATTGATTTCTTGTTGGCAACGGCTATTGATGTTCACCGAAATTTGAGCTGCAATAACTAACCCTCTCTAGGGTCCTAGTTCTCTTTGCACTCATCCGGCGGAGTCATTGTCAGTTCCTCGGTCTTTCTCTCCTCCTTGACTATTATTATTATTATTATTATTATTATTATTATTATTGTTATTATTATTATTATTATTATTGTTGTTGTTGTTGTTGTTGTTGTTATTGCTGGTGTTGTTATTGTTATTGTTATTATAATTATTATTGTTGTTTTTTTATTATTATTGTTATTATTATTAATATTATTATTATTAATATTATTATTGTTCTTGTTCTTCTTGTTGTTGCTGTTGTTGTTATTGTTAATGTAATTATTATTGTTTTTTTATTATTATTGTTGTTGTTATTATTATTATTATTGCTGTTATTGCTGCTGTTGTTGTTGTTATTGTTATTATAATTATTATTGTTGTTTTGTTATTATTGTCGTTGTTATTATTATTATTGTTCTTGTTATTATTGCTGTTGTTGTTATTGTTATTGTTATTATAAATATTGTTGTTGTTTTGTTATTATTATTATTATTATCATTATTATTGTCGTTATGTTCGTTAACTAAAAGTTGGCAAACAAAGTTATAAATTAGAAACTTAATAGCTGTACAAGGTTACTAAGCCCTCTTGAAATTACTCAGTCACTGTAAAACAGGGACAATTAAAATGACATGATCATATGACGAGATTAACAGGACAGTAAGAGGTGGAAGAATGTGTAGAAATTCTAGGATAAAATCAGTGAATGCACGAGCGGGAGACTAAGCAGATTATCGTACATGCTCTGAGTGTCCGTAGAGGTACCCTATATGGTCAATCGGAATACGAGATAGATGTTGATAGATAAATAGATAAAAACTGACTAAATTTGTATTTAAAAAGTTACTGACGGCGTGTATGCTTTGTATTAATAAATATTCAGCTTAGTATCGATTACAAATCGATATCTTTGAAATAAGTTATTAAAAACAGTTCAGATTATACGCTCATTGATATCAAAGTTAAATGTCAAATTATATTTAATTTCCTCTAATAAGTGATACATGCTCTAATTACTACCATATTAAAACATTTTTAAATACAATTGGTCTATAGTAAATAGTGTAAACCAAACGACAATCTTATAGATGAAAAAGAAAGAAAGTGACAGACACTGTATATGTACTTGCATGTATATAACCGGGAATATCTATTTTTGTTGCACTTTATGAAACTGTAAACCTATATTTATATCCCCTTGCTCTAGAGGTATTTTAAGTATATGAGTCCTTGGAAATGTATTCATACAATTGTATATATATATATATATATATATATATATATATATATATATATATATATACATATATATATATATATATATATATATGAATAAAAAGGAAAAACCTAAAAGAGTAAAAACAAAATTAAATCAACGTTTCGTCCCCATTTCAAGGGACATCATCAGGATTTCTAGGCGAGGATGTACAGGAAGACGGTCATATCACATGCGAAAGAGGAGAAGTTTAGTTCTCTTTCTGTTCTGGAGAGAAAAAACTATATATATATATATATATATATATATATATATATATATATATATATATATAAAGCATAAGTAGAAATGTAAACATTGATATTATTTTACTTATTAATATTTATATTTTTATATATCTTATCTCAACAATTGATGTTATTTATTCTAAAACGTGGTCTCTAGAAAAGCGGGAAATTTAAAGGTCAGCTTAGATCATGAATAAAATGTGTGATTGCTATTATTTGATTGCTGCCGTGTGAGTGTTTTAAAAATAAATCGTTGTTTGACGCTGCAGTGAAGTGCACGGACGACATTTTGTAGTATTTATGAATATAATATAACATTTGCCTTTGAAAAACTTTGAAAAAATTATTCTTTCTAAAAATAAATCGTTGTTTGACAAATTTCCCGCTTTTCCGGTGACCACTCTGTATTTTAAATCAAATTTTGTTTGCAATCACTAAAATTCAGATTTTATTTCTTTACACATTTTCAGGAAATGAATTCCGATAACTTCTTATAAAACGGATTCTACCCCAAGAAAATTCTAAGGTATTCTCAGGTCTTGTAATAAAAAAAGACAATTATGTAACATTTACAAGTAAATACTAAAGGAAAATAAAATAATATTTTTCTATCAGATAATGCTTGTAAAATATTCTAGTCATAATCTGTAATCAGAACTAATGCCATTTGAATGTTAGATTTTCCTGGTTTTCTTATTTTATTTCCAAAGGAATGTGGCAGAGTTGAATTAGTATGTTGCTTAAAATCAGAAATCTTCAAGTTGTCAAGGGTCTTTAGTCACTGAATAAATAAAAAAAAATCAGGCTGTTTTGTCATGTCTTCCATTTGCGTGATACGAAATCAATAGTTTTGTGGATAAAAAATGGTCGATTAAAATACAAGAATAAATAATTAAAATAATTTAAAGAAATATTCGTAATCAACGTAAAAGAAAAAGGTTTTCTATAAAAAGGAACATTATCAGATTAATTAATATTTCAGAAGAAGTTGAATAGATGTGTGAGAAAAAATAATTAAAAGACACGAATCGAATTAGAGTGATTTTTAAAGGGAAAACGAAATGAAGAAAAGAAGTTTAAAGCTTTTGATTAAAAAAGATTAAACTAATAATAATAATTTAAACGTCATTTTTTAGCAAGGCAGAGTTATTAACAACGGAGGAAATAAGGGGGAAAAGACAGAAAAAGATTATTTCCAGTTGAAATGAAATGAATAAAATAAAAACGTGTTCGAGAAAAAATAATCAAAATACAAAACCAGAAAATGTATAAACCCGAAAAAATTAGAAGGAATACAAAAATTAATTCATGGAAAAAGAACCAAGTGCAAAGATAATACAAAACAAAAAAATAGGTTTGAATATAAAACTGGAATGCACGTAATCGGATATTTGCAAGATCGTATATAGCACAATACGGCATAATCCCATTGGCACACCGGTTCTCGCTAGTACAAGAGAGGTGACCATTTGGGAAGGTGACTCACTGTATGTACGGCGAGCTAAAGTACCAGGTAGGGAAACTGGCCCGATCTATACTTTCCTGAGTGTAGATGGGTCTCTCTTAAGCCGTGGTAGGCAACTAACGAGTGATGGCGTCAAAATAAAAAAAAATTACCTCCATATGCCTGGCCAAGCATCAAGTATTCAGTACGGACAAGTTTTGAATTACACTACAAAGGCGTGTAGTTAGTTCAATCTTGGATGTGGTTGCATATTACGTCATGTTTATATAGCAACGTTTCAACAAAGTTTATATCACATGTGTTTCATCCAAGCATACAAAATACTACAACAGAATCCTCATAATCTGTTTAATGACTATTTTATCCATGCTGACATTTGTTGGACGACTTTTTAAATTTACTTCCTTAATTAAATACCTCAGGGCAAGGATTTATTTAACCCATCAAATACAAATATCTCTAAACTTGCTGAATTACCATATAAATCAGGCATGGCTTTCGAATCCAGAAGGGACCAGGTCTTACTCCGACATTTTTTAAGTAGGAGTCATCACTTATCAAGGCCTAGAGGCCAGTCGAGTGTAAGGGTTAAAATTGTACAGTAGTTAATTGGGCAATACCGTACTAATCGTTGGTAGTGTAAATTTGGAAAATTGGATTACTTAAGTGGAATGACTCATTAAGAACTTGTTTACGTTGGACTTGAAGACGATCATATTCTAGTTTGCTGGAAAGCATGCAAACGGAAGAGAGTTCCACAGGTGTGCAGTTCTAAGTAAGAAGATTTGCTCATGGAATCTACGGTTAGATAAAAAAAAATAATTCACAAAAGAAAAAAGCAGGGATAAAATGTGGGGGAAATTATTGATAGTGTTTTCAGCTAGACGAGTGTTTCTCGTAAGGGTTTGGCGATGGGGAACAGAAGTTAAAGCTACGACGAGCAGTTCCCATGAAAATAACGATAAAACAGAGACAGGCTCGCAACGTCTCTTCTGTGAAAAAGAAGTTGCGTGAAAGAGAAAAGGGCATCCATACAAGGCTAGGAAGTCTATTTCAAACTCTGTCAATGCAGGATAAGTCTTTCTAGCAAATCCTGTCCAGATGTGGCAATAATACTCCATCATTGAACGGACCTGACTCTTATCTCGGTAGAGAAATGCATCAGCAATAAGATATCTACTAGATCAATAGAAATATGCCACCATTTTCCATCGACTTTAGAAACGGATTTGATGTATATGTTCCATTTTATATCAGGAGTAAAGGTCAAACCCAGAAACTTGTCTGAAAATTGAGCCTTCCCAGGACAAGAGCTATTCCAAAATATTCAAGTATGACAATAAAACTGTCTGTTTAGATACAAATATAATTCACAAAAGAAAAATGGAAAATTTAGAAAGCCAAATAGAAGACAGGAAAGTTTAATTTATTTCATGGAACGAGAAGAAATAACAAAAACAATCCGAAAAATAGTTCGAATATAAAAAATAACAAACATAATTAAAAAGGGTATTGCAAATAGAGGAGAAATGTTTACGAATATCATGGAGAAGTAGTAAAAAACAAATGGAATTAAATGAAAACTGTGTGCGATGGAATATCAACAAGACAATATAAAAGGAGATAAAAAGCAGTAGCGTTTAATAGGTCTAGAACAAAGGACTATAACAATACAAAGCAGAAAATTTGGAAAACAAATGAAAAATTGATAAATCATAAATAATAAAAAAGGGTAGGAAAACAGAAATAGAAAAATAGAATAACGAGAAAAAGGAACGAGAAAAAACGAACAAAAATATTATAAAGACAAATAAATAAAAGAAAAATGAATAAGTAGAAAAATAGCAAATAAAGATACTAAGAAAGTAAAAGCATTCTGCCCATTATCATATTATCTATTAAATAACTATTAGATATATAATAAATGCAAACAATTGTTTTCAAATTTAGACTATCGGAAGTACAAACATCAGGCACTAATATATATAAAAAAAAAAAAACACGCTTATCCTGCCCGGCCGTCAGTGAAAGGAATGGAAGTGTATAAAGATCTCATTTGGGGCTATTTGCTTTCTCGCCTACAAATTCTTATTCAAGTGAGTGCGAACCGGCGATGAAAAGTGGGTACTGTACGAAACTAACACATGTCACGGTCATGAGTTGTCTCCTCTGAATACTGCTCCTAACACCGCGAGACTACTTACGTACCCACGTAAGATAATGCTTTGTTTTTGATGGAATGACTGTCAATAGGTTTTCTAACGAATCAAACGGTTACTAGAATCGTATATTTGCAGCAATTGAAACGCGCCCAACAGGTATCAGGTCAGAAAAAGCAGGTCTATAGTAAATAGTAAAAGTGTGTCTTATCTTTAATAAAGTTTCTGGGGGCCTGTTGCGTACTTAATCGGAAATACCTGCAAAAACTTTGGTGGAGGCATTTGAGCCATCCGCCTTATTCATTAAAACTATTTTATTACCACCTTTTCTACTACCTGGATAATAATATTTATGTGAAATCATTTACCAATAGAGCAGATATAAGCCAAGCTCTCAGGGATTCTTTGCCTCAAAGCCCCTCAAGATTATACGACAAAGGGATAGAAGAGCAGGAGACACGCTGAAAAATAGTGTTAGATACAAATGAAGATTAGTTCGAAAATTAAATATGAAGGTTTTTTTTTCTTTTGCATTTTCACCTCAAACAAGGCACTTTGCCACTTTGGCGTAGGGGGCTACTATCAGGGACAAAAGATACTGGGGTGCTATATAGGGAGATGGGCAGAAAGATGTCGGTTCACGTTGCACTTGAACTTCTACATGTAAAGTGCAGTTGGGGAAGTAGGGAGCTGGAATGCAATTCCAAAGCCTAGCGGTTCTGGGGAAGAATCTATCTGAGTAGAAAGCTCTCTTGCATCTAGGGATCTCTACATGTAGGGGTGGAATTTACCTGCTTGTCGGGTTTGTCGAGGGTGTTTACGTCGTGGGGACACAATGCTTGCAGTTCGTCAGAGCATTCACTATCAAAATACTTCTAGAACATGCAGAGGGATGCAACATTTCGTCGGTGGGACAAAGGCTGAAGCTAAGATGACAGTTCAGGACCTATCAGGATGGAGACTCTCTTTTGGACCTTGCCCAGGAGCGAGAGACAAGTAGCAGATGCACCAGCCCAAATATGACAACAAACACTGCCCCATACATGGGTAAATGCTGGCCTTATTGAGGTACAGGATACTTTCGGGCGTTAGTAGCTTTCTAGCACGGTAGAGAGAACCTACCGTCTTCGCAGCGATCCTGGCAATGCTCTCAATGTAATCGAGGAGTTTAAATAAGTACTTTCAGATGATGAATCTTTGGACATTGCTATTGGTGGTAGATAAGGTTCCTTGTAATTATTGAAGGAAACAAGTTTAGTCCTAGCAGCATTGAATGTGACCGTCAATTTTTGTCCCCAATCAACTACTGATTAGAGGTCATCCTCTAGTGTTTCTGCGATTTCCTTAGAAATATGGTCATTTATTTTCCTGTCGTGCCTGTTATAGTGTGTGGTGTCATCAGCATATACACCCATCTAATAGGCAATTTTGTAGGGGAGGTTATTTATGAATATTAGGAATAATAAGGTCCAAGGATAGATCCCTGAGGCACTCCCGCATTTATATTATATTCTTTAGATATACAATCGTCGAGGACAACCTGAATTTTTCTCTTATCTAAGGCGGATTTAATTATGTTAAGTATTCGTCCAGTGATACCGTATGATCTCATTTTCCTAAGGAGACCTTCATGCTATACCCTGTCAAAAGCCTTAGATATATCTTGAGCTGAGCTACCGTTCTACCCTCCTCTGCTTTTTCCAGTGAATGTTATATACGGTCAAAGATTACAGTAAGAATATCTGCTGTTGAACAGGCTTGCCTAAATCCATATTGTTGGTCGGTCAGAAGTTTAGGTTATGGGCTAGAGCTTAGTTAATTATGGACACAAATATTTTGGCGAAAAGAAGGAGGAGGCGAATGGGGCGATAATTTAATGGGTCAGTTATTTCGCGAAAATTCTTGATAACTGGTAACAGAAGCAGTTTTCCAGCAGCCCAGAAAGCAAGATTCATTAAGGAATTTGTTGTAAAGTTTAGAGCGAATTAAAGGTACTTCGGCGGAGCATTGTTTTAATAGCACAGCCGGGAGTAGATCAGGTCCACATGCTTTTGAAGTGTCAAGGTTTTTTTTATGATAGCATGCACCTGAGAAGGGGTGATTTTCAGATTGTCTAGCGTGGGGTCTGCCCGCAAAGGAAAGTCAGGGAGGGAATGGCTAGCAGGGTCCAGGGTGGAATTGGAAGCAAACTGACTGGCAAGCGTGTTAGCTTTCTCGGTTGCTGATCAAACAACCTCATGATTGTTGGTTAGTGGGGAATTGTTGATTGCTCATTAGTTAAATAAAATAATTGCAAAAATCAGGTAAAAACAAAGCAAAACTTAGCAAAAAACGTGTAAAGTCCAATAGAAAAAAGAAACCCAAAAAACAAGAACAACAAAAAGAAAAACGGGTAAAATATATAACTGAAAAATATATACCTGAAGGTAATTAAGTGCGAAATCGATTTAAGAGAAATACAAACCAAAAATAAAGAAAACGTGTGTAAGAGTTAAAAGAATTAGAAATATTAAAAGTAAAAAGACGAAAAAGAACAGAACAACAGAAAAGACAGGAATTAAAAGAAAAAAATGAAAACACGTATAAAGTAGAAGAATAGAAACTTTAAAGTAAAGATAGTTCAGGAAAAACATTACCAAACGCAATATACAAAAGAAAGTAAACCCAGAAAAGAAATGTAAGAATATACTAATGAAATTTTAAGCTGTATATAAATATCACATGGAGAAAAGTATAAACTCCAAAATGCATATGAAAATAGGTGATTTGAAAGTCGGGAATTGTAACAATGACGATGACGACGATGACGACGATGACAACGATGATAACGGAGGATATAAAGATGTTGCAATGCATCTAATCAAAACAGAAGATTAAATCTAAACTTCAAAAATGGACGAAACACGTTTTTCCGTGTTCAGGAAACGAAATTTCCTCACGATCTTATCTCGTTAATGAAAGACAAAAATGTTAAGCTGGCACCTAATTCAAATAATCTGCATTTGATTACGTCATAATGACGTCATGAATTTCAATTACGATGCACACGATGAGCGTGTTATTGAAATCATTGAAGTTTTAAAAGCGTGGATTAATTGTAAATCTTTTGTGGGATTAATAATAAAAGAGGTTGTGAAAATATGGAGAACTAAATGGAATTAGCAAGTACACGCGATTGTTTTGTTTTTTAGAATATTACATCATTATCATATTTCAGTTATTATGTAAAATAAAAGACGTTGAACAAATATGAAGGAACAGCTTTCAACGTGAAATTTTAACTATTACAAAAAATGTACATACAATTAAATGTGTGTTTAGTGTTCTTGTTGCAGAGAGCCGAGAGAGATGAAGGGTGTCAATCGACCGTATAACTAATAAATAAACAAGGCAAAGAGGAAACAGCAATAGCTAAGAAATATGAAAAACACAAATAATCGGTTAAAGACGGCGTGTATTCTGTTTTACTTTTACCAGGAGAAAAGGTAACAGCAATTTGATTCAGGATAAGATAGAGCGAGAATGGGTATCTTACTTGGTTGTGATTCTTGAGGCTTGGAGCTGGGAACTGGTAGCTGGGCGTCAGTGAACATTAACGGGTAGCTGGACGTAAGTGGATACTGGCGTATGTATTGGACGTCAGTTGATAATGGAACGGAAAACTAGACGTCGATGAGCATTGGTACGGCTAGCAAGACGTTGGTGGTCACTGGTACGCGTACGTAACGTTAGTGAACACTGTAATAGGTAGTTGGATACCAATAGACAACGGAACAGGTATATGGGCGTCAGTGAGCAATGGAGTAAGCTACCGGACGTCAGTGAGCATTGAAAGGTATAATTGGGCGTTACTGGGCACTGTAGCATGTAGCTAGTCATCAGTGGGCACTTGAACGGAAAGCTGTACGTCAGTGGGTACTGGAGCAGACAGCCGGTAGCTGAAAGCGCTAAGCTGCAGAAGTGACTTGCAGACACAGTTGGAGTCAATTAAAATCGATGAAGCTACATTATTGATCTGGAAACACTGCAGGAGTAAGCTAGTATCGTTTGAAGCTGTACGAGTTAATATGAATTGTTGCAAGCTTCAGGAATACGCTGAATGTGCTGCTGGGGTAAGCCAAAGCCCTGGAAGATGCATGAACTTGTGTGGTAGATTGTAAGATGAGTCAGACACAGTAGAGAGAAGAATGTATATAGGACATAGGTAGTTTGTGACTCGTATATTTTGTTTGTTGGGTAGACCCGAAAAGGGATGTTTGGGCATTGATGGTTTATTCCTTGTCCCCATGGCGATTAGGTCCACCGATTTGACATTTTTTCAAGTCGAGGTGGGAGCACCACTAGCTTTTAGATTAGAGATTTGCTGTGAAAACCGCTAATTTTAGAAAGAGCCACATGAGGTATAAGCTCTAGGTTTCTAGTGAAGATTTCGCTAAACAACAAGGTATACTATACTTACTTTCACACCATATCATATACAGTTAAATATGTCTTTGGTATTTATATACTTTTTTATCCAGATTTAAAATAATAATGTTCGGTTGTTGTATAGTTTATTGTTATATACTAAAGTGAGGTTTACAAAGAAAAACAGAACATCAAAATAAAGTAACATGTATTGCAAAGCATACAATAGGTGGGATGTTCGTCGTAGTCGACAAACGACCTATGTTGGTTCAACAGATATCGACTGACACATTACGGCTTAGTATTCAGGTATTTATTAAGATTGAAATATTAATTAGTTAGTACCATATGTTAGTTTCGCACGAACAACCTCCTCTCCAGCTCATAACTCTTGAATGTGTGTAAGTATTTGTCCTCTTTGAGTGAACCAGCAACGGCTCGGATATTTTCCTTTTCCTGATCGATACTCGTAGTTCTGGTCTGACTTGGGAAACTCAATATAAACGTGCGCTAGAACTTAATAAATGATTGATTACTTGCTTGGGGAGTCCCCACTACAAGAAATTTTCAATATACCTCACTTAGAACCCGCTTGTAATAATCCATCTGACAACGGACGATATTGTCCCAAGGGTTTTCACTAGTGTTGTCAACCTGATGAACTGTCTATTTTGAAGAGACGTCGGGATAAACGGTCCGGCATTTTTCCATATTGTGGGGTCCTGGATATACTATATCCGATGGTGAGGCCCCAGCTTGAAGGCCTTAGGGAGTGTGGATCCACCCTTTAATTGGCATTGCTCCCAGGTCCATTCTGACCCGGAGGGGTAGTACCTGTTAGGGTCCCAACTATGGGTTAAATAGAATACGGCTTAAAAATATACTATATTAAAAAATCGTTCTTCAAAATCACCAGATTCTGCATTAAATAGCCTGAAAAGTGTTGATATGCCGTAAAACAAAAACCAACCAACCATATTGTGGAAATACAATTTGAGTGCTAGTAATTTTCTGCATCTAGTATGATTAAGTGACGTTTACTGTCGGTAAGTAATGTTCCAATACTGGGGAAGTTTTATCTCAGAATACCTCCGAACATTATCGATAATCAAAAACCGAAAATGGTATTTTAATTCATCTATCATCTCTAAAGTTATTTTTTTCAATGATGTCGCTTATTAATAATGATAGAACAACGGGCCGAGAAAATTCTACAGTGGGTAAGTTGATAGCGTGTTTTTTTTTTCTTTTTGCATGACGTTGTCTGTAGGCGTAAACTCTGCACGTAAATTTCTATTTTTTTCAATAACTGCAAAGAATTTGATAAGACTTGAAAATTTACGTCTTTTTTTAGCATGACGTGTATGTAGGTTCAAACTTCGCACGTAAGTTTCTTAATGTTTTTTAGTTAACTGGAAAGAGGTTTATATAAAATAATGTTATAAAAGAAACAGTAGATTCCTAGAGTGCAATATAGAATAAAACATATTTTGGACTAAGTTACTACATGGAGACATTTCAAGCTTCACACACGGATTTCGATGACTATAAAAATATAGGAGTGTTAATTATTTGTTGATCATTCAATCCCGAGCAACTTCTGGTCTTCCTGTTTGTACTATATAAAGTCACTTCTTTGAAGCTTCACACACGGATTTCGATGACTATAAAAATATAGGAGTGTTAATTATTTGTTGATCATTCAATCCCGAACAACTTCTGGTCTTCCTGTTTGTACTATATAAAGTCACTTTGTGTGTATGTGTGAGTTCTGAAACAGCTGGGACTATCTGCTGCAAATTTCACGCAAAGTAATTCATATGTCTAGCAGTGTTCTTGGATGTTATGTACAGAGATTCATCATAAAAATATCAAAAGTTAAAAAGAATCTTATCTTAAGAATACCTAATCTATTTTATACATGAATTATGAATAAATATAAGAATCTTTAAAGATGAATATTTTACGTTATTCCGGCCAAAACAATAAAATAAAATTTCAGCAAATGATTTTCCAAAATAAAAATAAAAATCCAATTTTAAAAATAGTTTTTTTCTCTCTGTGGATAAATATGAAGAAAATATTGAAACATTAACTAGAAGTGACTTTTTCCAGGGGCTATATTATCAATTCTAAATATCAGCTAACGCGAGATTGAAAACAAACACAGAGGAAATTTGATGAACGGCATTATCATTATTATTTTTCTTAATTTTTTGTTAGTGAATTGGTTTTCGTAATATAAATTATTGAGTAGAGGATTTATTCTATAAGATTAAGTACGACAAAATACCATTATTAAGGCTTTTGTACGGCCAGACAACCCGGTTGTCCAGCTTGTATATAATAAATGTAGCAAAACATAGAAAAATTCTTAGGATATTATATATCGAACAGCTAAATCTCTAAAATTCGTCCAACATATGGCAGCGTGCAAAATCATACCTAAACAAAATAGGATCATAATTTTGGTACACAGGCAAAACTAATTTTTTATCACCTACGGTCACAGTATTTCCAGGTTTATTACACTTTTTCATATTGTGAATTGTGCTCTTTTCAATGGAAATCATTGTGTTATTTTGGACTTTTTGTAATCTGAAGCTTTCTTTTTGTACTTTGTGTTTGGGCTGACAAATGTTAGTAATTTTGAAGTAAACATCTACCAAATGATTGCGATTAACAGCTATGACACTTTTTATTAGTTAGCATGGCGACCCAATAGAAAACTAAAAAATAAAAACTTTCAAAGAGCTATCTCTACTAATATTAAAAAGAATATGGCAATTGAATATACTACATTATATAAGTATTTTTTCTCGTTAGTAAAAGTAGCTATTCACTACAACACAGTTCGATTAAAACATTCTCAAACGAGATATGTTTATAAAACAAACTACTTTTTCCTGTATATGACAACTAAACAAACTACCTGTAAAATGGTAACATTTAGGAGTAGATCTAGTGTCTGTTTTAATAGTTTTTTTTTCTGAGAAGTAACAACCTAAAAACAATTACTATTCTCTGTTTTCCTTGTAAACTTTGGCATGAGTAATCATTAGAGTTAGGACAAGAGCATATTATTTTCATTGTTTCGACTCTCCAGTGTGTATCTGTTTTTATCTTATATGCTTTTATATAGAATGATGTGGTTCTTGGTTGATTTACTGTGTCTAACTTTGTCAGATATATACTCGATAGTCAAAAGAATGTCCTAGCCCTAGTAACCATCACCCGGTTACAATAATTCCCTTATGTTAATTTATATCACAATTCGTTACTGACGATAAATATACCATGTGTTGCTCCAAATCCGTTTAATGTTTCATTTAAGCTTGATCTTATTTCACATCTAGTGGTTTTAAAATGGTACGTAAGAGGCCCTTCATTTGTATTCGTTTAATAGACGGTTACAATACTGTTGGAATTAGCATTTTCATTGGGGCGATTAAAGGGACACATTGTATTTTAGATGAATTGAATGATATATAAGATATATCAACACCAATCGATACTTCTCGCTTGAAGAAGATTTATTGCTTGATCACATATAAATTTCAAATAATGTTTACAAAACAAATCGCGTAGACCTAATCGTAAAATGTTTGTAATATATGTTGTAATATCCTATAAAATGGGTCCTAATAACCTTATATACTTTTATATAGAATGACGTGGTTCTTGGTTGATTAACTCTCTTAATGTGTGTTGTTTCAATATTATCGGTGAATTGAACGACTTTATTTAATTTTCAGGCATTAGTTGGGTGACAAATTGTACTAAACGGTCATTTTCTGAGGCCAAGTCTAAATTTATGTAAGTTTTATACTCGCACTCTTATCGACCACGATTATATCATCGTACAACTGTTAATATTTGTAAAATAACGCGTTCTTAACGTCCTATAAGGTTCTTTAATATAGTGTCTATCAAAGATATAAACCTTTAATTTATATCATTTTTAAAGATGCACGCGTAGTTGGAGCTATTTCTCTTGTTTGAGTAGAGTAACATTTTTAAGTTATCGAAATTAAGCTCAATTTGAAATATTGTTAAACAGAAAAGACAAAAACCTTCAGTAGAACGTTTTGATTATAAGTAAGTTTGCGACGAACAATCTAGGTATGTTAGATTCTATGATTTGAAAATAATAGAAACATTACAAGGGTTTCATTTAATGTACTAATTTCATAGGTTATCCACTATTTAACAGAAAAATGTAACCCCATATGTCCTTGATATATCATTATATTAAGATGAGATCATCTGCTAATACAGAAAAACAATAATAATAACAATAATAATAATAATAACAATAATAATAATGATAACAACAACAATAATAATAATAACAATAATAATAATAGTAGAGGATAACTATGGCTGTGACAACAGCATATTCCTTTCATTGTTTTGGCTCTCGAGTGTGTATCCGTTAATATCTTATATGCTTTTATATAGAGTGATGTACTTCTCGGTTGATTAACTGTGTCGGATATATACTGGAGAGTCAAAACTAGGATAAGAATATTCTCTTGTCATAGCCCTAATAATGACGTAATATTTGTCGAATTGGGAGGAAAGGGAAGGTTTCAGAGTCAGAATGTCTTGTTTTTGTACTTTTGCTAAAAATTGATCACAATTAAAGCTCTGTCGACAATGCATAGAAAATATCATTGCGGCAAACATGTTGCATCTTTAAACTATCTCATCTTAAATTCAAAAATTACCTTTCCTACGTGCATGGTCGATTTCATCAGATGTAGCGAAAAGAGAGGGGCATGTTCAACAAATATACTCATCTTAGACGCAATGTCATCAATGATGGCTGTTTAAGTAAACGAAAGAATAAAAGGTCTAGAGATTCAAACTAAATAATTAAGATGTTGTGTTGAGGTACGACTGTAGAGATCGAACGTAAACTTTCTGTGGCTAGAAAGATTTATTATATGAAATATTCGTCCATTTATACCGTACGGATACATTTTCACGAGAATATCTTCATGTTAGGCACTCGCAAGACTTCAGATATATCAAGTGTTAATTCAATGTATGGTATATGTTATCACAGATGATTTTCTTTAGATATATGCCGTAAAACAAGCTTATATAAATTGATCCTTTTTTTTCAAAAATATTTCCGTATAAATTAAGTAATGGACTGTTTATAGTTTTTTTACGGATTTTGGGTGAGAAGACTTAAGGGGTGATTATTTTTCGAGTTAGTTAATCTCGAGAATTCTTGAACTCTAGTACATCTGAAGCAGATTCCGATCTATGAAGGAAATAAGATTGAGCAAATCATCTGCTATAGCGCTAAAACGATATTTCTTACTGAAATACTACATATCTACAGCCGGAGAGACACACATACCTATCAAGCCACCGACAGAGCTCCCAGATATAGATGCTTAGACGTATCTAAACAATAGACTTTTCTTTTTTGGGAATTTCTTTGTTCAGATCTGTTTTTAGTGCTCTCTGGCATAGTATTGTCCATCCGTGCCACCACGAAGCAAAAGCGTGATATGATTTTACCGGCCAGTAATCAGAAGACGATGGTTTTGAAAAAAAGAAAAATACACAAATAAAGCAGTTCGTTTTACAAATAGATCTATTTTTTAACGAAATCTTTAATCTATCGTGGTTCGTGCGTGAATAGAAAAACAAATGTACCAACGAACGCAAGATTTTTTAGGAAACAAAAAAAAAAACAAATAAACCATTAGACTTGTGATTTTACCTCTGTTTTATGTAGAAACAAATATAGAACCACGCAAGTCGAAGGATTTTTTTTTATTTTTATAGCTTTTAAATTACCTACCTGGCTAGTTACATTTAATGCACCTAAAACCACATGTATTTTGATCTCTTCTTGAATAAGCACTCTACTTTGACCTGAAATGGACAACTTATATCGCAACTATTGCCAAGAACGCTCTAGAAAATTTCTGTCTTCATTTGTATGCCATATGCTCGCCTGATATTCGATCTACGATCGCTTTTAATAAAGAATTCGCAACAATAATCACCCTTGCTTCAAAACGTGCTACAATCTATTTTAATCACTATTTGCGCGTAAAACTAAACGAAAATCTATGAACAAGTTTCTTTCCTAGAACTTTCAGGTTTTGGAACACAATACTGTGCGGTTACTTCCCAACTGATTAGAAGGTTATTATTAGCAAGTCTAATATAAACAAGTTCTTGTGAGTCGCATGCTAAAATAATTAAACACTGTCGTAATTCCACTATTACAAATCACTTCAGCGTTTTATCGCCGATCATTTTACTCTCTAACATTGGTCTTTGATTTTGTGAATAGGGGACCCTCCTCGTAAAATAAACGGTAAATATAAAATCAAGTATACCGTGAAAGAACGTCATCAGCATTATTTATTGAATGCCTTTTGTAACATTATAAAGCTAGTTTATTATATTGATTATTTTTAGAAACCAAACTATTTGAACTATCTCCGATAGAGTTGAGTTTTAAACTGACATTCATGTAATCCTTGTTTTCAAAGATGTTCTAATCGCAAATAATGGTTAAATATCAGTTTTACATCAAAATAAACAAAATAAGATTCTAATTTATTTACTAGTTATTTGTTTCCGATCTGGAAAGTAATATACAACACAGTAATTAGAAGCAGTTAGTGTTGCTTTCATGTAAACTTCTGATTGGATACGTCCAAATCTGGAAAAAGGCTGCTGGAGTACTTATCCTGCTTTGACAGAGTTGAAAATAGACTTTGTAGCCTAGTAGGATGCCCTTTTCTTTTCCATTCAACCGCTTTACCACAGAAGGGACGTTGCGGGCCTGTCTCTAATTTATCGTTATTTTCATGGCAGATGTTCGTCTGAGCTTCAATATACGGTGTCCCTTTGCCTAACTTTAACGAAAAACACTGATCTAGCTGAAATAACTATCAATAATCCCCCCACAGACCGTGGAACTCTCTTCTGATTCCCTGCTTTCCAACTGACTACTATATGGTCGTCTTCAAGTCCAATGTGAACAAATTCTTGATGAGTCGTCCCCTTAAGTAATCCAATTTTCAAATTTTCCACTACTAACAATTACTACAAAATTTTCCATTGCCTACCATACACTCATCTACCTTTATCCTTGAGAGGAGTGGGGCCTGGATAAATGGTTACTCTTTTATAGAAGAAAAAGCCTTCGTCAGCAGTTTTTCGATAAAATAATTTTAATTTTACTAACGATAGGTTAGGCAGCCTCGTTGTTTCGAAATATGTGCTTAAATATATTTTAATTCATACGGATTTCGTATTTATTTTTATATAGCCAATACTATATAGAATACTCTACTGTAGCTTATATATAGTACTGATTTCAAAAGTTTAATAAAATACTTGACCATCAGCAAGAATCGAAACGATAATATTTAACGCTAAACCCTACGTAGTTATCGAGAGATAAGTAGGGAATGTTTAGCATTAAACGACTTGAAAGAAACAAACTGAACTTGGGCATGCGGAAAAAGATGTAAAAGTATGGGGCAAATTGAAATGAACAGTTTGCATTTTAACGATATATGTCTGTTCGCATTATTCATCGACAAAAGCAAAAATTTTACTCGTTATATACGATGATTGGTTTATGATTATTATTCACTGTAAATTTCAGTTTTACGTATTATCGGCTAATCAGTCATGATGATGTTTCGGTCAGCTAGTTATTAGTAACTAGTGACCTGTCCATGCGATACAGTTTATAGGAAAGCAAAGTTTGCAATAAAAATATCAGGTCTTCCATGTCTGACCTCCTGTGACATTGAAGACCTGATATTTTTATTGCTAACTTTGCTTTCGTATAAGTTGTATCGCCGGAAGTGGTCTCTATAACTAATGACTAGTTGACCAAAACATTAACCTTCATTGGTTATTTTCCCCTTTGGAAAATAATATTATCGGATTATATATACATATATATATATATATATATATATATACATGTATATATACACATATGTATATGCATGTATATATATACATATATACATACACACACACATATGTATATATATATATATATATATATACATTTAGACAAATATTATTGAATAGCACGGAAGTATTCTGTTTTACAATTTTCCTTTTTATCTTATCCAATCTCCGAATAGTCCTTTTTGTGTTTTTATCGAAATTGTATATGTTGGATCCATATTGGAGAAGATAAAAAGGAAAACCGAATAAGTCCGTGCTATTCAATAATATTTGTCTAAATGAGAAAATGCTGCATAAATATACGCAATATATATATATACATATATATGTATATGTATACATGTATATATATATGTATATATATATATATGTGCGTATATATATATATATATATATATATATATATATATATATATATATATATATATATACATATGCGAAGCTCGCGGTTTGTTTACAAACAAGCGTTTGAGCACTGTACAAGTAGCGGACGGATGTTTATTTAAATTGACATTCGGACAGATTAGTTGGGGGCATATATATATATATATATATATATATATATATATATATATATATATATATATATATATATATATTAACTAGCTAGCTGCCAGGGATTTGCCAGCTGTAAAATACGCTCAGAATATATTTTGATTAATGCAAATTTCATATTTATTATTATACTAACAGGGCGCTCGACATTGCCCGTTCGAAAAAAAACACGCTTAAATATGCTATTTTATTAATACAGATGTCTTTTTATCATATATATATATATATTAATTAATAATTATACAAAATTAATTGGAATGTATATATATATATATATATATATATATATATATTCCAATTAATTGTAGTTCTTCACGAGATGTTATTGATTATTTTCGTGGAGATCGATTGGACAATTTGTCAGTAGTGGCCATTTCTGTATTCTCGCCTCTCACGAAAGGAACGTTTAATAAACGTTATCCTTTATGGCTGATAATTTAAATATCATAAAGATGGCGTCCTGATTTTCTCCTCTCTTCCGGAATAAGAGATAATTGCTTTTCTCACGCGAAATCTCGGGTCATCACGCCACATTTTCCTACACGTGTCTTTCAGATGTCTCCACAATTGGCCAGCCAGCATTATGTCTGTGTTTAACAATTGGCCAGCCAGCATTATCAATGTGTATTACACCACTGATTAGCTGCTACGAAATATCTTCTTTCTTTCTTCTGAACAGTGTGCCAATGCGACAACTGAATGTGGCAAAGCGGTCACTGAAGCACATGTTTCCATAGGGAAGTATTATAGCAAGCCCCTCTCTCCCTTTTGTTCACTACAGACTGTGCAGCTGCCATTGCGCAAAGACAGGATGAATTCCGCCGGTTCGTTCGTTATTTTTCAAATACAAATAGGCAAATATTCGTAGATGGTGGAAATCATTGTAAGAGAAAAGGAAGCACGCTGAAATAATCAGGGAATGTGTAGAACTGCAAAAGATGGGAACTCTGATTTATAAAAATCTTTAATAGTATAATGAATAAAGGGCAATCATAAATTCTTACTTTATCACACAACCAGAAAGTCGCATACACGGCAACCTAGAAGGGGAACTGCTTAGAGCTAACAAACAACTTTCTCCCAAATTTTCCTATGCGGACTGAAGCCAACTAGATTCTAAAAAATCCACCGCTTCTCAAATCTACGATATAATAAACATTTTAAATGACTCCAAGGCGCGTGGGCCTGATCTCATCACTTTTATACTAATTCAGAAATGAGCTATCCCCCTTATTTTCCAAACTTTATAATAAATGCCTTGCTACATCTTGCTTACCTACCAACTGGAAGATGGTCTCTGTGGTACCAGTGTACTAGAATTCTCAATTATCGCCTTATCAGTCGCCCACCCCTCTTCGCTAAAATCTTTGAGACATTAATCAAACAAGCACTAGACAACCACTTAGCAAAAGAAGATCTTTTCTCTGACAAACAGAAAAGATTTAGGCAGTATCGTTCTACTTCAGATATTTTAACAGTTATCTCTAAATGCCTATACCATGTACTGAATAAGGTGGGCGAAGCTAGAGCTGTAGCTCTTGATATATCCAAGGACTTTGTCAAAGTCTGGCACATGGGGCAGCTAATAAAAATTAAATCGCATTGTAGATTAAAAAATATAATGATTATATTTAGTATATGTCCAGTTATACAATGCGATTATACTGTAGCTGGAAATCTTGTGCAGTAGGCCCTTATGCCAAACCTTATCGAAGGCCTTTGATATGTCAAGAGCAATTACCCTAGAACGAAAGCCTTTGTCAAGAGATTCACTTATCCTATGAGATATAACTGTTAGCACATCAGCTGTATATCTAGCAGAATGGAAACCATATTACATGTAACTAAGGAGGTTATTTCTGCTAAGGTGGTTGATTACATCTTTATTTAATATGGATTCCAGTAACTTACTCATGACACACAAGAGGCTTATTGTTCTGTACCGGGAGGGAGATGACTTATCACCTGAGTTCTTAAATACAGGGCATACTAATGAGGTTTTCTAGGGTGTTGGAAAGCACTTCTCCTTAAGGCAACGCTTAAAACCTTTTGTAAGTATGTAGGCAAGTTCTGGTTAAAGCTTTTTCAACGCTATAATTGGAATGTCGCCTGGGCCAGTTGCTTTACTGGAATCAAGGTGCTTGATTAGATTGGCGACCCCGTGCACAGATATTTGTATGTTGGATAGTGTGTTGTCTATTGTAGGAGGAAATACGGGGAGTTGATGACCTTCGTCGCAGATGGTAGAGTTAGCTGGAAAGTTCTTGGCAAATAGTTTGGCCTTGTCTGATGCTGATGAGATGACCTCAGGTCCATTGATGATGGTTGGGATAGAACGCACGCATCTGTTCAGGATCCTGTTTGCTATTTTCCAAAACTGTAAATATACCAAGCCGCTGCTCAGCTACTTTGGATTTGACGGACTGAGCATATAGCTCTCTTGCATTTTTTATTACTCTTTACAGTGGATGCTGGCAGTCCTAAAGGCAGCTTTAGTCTAAGTGAATCTATTACATTGGTAGCTATGGAAAAAGTGATTTATGTGCCCAATGGCAGCGGCACATTCTGGAAAGAACCATGGCTGGCTGTTAGGTTTGTGTTGGAATTTTTATACGGTATGAATCGGTCTATGCCTACAATTAACCATTCAGTCAGGTCTGATACTATAGAGGATACATGCTTTTAAAACATCGAATGCAGAGGTAGATCAGATATGAATGTACGGAAGCTATCCCATCAGCCATAGAGTATCGATATACAGTACGGTGGAAAGATATATCTGAAGACTTATTGTATTTCATTTTTATCTTAACTGATACAACTGTGTGATCGGAGGATCCCAGGGGAGATAGAACAATACATTAACATAGCGCAGGGGAAGTTGTGAGAAAAAGGTCTGGAAGGCTTACAGTAGTATCGGGCACACAGGGGGGTTCGTGAACAATCTGAGTGAGGTCATAGGCAATGGCAAAATCATGACAGAACCTCCCTTCATCATCTGTCTTATTTGAGTGGGTCAGCCATTCCACATTATATACATTCAAATCATCGCAAATATGAATGGTAGTCGAAGGATGAACAGAGAGGATTAGGTCAATTATCTCAGATATACTCTTAAGGACAGTAACCGCGCTGTTGTGGGGGCGATAGGGGGCAGATACGGATGCGGTGGCGTAAGCAAGTACAACCCGGAAACACATATAAGGTAAATTAGGGTATTCTCTGGAGATATATATACAACACAGGAAGCCATCTTTAATGTAGGCGCATATTCCAGGCCCATGGCGATCTTGGGGGTCAGATTTAGAAACAAAGTTAGAGTATCCTTTTATTATGAACTCATCTAGAGAAGTGGCCGCCCTATGCCAGTTTCGCTTAGAACATGACATAACTAACTCGCTTATAAAGAGCAATACGTGTAGTGAACTTGAGATTGGCATTGCATTTGGTCTATACTCGTCGGACACTTATTAGTTAAGATTACCTTAAGTTAGTTGATGACACTTGAACTAAATCTTTGAATTTTAGACAGTTTTACTTCCAACATCATGGAACTGGTTTGGATCATAATCCAAACAAGGAATTCATCTAATGCCGATTTTAGGTTTAGGAACAATGCCTGTATACAAACATTTCGTTGATATTTTTTACCTCGCTGTACAATTTTATTATGGTTATACAAATAAGGGCATTCTCTAAAAACTATTGCTAGCTCTATTACTAGGTGACACAAAAAACGGGCCCCAACTATAATTAGGCCCCGTTTCTTATTGTTTTGTGTTTGAATGACATGAAACTTTGGTCATAACTAGTTTATTATATTCAAAACATCACATCAAAACACTAAGGTTATTGCCTTTTTTTTCTCCGTTCAACAGCATATGTTCTAGATGGCCTTTATTTAGCTCCGTGTATTTCTTGAGGCGCAGCACGAAGTTGTCCATGGCGTTCTTACAGACCGAATTGGTAATGGCTCTCATCTTCTTCCTTTAGTTCCGTGATGGTTCTGGGTTTCCATGTCCTTAAGATAGCCACAAAGAAAAAAATCTGCGGGGCTTGGGTCCGGGCTATGGAGTGTCCACTCAAAATCAGTCTTGAGACTGCTCACTTGGCCTCCAAAGTTCTCTTTCAGCGAATCTTGAGAGAGGTTGTAGGTGTGAGAACTTTCTCCGTCCTGCTGGAACCAGAACTTACTCATGAGCGACAGGTAGATGGTCTGGAGCTCACTCCTTAAGGTTTCGAGGACCTCCACATACCGCTCCTTGGTGACTGTCTCTACCGCGCCAGATTCTTCTATGGTAATTGGTCCGATGATGCCTGCCGAGATTGCAGCCCACACCGTGCACTTAGGAGAGTACATGGGGTTTGGTGGCTACTTGATTGCATCTAGAGAACCCCCAGAAACATTTGTTTTAGTGCTCGCCTTTCCATCAAGATGGAAGTGGGCTTCATCTGAGGTCCAAAGGAGGTTAAGGAAACCTGGTGTTTCCTCGATCTTCTCAAGCATCTTGACTGCCTTCTGCTTCTTGTCTGAGGCTGTAAGGGTCTGCAGCGTCTGTATTCTTTATGGGTAAGCCCTGATATCGTTCGGCAGCACTCTCCTGCAAGTCTCACTGGACATACCTGACTTCTCTTACACACAGATCGTTTTTGACTTTGCTGGAGAGACTTTCTCACTCTTTCGACCAACTCGGCTGTTCGCTTCTTAAGACGTCCCGAGGGGCTTAGACGGTTCTCTCTGGCAGCGTTGAGGTTCTCCACGGTCCCATACTTCTCGACGTGGTCAATCCAGTTCAGAATTCTGTTTTTGAATGGAGCCTTTTCACATTCGAACTGACGCATGAAACTGTCCTGGGTTTTCTTAAACGAGCCTGTCTTGTAGTAAAATTTTACACAGTGTATTCTTTGTCCCAGCTCCCACATGGGTCTTGGTGTATTCAGGGTCGTTGATTCTTCCATGTCCTGTAAAACAAGGGCAATCGATGAATAAATAATGGAGATATCACATAAAGTGTACATGGAGGCAGTTTTTTTTTGGGGGGGGTCACCCTGTATTGCTATAATCAGCTATGTCAACGAAATTTATGTTATCAATGTCTATATGAAAAATTTGTAAAATTTTCATTTCGATATATATATATATATATATATATATATATATATATATATATATATATGTGTGTGTGTGTGTGTGTGTGTGTGTTTGTGTGTGATAGCAATTATAGACAAGAAAAAGTAATATGTGTGTATGCATAGATTTATTTGTTGATGTAATACATAGATACATCAATTGGGAGAGGGTTATATGCTCTTTATACTTAGGTATTTCGAACCCTAATACTTCTCTCAGATTATGGGCGAGAGGGTAAGGTTGCCAAAATAGAACTACAAAATCTTGCTTTAGGTATATTTAAGTATCTGTTATATAAAAATTTGATCAACGAGAGATGAGCGGGGTAATCTCGAGATGTTCAACTAATGTAGGTCAATTTTAGTTTTGCAGTGCCTTATATAAATTTCCAGATATTTTGTTACAGGCATTTTAAATCGTCGTAGACACTTGAAAATTCAGTATGATGTTGCTATACGTCTTATGCTGCCTTTTTTCTATTATGCATGTAAGGAAACAGCTAGTGCAAGCATCGGAATGCATTTTACTAAAGCCTGATTGTCACTGCTAGTGAATTTCTAAAATGCAATGTGGACGTGGGAACCTTTGAATAGAACGATCCGCAATGAAAATGTTTTAAACTAGGAAGAATAAGACAAAATCATATGAATTTCTTCAGAGAGTTATTGGACTATACGAGCATAAGTTCTGTTAGTGGCATAAGAGGTCTAGGGAGAGCAGATGTTCTGAGGGAAGATAAGGGTGTGGGAGGAGGAAGAAAGTAAGAAGATTTTACTAGTCAAAGAAAGAATTTCATTGGTAAGGACCATCGTGTGTCTACAGAGACGTAATATACGCTCAGTTTGATGTCGGTGTAGAAACTGTACACACAATTTCAACAAGAAACTTAAGATGCAGAAGATTTGCGTAAATTCACTATTCATCCTTTTTACATTATATGGACATCAAAACAAGGCTTTCCTCTCCCTATCGCCTTGATCTTGCTCCCTATTTTGGTGATTCTCTAAGCCCATGGAAAACTTTAGAGGTTGTCATTATGAGATAATTGAGGAGATGAAAGAGACTATGACGAGGATCATTGACACGCTTACACAAGAGAGTGTCCACGGGTCTTCCATAATCGGTTTAAACGGTAAACCAGTGCATTAAAATCAGAGGAGATTACCCTGACGGTGTGTGCAGTTTCATGTGTGCATCACCAATAAAAGTTCTAAAAGAAAATTCTGCGAACGTATTGCAGGAATTTCGTAGCTGTGTACTTTCGATAAATTAGCAGCTATAAATAATAAAGGGAGATAACATAATATATGGCCCGGTGATGACGTGACGATATATAGAGTTCAATTCTATGGTTTACCCTGTCTAGTTCTTCCCACGAACTGCTAGACCTTGGAACTCCCTTCCGCGTTCCTGTTTTCTCAACTCTACTATACGCAACACTTCAATCGTAATGTTAAACAGACATCTTGCTGCTCAGCTCCCTACATTGCATCTCTGCAACTTATGCCCCTGGTATTGAACCTCTACATCAAAGTGGCACTGTACCTTGTTTGGGGTGGGAAATTAATTTATAAAACGAATCTATTTGTTACTACAGCTGCAAATAAGTTTATATTTTCTACCTCTGTTTATTTAAAACTAAACGGAAGTTCTGCGAGAAAATGTCTATCAGAAAATTGTAACAACAACAGATCGCCAGTTGTAATAATGTAAAACATCTGATTATTCTATGAATTAGCACATTTACATATATTCTACCAACTATTCGGCATGACGCACTCATTCTATGTGAACACGATATAACAATTTATTCGTTTTTAATGATCAATACATGTAGTGAATTTGAGATTGGAATTGCATTTCATTTATAGTCGTCGGACACTTATTTTTCAAGATAACCTTAAGTTAGTTTTTAGGCACTTAAAAACTAAATTTTTGAATTGTAGAGGGTTTAGTTCCACCATCATTGAATTGATTTGGATTATAATCGAAATAAGGAATTCGTTTAATGTGGATTTTAGATTTAGTAACAATGCATGTATACAATCATTTCGCCCCGTATTTGATATTTTTTAAATCGCCGTATGTATTTTTATTATATATATATATATATATATACCAAAAGGGGCACTCTATAAAAACTATTAATAGGTATATCATTGCAATTATCAGCTATATTAACGAAATGTATGCTATCAATATCTATGTTCAAAATTTGAAAATTTTCATTTCGACAGAATATATATATATATATATAATTATATAAATATATATATATATATATATATATATATATGATAGCAGTTATAGACAAGACAAAGTAATATGCTGGTATACATACATTTATTTGCTGATGTAATAAATAGATACAGTAATTAGGGGGTATATGCTTTTATACTCAGGTATTTGAAAACTATTGGTTCTCTAAGATGAGGGACAAGAGGGTAAGGTTGCAAACATACAATTACAAAAGTTAATTTCGAGATAATCGAGTATATTTAAGTGTCTGTAATATAAACATGTGATGGACGAGAGGTGAGCTGGGTAATCTGGATGTGTTAAACTAATGTAGGTCAATTTTAGTTTGCAGTGCCTTAAATAAGTTTCCAGACATTTTTTGTACAAGCATTTTAAATTGTCGTAGACACTTAAAAATTAATATTATGTTGTTATACGTCTTATAAGATGGCCCATCAATTTTTCTGATTTCCGGTTCAAATAAACAGTTACAGAAAGCATCGTAATACATTTTACTAAAGCCTGATTTTCTCAGCTGGTGAATTTCTAATATGCAATATGGATGTGGGACTAGGAACGATACTACAAAATAATATGGAAATTTTCAGCCAGCTTTTGCATCATACGGGTATCAGTTATTTTATTGGCAAAAGAGTTTCAAGGAAAGCGGAGGGTGTGAGAGATGATAAAAGAAGTGGGAGGAGTAAGAAAGTAAGAACACAAGAATTCATTGGTCAAATAAAAAATAAATCATGGATATCGACCATCGTGCATTTATAGAGACATAATATATTCACTGTTTGATGTCGGTGTGAGAACTGTACACACAATTATCCACGAGGAACTGAAGATGCAGAGAATTATCGTAAATTCAATAGTTCATAATTTCAAAACATTTCTCACTCTCCCAATCGCCTAGACATTGCTCCCTGTGATTTTCGGTTATTCCCTAAGCCCAAGGAAGACGTTAGAGGCTGTCGTTATGAGATAATTGAGGAGCTGAAAGAGACTGTGACAGGGATCATTGACACGCTTACACAAGAGTATTTCTACGAGGTATTCCAGGAATGGTTGGAAGGCTAATCACGTGCATTTAAACCCGCGGAAATTACTTTGACGGTGTCTACAGTTTCAAGTATGTACTATCAATAACGGTTCTATACGAAAAAGACTGGAAACTTATTGCAGGCATTTTGTAGCTGAGTACTTCTGATAAATTAGCAGCTATAAATAATAAATAGGGCTAACATAAGAAATGGTGGTGACGTTACGATATGTAGATAAATGGTAAGTGTGACGCCGCCACACATGTTTAAGGCCATTAGAGCTCAACAAATTAAATTCCGTCTCATCAAGCCATAGGACATGGTTCCAGCAATCGATGGGATTTGTTGACATGTCTTCAGCTAACTGTGAGCGGGCTTTCTTGTTTATTGCCCCCAAAAGAGTCTTCCTCCTAGGGTGACATCCATGCACACCAAATTGAGGAGTGAAAAGATAAGTGTATCATGTCTCCAGTCAAGCATAGTGGTGGGAATTTAATGGCTTGGGGTTGCATGAGTCCTTCAATTATTGGAGAGTTACATTTCATTAAGGGAAACATGAACTCCAACATGTACTGTCAAATACTACAGAAGAGCATGATCCTCTCCTTCCCCAAACTGGGTCGCAGCGCAGTGTTCCAGCATAACAATGACTCAAAACACATATCCATGACAACCTCTGCTTTACTGAAGAGACTGAGGGTAAAGGGGATTGACTCGCCAAGCATGTCTCAAGACTTGAACCCAATAGAACATCTTGTGGGCATCCTCAAGCATAAGGTGGAGATGCGCAAATCTCAAATATCTGCCAGCCCCGCGATGTCGAAATTGTAGAGTGGAAGAGCATTCCAGTGGCTACTTATGAAGCTCTGGTAATCAATACACAGGAGCGTAAAGGCAGTTTTGGATAATGATGGTTGCCACACAAAATTTTGAGAGTTGAAATGTTATATGTAAATATTGACAACTTTTCTTAAGGAGTATACTCACTTTTATTGCCAGGGATTTAGCTTTTAATGGTTACATGTGGAGTTATTTTGAGGAAACAGTAAATCAACTCTGTTATATAATCTGTAGATAGACTATTTTTCATTGTTTCAAAAAAATCATTTTTCAATGTTGTCCAATGAAGAGATATACACTAATATTTGAAGAAATGTACGGAATGTACTCACTTTTGTGATACACTGTATATATATATATATATATATATATATATATATATATATATATATATATGTATATATATATATAGAGAGAGAGAGAGAAAGAGAGAGAGAGAAAGAGAGAGAGAGAGAGAGAAGGAGAAGAAACATCGGATACATGACGAGTTATGAAGATTATTAAGAGGAAAGACAACATCAAATTTGTAAAATTTGTTTCAGAACGACGCACAGTTAATGAAACCATATTTAAGATACACAATAATAAGCACCGTGAGCCAATTTATTATTGCCATATAAATTATAAGATTATTTTTTCTTAATTTAAAAACTTCTTATTCATATGGGTATTCTATACAAAAACATATGCATATTCACAAATGCTTCTTAATCCACGAATATATGTGATTTTAAGAACAGCCTTATGTCTGTAAATAATAATAATTGTAGATAAAATAAATGTGTTGTAATCTTTTATATCGTAAAATTATTTTTGTTACTAGATCTTTTTGTAATAGAGCGCGAATGGCGGCTCTACCGAGCCGTGTTCGAAATGACGTCACGGTAACGAAAATCGATATATAATTATAAAATCGATCGATAAATCGATGTATAAATGTACAGCTTTTCACGTTGACAGACCGGTTCCCGTTGGATCACTGAAGTTAAGCACTATTAAGCATGGTCAGTACTAAGACAGGTGATTATTTGTGAACTCCAGGTGATGTATGTGCTTTGTTCCCAGTCGTCAAGCATTTCACCTTGCCATTGAACTCAAGCAGTTTTGATTTAGGAGACGTGTGGTTGGTGATTGCGCTACTCTTGTCTTATAATTAAACGTACAGCTACTCTTACAAGGGTAGTCATTGTATTTCGAAGTCAAACGGAGGCTTCTAAGAAAACGGTAAAAAATATAAAAAGGATGACGTTGATATTAAAGACGTGGGTGACGTCACGGCCATAACAAGATGTTAAGGGAAAATGAAGAAATGAATACCGTTGTTACAAAACCAGAAGGAGTCGAGGTATTTCTTGTTTTATGTCCCTTGCAACTCGTATGCCTCGTGTGACAACGTGTGAAACCTTATCTTTTTTTAGAATATGAATTTATAAGATTTCCTTTTTAAATTTCACAAAAGACGACAAATAATATACAAAAAACACGTAGTAAGTGGTCATCTCAGATTTTGTTTCAAATGAATAATTTACTTGTAATCTGTTAACTTTTTCACTGCATTGTATTTACCTACTTAACGTAACTACTGCCGATCCACCGAAGTGGCAGCAACTTTCCATAACTTCGTATGGAGATCTCAAGATACCGGAAATATTTATATGCTCCAAGTTTAATCATTTTTTTATTCTAATAAAATAAACGGACCATTTGTTGTTGTTTTTTTGTTTTTTTGTTTTTTTGTTATTTTTATGAATATTACTCCAGCAGCTTCTTATGATTTTGGGATAATATTTCTTGTTTTGCGTAAAATAAGGAAAAAAGAATGCTCTTTACTATTTTTAATTTTTTATAGCAACTAATCCGTAAATTCCATGAGCAAAGTAACTTTCTTTAATCTACCAATAGGAAGATTACAATACCGCGAGGCTGTTTTTGAGATGAAAGCAAGTTACTTTGATAAGGAACACTACACAAGTCCTAGCAATACTGATAATCACGGTGTTGTCGTATAAGACGCCTGGATCTCAGTAACTATTGTTCTTGAGTTGGTTTTGCGACTAAATAAGCGGCGCCCTTCTTATTTAGAATAAAATCAGAAATGGGCTTCCAGTGGAAATACTGGCGCTTGGTAACAACTTATTTTTCTTTTCCTCATTCCTTACACATGCTTAGCAGATTTTCCCCCGTATATATTGTGTTTTTATATATCTTCACAGGCATTATCCCTTATTTTGGGTAAAATATACTTTGGTTTTATGTATTCATAAGACCACCATTACAGGGATTACCGTGAAGATTTTGAGAAGGATGTAGTTAATGTGTTATCTAGAATGTTGTAGTGAAACGATCCTCCCATTTATTTGTATTTCTGTAACGTTTATTAGCATCGTAACAGGTATGGGCGTCACCTTGTTTTATGGGTACGTATTTATCAGTTTTGCTGTCGTGAAACGAATGTCCCAGGCATTATCACTTTGTTGTTGCTTTGGAGAAATAATGTAGTATATTTTTGTAGCCATGAGATCCGAATCAGAATTTATTCACCTTTATGGAGAGGGCGAAATTATAATTAGTTCTCTTTTTTATTAAATGATCCTTTCATGCATTGTATCTTCTTTCTTTCTCCCTTTTTTATGACGAAATAATGTAGTATCTATTATGGATTCATAAGGCTACGATCACGGGAATTACCGTCATATTTATTTGGATAACTTCAGATCAAATCCACAAACAATCGTCTTTTTATAAATCCAAAAAGGAAGCGAGACAACTAAACGTAAATTCATTCACAAGATCCCAACATCTGCCTTACTGACGCAAACGTTTCGGTTGGTAGCGAAGCTAAAATCCTGAGCGACGACAAGGGAGAATTACATGCCGCTACTATCAGGTCCAGAAATATTAAGTCTCCGAGGATATAATCGTAAATGGTTAACCATAACCTGCGACCTGGCTAAGATCTTCCAAACTGGAGTGCAATAGTTCGTGATTTCATTCTTGTTTAGTAGTAATCCCACGTAAATATATATATATATATATATATATATATATATATATATATATTAAAAACTAATCTTGAGTAAGACGTTACACTGGATCTAATTTGTTTGTATTAACACGTTTAACATAACAATGCGTAATAAGTGTATAATATTTACCTAAAATGAAAATTTAAAAAAAGAAAGATATAAATTATATAAAATAAAATAATTAAAAAATAAAATAAATACCTTTTTGGAAACATTTTGCTGTATTTTTTTTACAAATACCTGTCACATGCTTATTTTAAGGTGTGCGAAAATTAAATTTGACGTTTTTACTTTTATTTTGTGCATGATTCTATCTTCCTAATTTTCTGAGAATTTTGAATATGTATATATACATATATATATATATATACATATATATATGTATATACATATATATATGTATATACATATATATGTACATATATATGTATATACATATATATATATATATGTATATACATATATATATGTTGAAAGTAATGGAAATAGTATCCAGAGGAAGTCTCAAAATAAAGACGAAACGTTGATGAACACATAATACGGTTTGTTCCTTTTTATTTTCTCTCTCTATATATGTATATACATATATATATATACGTATATATATATATATATGTATATACATATATATGTACATATATATATGTATATACATATATATGTATATACATATATATGTATATACATATATATGTATATACATATACATATGTATATACATATACATATGTATATACATATATATATGTATATACATATATATATGTATATACATATATATGTGTGCATACATATATATGTATACACATATATATATGTACATACATATATATATGTACATACATATATATGTATATGCATATATATGTATATACATACATATGTATATACATACATATGTATGTATATATATTACAAATGAAAATGGAAAACTGACATGCTCGAAGTTCCACCCAAAATTTTGTGATCATTTCTAAATGAATAGCCAACATGGTCTACGACACATGTCGTTACTTTTATAAAAAGAAAAAAATTGCTCAAAACGTGTGCGTATAAAACCCAATGATCATATTTAGATATTGAGTCTTGAAAAAGCCCACAAAACTCGAGCAACGAAAAGTCGAGCAACATAAGTTTTCAGTTTTTAATTAATATCGTTGGGTTCTTCCTTCTATTATAAATCTAAATATGCAAATGAAATGCGTTTTTATAAATATACTATGATGGATACAAGGACAGTATCCCCTTTTGAAGGTCGAAGCATTTAAAAGTAGAATTACATGAAGGTTGTAAACATTTCTTATGAAATCATTACAAAGAGCCAGTACCTCTATTTATCAAATTCTCTACAGAATTAGAATATGAAACCATAAAACTACGTTGATAGACCATTTTAAATAATTGCGTCTTTTTTAAATGTATTCATAAAAAAAACAGGTAAACTGACATTTTGTTAATACTCTTTGCGTCAGCTTTATTTTTAATTGTCTGTTATGAAACGCCTCGAGGTATAAGTTGAATAATATTCTCGGATTCAATGAAGACATTATACATTTTTGTGGTCGAAAACTATTATTAAACCTCACTTTATTGGAAGAGAAAGGTAATTAGCATTCTATCTGCAAGTTTCATTAATTGTTAATTATCGCTATGTCTCTTATGGAGAAAGTGAAGAGAAATGTCTTTAAAGATTACCAGAGAGGCAGGCTTTGATTAAATCCGGTGTGCGCAACAAGATTAGAATAGAACAATCTCTATTGTTCCTCTCGAAATATAGAAAACAAAAATAGAGAAATGATACCGATGTGCCACATAATCATTTCGCCCCCAGTTCAAGTTTTATTTAATTATTCAAATCAATAATTTACAAATTCATTCACTCAGAAAATGACTTAAAATTTGACCAAGAAAATAAAACTGTAAGATTCGTGATAAAAATAAAGCGTACAAACATGACCCCGCTGCAATCACGTTCGCACAGCAGTACTTTTTACGTAACTGTACTCAAGCAAAGATTTGATATTCTCACTGTCATATAGATAATTATTTCGGCTTTCTGGTTTGAGAAAAAGAAATGTTGTCGTGTGAACAGTTATGCAATATCTAAAGTCATCAAAGTTTGCAGAGTGAAAACCGCAGATAAGGTTTATTCTTCAGACGGGGCCAACTTTTTTCAACGACTAAATCTGTAAAAAAAATTGCATGCTGTTATGTTTGACGTTCATCTTCGTCGCTAACTGTTATGTTTGCAGGTTACACCAAATAACGTATAAGGCACTACAAATGAAGACTCAACAAACAAAGGTAGATCAATATAAAGTGTATTAGAAAAAATATATTCACAGTATATTTACATAATGGTTGTCAAGTAAGAGAGTCTTGGCTGGAGAACATATCCGCTCTCGGCTCGGCCTTTGGTGGCTTCTGGTTTACACACACTCAGACTAACCGAGTCTTGCTATTTATGTGTAATATTATCTACATATGTAAATGAGTGGTTGCCACCACAACACATACTAAATCTGCAATGAAACTCTACAGAAGACGCACCTGTCAACAACATGAGTGAGATGAGAGATAAATTATTGAATTTCTCGTAAGAATGCATTGAGAATTGTGATGACTATGAGGAATAATAAATTCTGGATTCCAAAAAGTCACCTGGTTAAATAGTACCACCCCTTCTTCGTAGCTAGTCAAGATTTTGAATAAAACAGTGTTCTTTCTAAGAATATCTAAATCTACTTAATTTCTTCAAGTTATTTAATATTCAATCTTTCTTACGTATCTATCGATAACTGCATCAGTAGGAGACGCCACTGGTGAACTAAATGTGTTGGTTTCAATTTACGCTGATGGCAGCAATGTTTTTTCTTTAACTTTTTAAATTACTATGTTAGTTTGTAATATTTAACATATATTGACCAATTACTGATTGCTAAAAGAGGAATGGTCTTATATGTGGGGTTGCCCCCATATATGGTCTTTGTTGCCCAGGCCCCGCTGACAACAAACGGATGAGTACGCTTCGGTAAAATAAATAAAACGTATAGAAACTCACAATATATATATATATATATATATATATATATATATATTATCGTGTCATCCTTTTTTTCTTTAAAGGATTGAATCGCCTAATCGGCGAAGGCAAGACTCAAGCAAGGGTGTACGGCCAACATAGAATTTTCTAGTTACAAAGATTCTTTCAGGATACTGCTGATCATGAATATGCCAATATTTTGGTCGTTTTTTCGTTTTCTTGATATGACATACCACTAAGAATGCACGCAAGCACAGATTATTGCTTTTTATATATCACATGGACGAGCGTAGGCTATCTGATTTGAGCTTGTGATGCAACGATTTAATTGAATTGTATAATGTAATTAAAATAGTCGGATAATTATGTAACGTACTGTTTTATAACATTACGAGTATTTTAATTTAATTACAAAATGTTTCAGCAGTTTCTTACTTATTTTCCTTCAAGTAATCTTAAAAGACTATGAAAAAGTCTTGCTAGATTTTATATTTGCAAGTTTCAATTTATGTAGTTGGTAAAAATAACTTTGCTTTCATCTGACTCGAAAATGTTTATCGGCGGGAGTTATTTTTTCCTAATTATCTCTAGTATTTTTATGACTTCTGCTAGGATTATGCTTCCTTATCTACTGAATAAATATTCTTTGAGCCATATTCTTTCAAGAATCAAGAGAAGGATAGCGATAAGGATACCAAAGGAATTGAATTTAAACGGATTTAGAATAAACCAGGCGTCATTGAAATAAACAGTCGGAAATCATACCATAAAAATATGTTATTTATAATTCGCACATTTTCTTAAAATAAACATAATATAATGGTTATATGTTTTATGCCTCTTATCAAAGTTGTATGGCAACTCAGAGAAATGCATAATTGAATTCCCGTATTTTGAAATTGTTGCATTCAAATTTGGTTTGGATGCGCCTTTTCTTTTCGCAGCTGTCGCTGCTTTAAACGTTTTAAACAATGATTCACCCATACCCTTTTTTATTAACTCATAATGATATTTTCATTAAACACAAGACGTTGCCAAGGCCGGTGGAAAAATGGTTGGATCGTTCTATCGATCCAGTAGATATCTCACTACTGATGCAATTCTCTATCTATATAAGAGCCAGGTACGTCCAAGGATGGAGTACTGTTGCCACGTTTTTGGCAGAAGCTGCTAGAAAGTACTTATTTTGCCTTGATAGAGTTCAAAATAGACTTCGTAGCCTCGCGGGAGATATCCTTTTCTCTTCCCCGCTACCTCTTTCTTACAGAGGAGATGTAGCGAGGTTGTCTCTGATTTATCGTTATTTTGATGGCAAGTGCTCGGCTGAGCTCCAATCCATGGTCCCCTTCTTGCTTAACTTTCACAAGTAGCAGAAAACACTATCCCTAATGTCCCCCACTCTTTATCTGTGCCTAAAACTAAACGTAGAGTTCATGAGCAAACCTTCTTTCTTAGAGCTGCACACCTATGGAATTGCCTTCCTTTTTTCTGCTTTCCAGCTGACTATAATATGGTTGTCTTCAAGTCTAACGTAAACAAGTTTTTGATGAGCCGTTCCATGTAAGTTTACAAATTTACCAAACTTCCATTATTAGCGATTACTATATTGTCCAATTTCTACTGTACACTCTTTAGCCCTTATCATCGCGTGGCCTTTTGGTCTTGAAAGTGGTGATACCTATGTAAAAAAAAGAAAAATGTGTATTAATTCTAACTAGCAGAACCCGTGAAAATTCCATAGTTGCTGAAATGTTTGGAAACACATCGTAAATAAAATTAATAAAGAATAAAATAAAGGAAATAATGACAGGTTTAATACATTTTTAGATAATTCTTTTTAACCTTTCAAAACTAAAAAGGAATGATTTTAAAAATTCAGATGTTTGTAAAAATGGAAATTCAACGCACTATACATTGTTTTTTTTCGGAATATTTTTATATACATTACTAGTGGAGGTGAGCTAGTTCTTCCAGGGCGTAAAACACGCTTAAATATGATATTTTAATTAGTCCTGATTTCGTATATATTATTATAGAGTCGTGATTTATAAAAGTGAAAAAAAGTATTTCGGTCTCATCAGCAATAAGTGAAACCGAAACTGCAGCATTAAAAGCAAACTAACTATGACATCTTCAAAAATCACGCAATCAAGGTCACAAAACACGCGTAAGGCTAAATTTCTTTATTTCTAGCCAAATTCCTAATTTAAATTAAAATTCTTAAATTGATTATGTTTATCTAATTTTTGCTTAGATTTTTCAATCAACATTCCTAGCTGTAAAGACAATTTTTAAAAAATCTAACAGGTTTTTTTTTCTGGTAATAATAATAGACCAGGTTACCTGGAGTTTTCCGGTCAATATCTAACAATATCAATTACGTTCCGTTTAACAATATATATTTACTTATACATTTACTTACGTTCTATTATGTGTATTAATTCCTTCGAAAGAACAGTGAGCTTAACATGACTTCAAAAGCTTTGCACTCTGTTGAAATAATATGTTAAAATAGACAGTGATGGGCATAACTTTGAAATAATAAGAAATATATATGTTTATTTTCGACTATAAACCATCGACTAGAACTTTCATTGTTTAAACGAGGCTCCATTATTCAACTATAATAAAATATCATTAACTTAACAATGACACCATCATTTTAAAAGCAAAATAACTTAGAATAAATGGGCCAAACTTTTGTAGCATACTAGTAAATGTTTGTAAACCAAAATTATTAACAAATATTTTACTCTAACAAAGTGTAGCTTCGCTGTTATTAATCAAAACTTCACAAATTCCGTATTTCATTAGTAATTAGTGGGTGTGCATCGCCATAAACAGAATATTGCTTAATAAGGTCATTAATGGAATCATATTGCTAGTTATTACTAAAAGTCGTTTTAATGTCGTATCCTCACAGATTTTTAATAGTATTCACGTCAGGTAGACAAGCGAACCATTAGAAAACTGATATCTTTACTCATTTAAAACGTAAATGGTGTACAGGCATTTTAGATTGTGTGAAAAGTGTAATTCTCACATCCCAATTTACTCCCTGGCAGAGGCAAATGAATCCACAAATAAAAAAGCTATACCTTTCAAACTCAGAATTTATTAAAAATTAACAGCAATAGAAGTTTATTGGTTCTGATATAGTCCAATGTCCAAACGGTGGGCATTTTTGCCTCCATAGTATGGAGCAGGTAGTATGAACTCCTATTGTAGGAGTGTTATTTCTTTGTTCCTCGAAAGGATCCAGGTATATTCATAGTTGACTCGGCGGGAATGTTGGCGCTTATAATTAGGCATAATGTGAGTCGCCTGGGACTCTAGTTGAATTGAGATAAGTTCCAACATTTGGTAAATATAAACATGAAGAATTGTTCATAATTGCTATCCTGTAATTAGGATCATTTCAGCAATATTAAAGTGTATCTGCTTGTAGAGATGTGCTTCTTTGTTCACCAACAGTTTGGTGAAATAACATGAAGAAATTAACGTAGCTCTATTCTCTTGTGGGAGCTGCTGAAAAGTAGTCCTTCCGTTTGCCGAATTCTTACGTGGACTGAAAAATAAAAGCATGATACAAAAAAGGGCGGCAAGCGATTCACTTGACTCATTCAAAATTAACCAATCACGGCCGACCACCAAACTGCGTGGGCGGCCTATACAAGAAAGATGGCGAATATGAAAGGAATTTCTCACAATTGGTGCATTTTCTTGCTGAAATATCCAGTTTTGGCTATATAATCGTCCTCGATGCATTCCTACGCAATGCATATCTAAGTATGTTTGCATAACCAGATACATTCGTTCGGCGCTCAATAATTTGCAACTCCATTATATCGGCAGACAACATGGCACCTCATAAAATCACGACTCAACCTCCACTAGCTCTCGTAGAAAATACTCTGGATGTTTTTATTTTTTTATTTTTTTAAATTTTTTGCATAGAATTGCAGTTTTTTGCTGTAGAATCGAATGCCGTCTGGACTATCAAGATTACATTTTTCTTCACGGAGAACATAATGTTGAACATTTTCCGAATTCGAACATAGTGTTTTCATGTCTTTTAGGCAACATTGTTTTCCGTTTCCTCTTTTATGTCGACATATTGTTGCTCAAAAATCTTCGAATCGTTCCATCTGAAACTGGAGCTGGTAGTTTTTTTTATTTTTCTACTATTTGCTGGCTAATACATTTGGACGACCTCGTAGATTTCAGGGTGACCGGCATTGCCCTGGTGTTTGAAGGTGTGTGTTGTGCAAAAAAAAAAAAGAAGTGTAGTAGGCAGGCAGGCAGGCTCGAACCCGTACCGCGCAGGAGGAAAGACGTGAAAAAATGTGACGTCTTTGCTGTTTCGCCCATCGCCATACCGGAAGTGGCGAATGTTTTAATTAAGGCTAGTCAATCGAAAAGAGGGGATGACTTTCAAAAATATCGGCGAAAAAAGCGACCCTTACGTTCAGAAAAGTGATCAGTTGAAGGTGAATAAATTAATGTTTCGATATTTGTCGTCCGAACGGTCGAGCTTGAAAACGATATCGGTCTCATGAAAAACTGTTGTCCGTCAAAACTTGTAGGCAAGCATGCATACATACATTTAAACAGAGACGTGAGATTTATATTATAAAATAATGATTTAGGCTGCTCAAAAACGTGGGTATCATCATTAGCAAATCTTCAAATTCTGTCTGCTATTGCATGAATTGTTAATTTTCCCCTCCCAATTTAGAAAATCTCCTGACTCGAAATTTCCATTAATTTCTTACCTTTTTGAAAACAGAGTTTTACAGTACTCATGGTGCCATTATATTCTGAAAAGATTTTTTAGCATTATTCCTACATTGCAAAGAAAATACGACTACGTCTCCGATGTTTTTGTGAAATAAAAGTTGAGTTATTTTAGATTGATGAAAAAATGATGTAATTTACATCTTCGTTTTCATGATTAAATTATATATTCTAATAATAGGTACATATGTACGAAATCTTTTACGTAAGATAACTTATGTTTAAATGTGAAAAAAAAAGTTTTATAAAAGCGCTTGATGGTTAAAGCTATATAAGCCACTGTACATTTGATAACAATATGTGTAAACACTTGAACATAAGCAGACGAATCCAACATTGAAGCTAGGTTAAAGAGATTGAGGTTTCGAAAACAGAACAAATGATGTTTGTATTTATCGGACTACTGTTCTCATCTTGTGTGTGATTTTCACAACGTTTCGGTCGATATAACCTTCAACCTTCTTCACTTAAACTCGGGAATGTTTCTGTCGATCTTGGGAATTCGGACGGAATTTCGAGCGGAACCCTTTATTTACTTCACGGGGGTAGCGTGCTCTTGTTCCGTCAGCCATGGCTAGATAGAGGTCTTAAATAATTTGCAAATGTATTTTTCGGTTGCCAACACTGAGAATTGAACCTTCTACTTTCAGGAGAATAGCACTTTTACCATTGATTTTTCCCAATATTCTAACCGACAAATAATCAATCCTCATCTAAAAAAATTCAGAAACCTCAGATCCTGTTAGGTTAAATACAGCTTTTACAATATGCAATTAATTTAAACGCAATAGATTTCTATGTGATAGCGAGGTGCTTTTTCTACCATTGTAGCACTTGAAATACCGATGCGAATTTATATCTACCTCAGATTGAAGGTAATTATTTCAGAAATGTATAATTCTCCATCGTCTTATAAATAAAACAGTAGATGTGTGCGTGTCTCTCTTTGCGTAAATGTCCATCAAGAAACTAATAAACTATCAATCACAATATGCTGCAATTTACAGGAAATCGTACTTATACATAAACTATAGCTTATAACGAGTAAAGTTTTTGTTTGGACGGATAAATAACGCATACAGACATATATCTGAAAATTGAAATGCAACCTGTTCATGCTTACTTGCCGACATGTTTTTTTTTCTACGCATGCCTAAATTAAAATCATTTCTCCAAGCTATTTAATATTAAATCTTAAGTTATCTCTCGGTAGCTACAGCAGTAGCGGGTGCTAAATGTTTCGGTTTTAATTCTCGCTGATGTCACAGTTATGATTTCAACTTTTCACATCACAATTATATGATACGTTATAATATCTATTCGAGAACTGGCTCCGTAATAATAAATACGAACTCTGCATGAATTACACTATATTAAAACGTAGTTTCTCAATAACCATACATACTTACGAAATAAGTATTTATTATTCTTGTATTTGATTACAAAATAATAATTAATTGTAAATAATTATAAAAGGCTCAGCAAGTTATTACGCGCTGCCTATTTCACAATTTCTACTTATGATTATCAAATTATATAGCATATAAACTGTGAGCAGGGAAAATATGACAACTTGATTGCATTAGTTTACGCGAAAATAAACATCCATATACTGAATGTACAAATTGGATTATATTGACGGATGTATTTTATTTACTTATCAATTACGAGAGGCGTTTCTAAAATAGTGCCTTCTAATTTTTTATCCCATCTCCATGGATCAGAGGAGATTGCAAATCGCATTGTAACGAAGACTAAATTATGCGTCCAGGACTTGAAAGTTCCATTTCTCTGTTGCAGATATTGGCTGTGTGGGTCTCTAGAAAATCTGTGCGTCAAAAGCAGAGTAGCGTCTATCAATTCCTCGCAAAAGTGCATCGAAAATAATATTGATTTTTTATACAAAGCATCGGGGAAAAAAACTTAATTGTCTTACTGGTATCATTCCATGTTCGTAACTATTCAACTCTTTCAGGTAATAAAGTAAGACGCTAAGATTTTTAGCCATTCTCGTATGGCAAAGCAAATGTTGGGCTCTCATGAACAGTCATCGTCCATCGCTGTCCAACTTGTTCTAAAGAATGGCGACAATTATGTAGAAAAAAAGGTGGTCGTTTTAATGATACCACATCCGTCTTTGTTGCTCTTTCTATTCTTGAGATTTACGAAATACGAGGCTTTATTTTGGACTTAACGTCATTTATATTAATTTGTATTATATTACATAGAAATTATATTTATGTACCTAGTTAGGACAAGGGTGCATTAAATGTCAGTATGTTCTGATTTCTACATTTTTAAACTCATAACTCATATTATATATTTAACTTATATGAATGTTCTTACTGGTAGTTAATTCATTATTTAAAATGCATTCATGTTAATAGTTCTCTTTGAAGAAATTAATTATCTTACAAGATCAATAAATTGCTGTGTGCATTAAACGCAATGGCATATAACAAGGCAAACCAAATACCGATTTGTCGGAACTATATTTAGTTATGTCTTACGTATAATATTCTAAAGATAATGAATATGTTATGAGCTATGTTTCATCCGAAATTAAAGTTAAATAATGTTAAAATGATGATAATTTAATGTGTGCATAATCAGAATTATAAATTTATTGGTGCACACACGCATATATATATATACATATATATATATATATATATATATATATATATATATATATATATATATATATATATATATATATACTAGCATTTCAGCCGGGCGTTGACCGGGTGTTTGAAGGTGTGTGTTGAGCAAAACAAAAAGTGGTAGTAGGAAGGCAGGATCGAACCCGTACCGCAAAGGAAGAAAAGAACAGGAAAAACTGACGTCTTTGCTGTTACGACCACTGCCAAACCGGAAGTGGCGTCGGTTTTAAGTAAGGCTAGACAATCGAAAAAAGAGGATGACTTTCGAAAATATCGGCGAAAAAAACGCCCCCCCCCCCTGTAGAAAAGTGTCCAGTTGAAGGACATAATGAATTAATGTTTTTAGCCAAGTTTTCGATATCTGTTGTCTGACAGGTCGACCTTCAAAAGGATACTGATCTACTAAAAATCCCTCGCCTCTGTCGAAAGTTTTAGGAAGACATGCAAACATACATGCATACATTTATATATTCCTAACTCAAATGTTCGACCCAAACCTATTAAAAAGCTTACCCTATCTTTGAATACCCTTTATGTAAAATTTCAAATGTTTAGACCAGAAATTTTCTGAGTAATTTGGTAGAGACCAAAGAGGTCAATTTTTTAAACTCGACCCCTATTATGATCCCTTAACATTTATTGTTTTGGCCTCAAATCGAGTCATTAAGTTTGATCCATGTCCAAGAAACCTATATCTAAAATTTCAAGTGTATAAACCAAAATTGTGGGAAGAGTTTGGTAGAGTTATCAAAAGTCAAATCGTTGAACTTTGACCCCTTAACAGCCAAATTTCTGTCCGAAAACCGATTACAAAGATTTTTCCAAATCTCAGTACTGTAGACTGAAAATTGACAGCTATTGCTTAGGAAATTTACACAGACTTATACACAGACTCACACACACACACACACTTTCACTTTTATAGATATAGATAGATAGATAGATAAATAGATAGATAGATAGATAGATAGGTAGATCCATAGATAGATCTATAGATGAAGATATATATATATATATGTATCTCTGATGGAAAAAGGCCAATACGCATAATATATTTTTATACTCATTCAGTAAAACAGAATGTTTTTGCGATCGAAAGACAAGTATGTTTTCTCGGTAGATAAAATGGGAAATAAAGCCACAAACAGAACATTAAAGAGTTTAAGTTATATTTGTCTTATGCATATTTTGACTTCCTACTGACACACTTTAAAATATCAAAGCTTTTCTTTTCAAAAGTGCTCAGTTTGATTTTAAGCGCGAATGCAAGAGATCCAGATAAAATCTCAATCTATTTACACATTTTGACATTAAATGACCGCTATATATATATATGTGTGTGTATATATATATGTGTGTGTGTGTGTGTGTGTGTGTGTGTGTGTGTGTGTGTGTGTGTGTGTGTGTGTGTGTGTATAAACAGTTGTGGGACATGTATTCCTGAAATGCTAGACAGAAAGTGAGGAATGGCGTTTAGTCGGCGTGGAGGACGAAAGACGAAAACAAGTTACAATTTGCAAATCAATAAGTAATATATATATATATATATATATATATATATATATATATATATATATATATATATTAAATTGCTATATATATATTTATTCAATTGATTAATATATATATATATATATATATATATATTGATTTGCAAATTGTCACTTGTTTTCGCCTTTCTTCCTCAACAGCGAGGATTATATTCGCCCCCTGATACCAACCAGGAAATTTCTACGACCGCGTATATATATATATATATATATATATATATATATATATATATATATATATATGATTATATATATTATGATTATCTATATATATATATATATGAGTATAGATATATATCTATATATGTATGATTTTATATATGTATGATTTATATATATTTATGCTTATATATATGATTATATACATACATGATTATATACATATATGCTTATATATATGATTATATATATATACATATATACACATATATATATATACATATATATAGATACATACATATATATATATATATATATATATATATATATATATATATATATATATATATATACAGTGCCCCGCAACAGTTTATAATACACATTAAAACCTGTCAGTTTTTTTTTTTCATTTCTAGCTTCCAAATGGTAATGAACCTTTTTATAAACATAGAAAATGTATTGAAACTAAGATAGGTATAGTGGGAAAATTAAAAAAAAGAGAAGAAAACTCAGTAATTAGCAACGCAAAAGTTTACAGCACATTTACAATATAATATCCAATATTTTGCATCATAACCTTTATTGTTGATTTTAGCGTACACACGTTTGGAATAATAACCCGCAAACATCTTACATATGTTTTGTGCTATTTCATTTCATTCTTCCACACAAATTCACTCCAATTCTCGCAGATTTAAGGTTTCTCTTCTATGGGCCCGTAATTTCAATTCTCCTCGTAAGTTGTATATAGGGTTGAGATCGGGATATTTATTAGGCTACTTGAAAATATTCACTTTATTTGAATTAAACCAATTTTGTGCGAGTTTCGCAGTGTGCTTTGGATCGTTTTCTTGTTGAAATATCCACTCTGATTTCAATTTGAGCAACTTCACACTTTCTTTAATATTTTTTCTTGCGGTGTTTATCAAAGTATACAGTTAATTTTGGGTCTAAACAGTTGTAATTTTCCATACATGGTATGCAGACATGAAGCAAGCGGTTTTACCAACTCTAAGGCGAACATTTAGCTGCCAAAAGGTAAGAGTTGAAAGAGTTGCCCTTTGCAGACTCTACCAAACACCTGCGCCAACTTTTCGTCTAAAAACTTGAAATTTCGAATGTAGGCTACCTGGACATGAGTCAAGCTTTTTTATATATCTTTTCCTATGCACATAAATTTATGGACAATACATAGGACCCGAGCAAAGTCGGGCTTAAGTAATCCTTAATCTTAAACATCTGACAAATAATTTGTTCATCTTTTTGATAATTTTTTCGAAGAGCGTTACTGTCGATTTCGAATATTTCAAGTTTTTTTAAAACAAATTCCCTCGCGGGAGTTTTATGTTTTTTTAAACGCATTTGTTTTCGAGATATTATGTTTGATTTTAACATTTTCTTTTCGGGATATTGGATTCTAAATACGAGATTTACTATTTTCCAAAAATGAAACAGATTTAAGAAAGATGGCGAAATAATCATGAAGAAGAAATCACTTATAAAAGTCTAATCCTCGTAATCTGTAACCGCTGCAGTCAACAAGAAAGGATTACATGCATTCATGTAATCCGTGCCGTCAGCGATAATAAAGCTTTGTAAAATTGTTGTATGAAAAATAACGCAAATACTATCTACAAACTAAGGCTTGAATTGCTGCCAAGAATCGTATGCAAAACTTTATCATGACAAGCAAACGCAAATGATTTTTTTTTAATTTACATCTTTAACCGAATTTAACAATATAACGTCATTATACTTTATAACAGTTCCAAATAATAATCTGTGTTTTATATGTAGTTATACGCAAATGAACAAACAAAAGACTTCCAACACTGGTTTGTTTTGTCAGTTGAAAGAGGAGGCATTTATTAAACGTCGTTTCCACACCAAATCGCCTGACACGTATTTCCCAAAACAGCTACGATATGGTTGTATTCCGAAGTTTTCAATCGTATATAAATTGACAGATACTTACTCTGCAGCTATTATGTATGTAATATGTATCACCGTATACAGTCATCAAAAAATTTTCTTAAACTTTCAGAGAATAAAGGAGTTCTTCATCTTTTTTAACGTGTTTTAACGTTATAAAAGCTCTTGTAACGTGTACATGTTCTTTACACCCTCATGTGTCGACGTGTGCTTTTTTTCCTCTCGTTTTTTTCCTCCTTTTATTCGATCTCAGGATGACGTCACGTCTCCTCCACGGCTTATTATTTGCATACGTGCCAATAGCTCTATTACAGCAACATAAATGTTATTTGAAACTTGAGTCTCACAGTACAAGACGTATATTGTTTTAAACTAAAGCGTTACAGACCAACCGGATATGTACAATTCTAGACCCATAGGCCACCGAAAATGTTATTTAAACCTTAAACGTGACAGAAAACGTACATTTACGTAACCTTTAGCGTGAAAGATTCAAAATGATTTTTTTTCAAAATTAAGCGTAACAAACCCAAGTACATGATTAAATCAGATTTTCTCATTATTCAGACCTGTATTACAAAATTGGAGTTGCAAAAATTGAGTTGTTGTGTGAGGAGATATACAAACTGAAACAGAGAGAATATTCAGACCTGTAAAAATACAAAGAGGGGGTTGCAAAAATGAGTTGTGGTGTGAGGAGAAATACAAACTGAAATAGAGAGAATGGGAGTTTTACAATATAATCTTACAAAGATAAGATACAAATTAGAAAAGCATTTCATCCAAGGCATGAAAATTGTTCAACAAAAGGTTTTTATTATAAGCTTTAAAAATAAAAGTACAAGATTCAATTTGAAATTTATTTATTTTCAAAATGCACTTTTATAAATTTTACAAAGTAAGGTATAAAAATTTAATTTAAATTGAATCAAAAAATACCTTGGATTTATTTTATGTAATGTACATTTTGTTGCAATTTAAAAACATCATCTTTCATCTAGCAATTATATAGATATAAAATCATCAATCATTTTTTAAAACCTTTAATACCTTACTTTGTAAAATTTATAAAAGATGAATAAATTTCAAATTGAATCTTGTACCTTTATTTTTAAAGTCTATAGAAAAAACATTTTGTTTAACAATTTTCATGCCTTGGGTGAAATGCTTTTCTAACTTGTATAAATATAATTGTGGACGACCAAGGCTTTTGTTACTTCGAACTATATTTGGACAGATTAACGAATACGTTATTGCGGGCGTAATCCTAACGGACACATGCAATTTGTAAACTTAAACCTGACAAATGACGTCCCATAGTTTAGCTTGGCAGACAAATGCAGATTTTATTTCAAACATCTGTCAGACAGAATACAAATATTATGCGAACCTAAATCGTGTAAATTTCACAGGAAAGCCTGACAAAACAAACGTAATGTACTTCTCAGAGCAACCGAAATATACTCACTCCTTATGCTTGACAGACAAGTACTAAATCTAATTTCAAACTTTTCGTAACACACGAACTAAAATGGTTTTTGGAACTTTAGCGCTACAACCCGCTTCCCTCGCAACCTTGTTTCAGTCCTGAACCTGAGAGATTAACTTGACACTCGAGCATGGCAACTAATCGCAGATCTTATTTAAAATATCACTAAGACAGACTAATATAATATTATTTCCGACTTAAGCATTAAAATCAATTGGAAAATCTATATCCCATCCAAGCGTGAATAAGAGTCAAATTTCATAGTAAACTTAACGATGACAGACCAGCATGAATGCTGTTGAATAAACCAGCGTGATAAAAACAACGGAGTGTTATATAAAAATATTCGAACGTTTACTAATGCATGTTAAACGTCGTATGAAGATTATGTTGTTCGCACACATGTGTTTCTGTCTGTACTGATTTTCAGAGGCGACATGGATATATTAAGTCATGGGTCGCCAATGTTTCGAACGGGGTGCCATATTGTTGGCGTTTAAAAGCCACACGTGCCGAATTAATAAAAACATACCTATTCGTGTTTAATACTGTTATGCCCATTGTGCTTGTTTTTTTATTTGTTTGTTTGTTTGTGTTGTTTGTTTGTTCGTTTTTTCAGTGTTTTATCACGGTACAACACGTATACTTTTTAAAACTAAAGTATTACGGACCAACACAAATATGCATAATTTTAGACTCATCGGCCATCGAAAATGTATTTTCAACCAGAAGCAGGACAGAAAACGTAAATATAATTTAATCTTTAGCGTGAAAGATCAAAAATATGTTTTTCAGAATTAAGCGTAATACATATTTATTTCAACATCAGGCGCGACAGTTTAATAAAAATGTTATTTTATTCATACGTGTAAAAACTAATGCACATGTTTTATTTATAATGTAGACGTGGCAGACTGACGTACTTCTTATGTTTGTATTGATTTTCTGAGGCGACAGGAATATATTCAGCCAGAAGTCTCCAAATGTTTGAACGGGGTGCCATAATGCTGACGTCTAAAAGCTACGTATATCAAATTAATATAAACATACCTTGTCGTGTTTAATACTGTTTTACCCGATTGCCTTGATTTTGGAGTGTGAAGGTTATCCAAAACCTCATTCTTTTCATTAATTTCTGAACAAAACAAAAGACAATGCACGTTTTTCACACATTTCTATTATTTTCAAATTTTCCCGAATTTTTTATTACGTTTTTCAATAAGAGATTCACAGACAGGATTAAAAACATTGGTGGGTCGAATCTGGCTCGCGAGTTGTAGTTTGGAGACTCCTGTGTTAAGTGATATGTGCGTACTGAAACTACTACAGCAGACTCATTCCTAGGAGGTTATTGATAACTTGTGTTCGTTGCTATCCAGATCTATCAGATTAGATCATCAATTTATTTTAATCCTGACCTTTTAATGCTTGTGTTATTATATATTAGAATTATATTCATTTTAGTTATAATAATTGCATTTATTTTATATTTAGAGATATTTTTCTACTTTTATACTTTCGCTTTGTTTTTTTTTTTTAAATTTTACTATTATGGCATGGTATTATATTCGCGATGCCAACTTCAGAGATTATTCACTGATAACAACCGGTAATGTTGCCTAGAATGTCGGGGACAACAGCTGTTTCAATAGTTCCAATCGATGTCTACGTTTAGTCTCGAAAGGCAACGTTTAAACAGTTTTGTAAGGATGGGCGCTAGTTCTGGTTGAAGTCTTCTGAGTACTATAACTGGAATACCATCGGGGACAGTTGCTTTACCGGAATCAAGGTTTTTAATTAGCTTGGCAAACTCACGTACAGCTATTGGTATATCACATAGCGTGTTTTCTGATACAGGAAGAAATATTGATGATTGCCGGCCTTGGTCTCAAAGGGTAGAATTAGTTGCAAACGTCTTGGCAAAGAGTTTAGCTTTGTCTGATGCTTACGAAATTACCTCAGATCCATTGATTATAGTTGAGATAGAGCACACCCTTCTGTTCAGGATTCTGTTTGCTATTTGCCAAAACTGGTGGAAACCAAGCCGCTGCTCAGCTACTTAGGACTTAACGGACTGAGCATGTAACTCTTCTGCGTTCTTTATTACTTTTTACAGTGGTTGCTGGAAGTGCTGAAAGCGGCTTTACTCTCAGTACATCTATTATATTTGAAGCAATGGAAAAAGTGATTTCTGTGCGCAATTGCAGCAGCACATTCTGGAGAGAACCACGGCTGCCTATTAGCTTTTGCTGGAATTTTTTCGAGGGTGAATTTTAGCTCAGTAGTGCAAACTTTGTTTTTCTATTAATGTGCCATTTTTCCAGGATATGCCCACGTGTTTACGTCATTTGCTTCTCGTGTCACTTGTAATAATCAGCTAATATGTAATATTTTTTCTTACCACTTTCCATTCTTATTCTTTTTTATCCTAGTACCTATATTAACCAGTTTCAGTAACATTTGCATATGCATTAGTTTTATTGCCACAGCTGTTTAGAGTTGATTTATTGCTGGCAAGAACTATTGGTCTTCAATTGCATTTAGTGGGCATTATTATTGGCTCACAAGGAGCTTTAAAAAAGTCATCAGAGATCTCTCCTTGAAAACAACCTGCGATGTTTCCTCGGAGCGGAGTGACAACATATCTCCCCATATTTCTAGTACTCTTCATTTCTTTCGATAATATTTTCAATTTAATGTGCGTTATTGCAATAGCTGCTTACTATTGATCTCTCGTTGGAAGCATCACGTGGTCTCCACTAGAATTTTAGTGGCTATAAGCTCCCAAATAGCCCAGTTATCTCTTAAGCAGATGTCTGTTCAGTTAGATCTCCTTGGGTTCTCCATCGTCCTTGACCCGTCTCGACTATTTGGCATATCTCTATACAGTTATGCAGCTTCAATGTTTTTGGTTCCATGTAACGCCTTTTAATGTTTTTAGTTGTGTGCAAGCGACTTTATAAGTCACTCCGTCGGTCGGTCGGTCGGTCGGTCGGTCGGTCGGTCGGTCTGTCTGTCTGTCTGTAAAACTTTTGTGCTTGGCCTTTTGTGTTAAGATCAAAGGTCTGTTGTTAATAGATGATGTTCTTAGCTTTTTAAGTTTTTTTGGCCTTTTGGCCAAGATCAAAGTGTAGTATCTGCTTTCTTTAAACACCAACTACGAGTAACTATCAGATGCGACAGAAGAAGGCTGCATCGCGTGGCTTTCGAAAGAAGATGGATACAGTTAGAAAGTCTGTGTGTCCGAAGAGGGGCTATATTTGCATACGTGTTTCCCTGCCTAGGTGTGGAGCGCTCAGTTCTATGGTTTCTGTCGGACCCCCGCCCCTTTCCAATTCTACTTCCTTCGGCCTCTTAACAAGCCGAATAAATCTTGTTTCCCTTATTAGAAAGCCTCCATTATCCCCAGCGTCCAAAAAACAACAATTTTTTTTCTTTTGCCCCCACTTCCTCTCGAAATTCAATCCAACTTGGAGAAAATTAAATCAAACACTAACAACCCCGTCCACACCGCCAATTTTTTCTCCCCTATTTAGGACACAACCCCTCTCCCTTCCATTTAGAGGCTGCTCGCTAAACCCTGGCCCCTTTACAAACCAGAGTGAAACGAATGGTCAAGCATTTCAGATAGGGTTGGGAGGGCCTTACTAACCGATTTTTTTTCCACAAGTCCCTTGACACAAATGAAATTTTATTAATATTATTATCTTTTTTGTATTTTTTAATATGAATAAAAAAATGTTTTAAAATTGGGCTCAAGTAGGACCCCCCTCCCACCACACACACATAAATAAAAATTTAAAGGGGTAACCATGATAAAAGAGGCTGGCCGGGAGAAAAATCATTTAAAATTTACAACAGAGACGAGATGGATCAACCAACCTCACTATCCCCCTTCTTTTTGAGTTGGCCTTGTGCCTAATTTTTTTGTTCATTTTCCCAATTGTATTTTTTCCTGTGAATAAAAAAATTAATATCTCAAAGTGTAGTATCTGTTCCGACAGATACTGCAAGCAAATATCGTATGTGGGGGCAACTCCACATATAAGACCTTGGTCAATATAGGGGAACCCCTTCATACCAATTGTCACTATCCAGCTCTCCTACTCCCCGGGGAGTTTGTCCCTATTTTCCATTCACTCCTCACATTAAAAATCGGCCTTGTACCTAATTTGCTCGGTGGGGGAGCAAATAAATAGCCTTTTCTTGGCCGTTTGGCGAAGGTCAATGTGTAGTATCTGTTCTTACTACATGCTGTAGTTATTGTGATATAAAGTGGAGGATCACTTTTCTTTATTCATTCAATGTAAAATGATCACCCACTTTACAATCAGTCATTCTCAATGCCATTCAAGTCATTCTCCAGATCATTCAAGTTGTTTTTGAAGAATTCCAGTTATTTTTTAAGCATTCAGGTAATTCTAAGAATTACCTGAATGCTTAAAAAATAACTGGAATCCTTAGGTTAGGTCATTCAATTCATCCTTATGTTCATTAAAGTCATTCTAAGTCATTTACTTTTTACTTATTTAAGTCATTTCAGCCTATGTTTCGGTCATTTGAGTCCATCTTTAAGAATTTTATGTCAATCCTACATTCACGCATTCATTCATTACACGAGTACGCGACTAATGACTATTGGCCTTGTTTCATCTGCAGCAGTGTGTCTGGCCCGCGCACGTGGCTCATGTATATTAGCATCCACATTAAAGAGTTTCCTTAATATTTCAGTTGTTTTAATTATTGTTATTCATTGTATATTTCCAGCAATTACTTTGATTCCAATTTCTCTCAATCTTTTTTAAAAAGTTTTCGGAATTGTCCCTAGTCTTCCTACTATTGTAGGAGTTATATTGATTTTCTTCATTGTTCATAAGCCCTTCGGCTCTCTAGCTAGCTCTGAGTAGTTGCTCCGTTGCTTCTTTTTTGTTGATATTCATTCTGTGGTCAGCTGGAACAATGTCTACGATTTGGCAAGACATCATTTTTGTTGAGTATTACGACATCCGGGTGTCTTGGTTTGATGGGGTTCGTATTAGTATGGCCATGTATCATAGGATTTTGTTATCCTCGTTTTTAAGTAATGTTGCTGGCTTATGCTTGTACCATTTTCTGTGCGTTCGAGAGGAAGTTGTTAACATAATTCCCAGTGTATTGCCCTTCCGACTTAGTCGTGCCTGTTCTTGCATTCCTTTTGGACCCGTTTCTTGCATTCGCTATCTACATGGTTTATCGTTTCATTTCTTTTTCCACAGTATGTACTTGCTGTTATTTTTGTGTGTTTTGTCGATCTTTGCTTTGGTGTGGTTAGCTCTTATCTAGTCATCTTGTGTTGCAGTTATTAGGGATTTAGTTTCTCGGTTTACGTGTCCTTTTCGCATCTATGTCCAAGTGTTTTCGTTATTCTCGTCTTTATGAATCTTCAGTGTAGTTGTTTCCCTTTCTCTTTTCTTTTTTCGTATCATCCCTTGTCTCTCTGTTGACTTTTTTTTCCAGTGCCTCTCGTTTCCCTAATTATCTTCTCAGTGTTTTGCATTATGTGTATTTCCTGATTTTTGTGTACTATACAAATAAATCCTCTCCCACCGTCTTTCCTTCTCACGTAGAGTCGGTCAACATCGTCCTTTGGGTGTAAGGCATTGGTCATGGTCATGGGTTTCCTGGTCTTCTGACCGAGCTGTCTTAGTTCGTTTTAGGCAGAGAGAGAGAGAGAGAGAGAGAGAGAGAGGGGAGGGGAGAAAGAAGGGGAAATTGTTGACGGTTAAGGGGGGTTCATTTTGCTTATGCAATGTAGACACAGCCGATCACGGCCTGGAAGTCACTCAAAGATAAAGGTTAATGGTTACCGAGATTGTAATTTCATAAACTCATTTATTCTCGAAAACTGTTCATACAGAACATATTTACATTAGATTTAAGCACTATCGCGTTATATTTAGTTGGTAAGCATTCCGCTGATATTGTGTTCTATAGATGAGTGGTTCAATGTAGAAATGTAGAATGTAGAAATGTAGAATGTTTGCTTAGATTTCGACACAGATTAAGGACTTTTGTTTAAAATTGTTGTAGCTAGTTGTATGTTTACTGCGAATGAACTACGGAGAAGACGAGTACTTAATATGCGTGTGAGTGTCTGTAAGTTTCTCTGCTTGCTCTACTCTATGACTGTTTCAGATGAAAACATAATAATCATTCATTTTTTTCAAAGAATAACGAACCATGAACACACTTTTTAACGATACTGACATTCTCAAGTTGCAGTGAAAAAAAAACAAAAAAACAAACAACAGGAAATTTAGTCTTCAAGTTATGAAATGAAACAGGAAATTATGTCTTCAAGTCCAACGTTAACAAATTCCTAATGAACCAGCCCCTTAAGTAAACACTTCCTCAAATCTCCACACTAACGTACTGTACTTGCATAACCCTTATCCCTGAGTGGCTTCCGGGCCTTGATAAGTGGTGACCACCGTGTAAAAAAATAAGTATCTATAAAATATAAGATACACGCTTCTTTTTATTTAATACATATTTTTAAACGTTTGTTAAATCTTAACTGATTTCACTTTCATTATTGTTTCAATAATAAACTTTTATATATTATTTGAAACTTTATGTAAGAGTTATATATTATGATGATAATTAACTCTAATCTCTAATATTTATATAATGAATTATTGATTTATAAAACAGACTTTCAATTACTGAATAAATATAAAGTTTACAAATGCCTGAAATATCCTGCGAATGGAATTACACCAGTAACTAATATATGTCCGATTGAAATGGAGATATGGAAATAAGTGTCAGTTTAATATAATTTCTGTCGAAATCTTAAAGTGATTAAATGTGGTGATATTCTGCCGGACACAAGTTTGAATGAAAGCGTTGTGGCTGTAGGTCAGACAGGAAGTGATCTCTAGTTTCCGCGTCAGGTTACTTAATGGGGTAGTCCATTCATGACAATATTCATTTGATAATTTTCATAGGTAGTTAGAGATCACTATTGTAAACAGTGCTAACACAGAAGCGCATATGGACTTATAGAACACACACCTGGCCTACACACACACACATTAATACACATATATATATATATATATGTGTGTGTGTGTGTGTGTGTGCGTGTGTGTGTGTTCTATAATTCCATATATGCTTCTGAGTTATCACTGTCTATAATAATTGAATATAATAATTAATTGATTAATTTTGCGCTACAAAACAGATATTCTCAAGAATTGTATGAATGAACCGATTTAAAGGAATAAACTATAAGATTGTAAACATCATGAATTTTGAAATATATATTTTTTCATTTATTTTATATATTGCTCTGTAATCACATTGAGCTTCTTATATAAGGATTGATATACAATAAGTTAATATATTTCTACAGAAATATACATATATGAATATATATATATATATATATATATATATATATATATATATATATATATATATTACATTACAATGAAGCTAGCAATATAAGTATATTTTATACAAAGTAAACCTAATCAAGATTGGAAAAAGTTAAAAAAATTTAAGAAGTGCTATTAAAGCATTGAATGAAAGATTAGTAATAAAATTACATATAAAGAGATACCTCCATAAAGAGAGAACCAATAGAAAAGAAACTATTTCAGACATGATATTTCAAAGCAAATTTTTTCCTATCAAAAAGAAGAGTAAAGTGCGTATTGCGCAAAATGTAACATATAGGTATAACTTGTTGAACCATTTAGATAAGTAGGTGTATACAAGTAATATTAAACGACGTACGAGATATAAGAAGAAACATCTTACTTAGAGGGAAATATTTACACATATGTATATAGTTGGTAAAGAATATATATATATATATATATATATATGTATATATATATATATATATATATATATATATATATATACAGAAAGATAGATAGACAGGCAGACAGAGACAGAGAGGAGGAGAACGGGAGATTAAATGAAATTGTGAAATGCTGTCATATCAGATAGTATAACACTAAAGTCAAAAATATATATTAGACCCATATTTTATAAGACAAACATTATTCCCGTATTTAGTTTAATACAATTCAATACACTTCAATAAATTTAACTTCAGAAAAATATATTTCTTTAATATATATTAATAAGAAGATATTTCTCGACAAATAGTCCCTAAAAATATTTTCAGTCAAATCCTTCTAGTATTAAGTGACGGCAAATTTTGAGTTACTAAAATAAATTTGGAAATTATTTTACAACAATGGGGCAATCAATCATTTCTTATGCATGATTAACATTTTTAAAATGTCACCTTTAAGCCAAGAAAAAACAACAATATAAAACAACACAGTCCCTTCTGTATTTATTGCGTTGATTTTACAAAGGATTCTGGATATTCATTCATTTAATTCGACCCCAATATTCATCCCTAACATTTAGTGTTTTCGGCTCAAATCAAATTAAAAAGATTGATCCATGTCCCTGTAACCTACATCAAATATTTCAAGTGTTTAAACCCAAAATTGGCGAAGCCGGTTGCTATAGTTTTCAAAGATCAAATAGTTGAACTTTGATTCCTTGACAGCCACATTTCTGTCCGAAAACCAACGTAAAAGATTTATACAAATCTTAATATATATTTTGTTGAATCTCGAGACTGTAGACTTAAATTTACAGAAAAGTTTGGTAGGGAAACGTACACACACAGACACAAACAACGAATACTTTCATATATATATATATATATATATATATATATATATATATATATATATATATATACTAGACTACCTGTGTCCCGTTGGGTCAGTATGTTATATTAGCTATGGAATTCATGTATGAGCGTGACACTTGTAACGTAAAGAAAATAGTTGTTGTTTTTTGAGATAACAGAAATATTTCTATGAAAGTATATTAAAATGAAACATCACGGACCGATCACTCAAACATGAAAAAAATACTCCTTATTCGTGTAAAGTTACCTATTATCTATTTACATTGTAAAATAGTAGATTTATTTGTACGAAAATTGTGTCAAAATAACTTAAACGCAATACGGAAATGAACGATGTAAAAAAAATGCAGAAAGTATTAACAATTGTTTATTTGGATAATTTAAAACGCCAAAAAAATAGGCCGCTGAAAACGCACACAGTAAAAACGATACGTTGTCAACAGGTCAAAGTTGATTTATTTGTGAGAAAATTACGACAGTATAGTTGTAATACAGAATAGTTGCAAAACATCCCCTAAAGGGTCAGTATGTTATATTAGCTATGGAATTAATGTATGAGCATGACACTTGTGGCGTAAAGAAAATAGTTTTTTTTTGTGACATAACAGAAACATTTCTATGAAAGTATATTAAAATGAAAAAAATAATATAGATAGATTTCTATGAGTCATTCTGTTTATGATTGTTTATTTTTGATAAAAAAAATTTAAAAAATTTACAGCCATTGAATTATAACCAGTAGTAGCGATAGTAGGTTAAGGAAGAGGAGGCATAGTAGTAGTATAAGGAGGAAGAGGAGGCGTAGTAGTAGTTGTAAAGAGGAAAAGTAATAATAGCAAGAAGAGTAGTAGTAGGAGGAGGAGGAGGAGAAGCAGGATAGTGCGCAACAAATAAGCAAACAACCAAGAACGACAGTGTTTTAGTTTATAAAGGTTATTTGCGGCACCTCTCCTGTGGGTCGATGGATAGAACTGCCGACCGTCAACGCGATTATTCTAGGTTAAATCCTAGGCTAAGGAGGGCTGCTAGTCTAGCTGCATTGATGAATTAGGATACAATGAAACAGTACTGTATTTCGATGACTACAAATATATGCATATATATATATATATATATATATATATATATATATATATAATGCTTTTTGAACGTCTAGTTGCATTTCTTTTCTGGGCTGGTGGTGAAACCAGTTTTGTCGCCAGTGACCCGACCATGCAACAGGTAGTGTTGGATTATATGGTAGAAATAGGATAAACATGATAATCCAACTTAAATAAAGTCATGCCTCTTAAAAACAACTTCACTCTGGTTTACCAGATAATATCGTTTATTTACGTCTATCTCTGCGACAAAAACGGTTTGTTACAATCGTGTGTGTTTATGCACATCGCTGAAACAAACATGCTCTCTTCTTATGATGAACTATGACAACAATTTCTCAATATCTCAGATGATAATTAAATCATTCTACTGGGCGATTTGAATGCAAAAGTGAATAACAGTTTTCAAACCTGGAAATGTTTAGGTGCACATAAACTGGAAAATTAAAAATTTGACACGAACATGTGTTTGTGATTGGAAACACGTCGTTTCGTCAGAATCCGAACATATTTTGTAGAAGTACTTGTAAAATAAGCAACTTCACGACGTTGGAATAGGAACTTGAGCTAGGTTGCATACTGAAGATATAGTAGGTCAAAAGCTAAAGGCTTGGTATATTTACATATATATATATATATATATATATATATATATATATATATATATAGTGAGAGAGTGAGAGAGAGAGAAGGAGAGAGACGGGTATATATATAGAAGACTGGGACTTGTTGCATTTACCTTCATACGACAACAATATTTTATGGTTGATCAAATACTGGCGTCATTGATACATAAGATGTTGGCATGTATGATAATTTTTGAAGCCAGATAGAGACTGTGTAACGTCATAGAATACTTGATACCACCTTCTTTGTAACTAATACAGGTTGTCTTTGAAAATTAGGTCGGAGAGTTTAAGCATCTGACTTCTGAGAAAGATGCTATCAGTTATGACAGTCGGTACTTAGAAACAACTCATTACGGAAGTTTTAGGACAAAAGCTTTGTCTTGGTTTGATTGAACGTGATAATCTATTTGTAAGCCCATTCAACTACAGACGAGATCAATTCTGACGTATTCATTCAGTGGTGTTAATATGCGTGTGCTTTGCTATCCGACTTAAGTATATAGCGAATTGTTATTAGAAAATATATATCCTACGCGATTTAACAATGGAAATTATTTTCAACTTATCGAAATTTATACGGATTAAATATCGACCTTTTGTGAGAATTTAGATATGTCATTATCATTGTATAAAATGATTAACCACGGTATGAACTTCGAAACTTGAGCATGGCAATAAAAATATATTTTATTACTTACACTATTCGAGGTTTGTTTGCTTGAAATCCATTCAAATCATCTTATAAATTCTATAAATATTATTTAAATTTTATAGAAATAGAATCATGTTATTCAGGAAAAAATTATTTTTTTATTTCTTATATATATATATATATATATATATATATATATATATATATAATTACATGGCAGAATTATATGCAAATCGATAGTTTTGTTCTAACTCCATTTATCAATTATTTTTTTTTATTTAGCACGTTATATGGCAACACTAACACAAGCGCCGATCTAAAATTTTAGCTAATCTGCACAGTAATAAACATTGGAAGCCATTTCGGTGATTTGCATTTTTTTCAGCGTGCAAATTTTATAGGTTAACCAATGTTAAAATATGGCGAAGTGCTAAAAGATCATCGTAACATTTTTTATTCTAGGAATTGGTAAATTGGAAACAACAATAATAAAGAACGAACAACTTCAATATGGCTTCATTGTACAATCAATGTCTTATATAACTGCCATTTTTATTGACAAGAGCAAAAAGCCTTTGGTCCATTGAAGATATCCAACTTTCGATTTCATCTGATGAAATGTCTTTGGCAGCAGTCCGAATAGCATTCCAGAAGTCATCTTTGGAAATGTACGCCTCCTCCGGAGTAAATATTTTGTTTCAAAGTGCTCCACAAATTTTCGATGGGATTTAAATCTGGAGAACAGGCTGGCCATCGCATTAATTTCCCATGTCTGGCAAAAACTCTCTCCAAATATTCAGTGGCTATGCTTATAAAATTAGACGATGCATTATCATGAATGATGCATGAATACCATCGTTTTCCGGAATGCCAAATTTTTCCTCTTGTACCAGGGTTCCAAGTCTTCCTTTATGAAGTGAATGTACAGTTTGAGTAAATTTGTACTCCATCTGCGACTCTGAATGGTCCTACCAGCTCATTGTACATGATGATAGCCCAGGACATCAAACCACCACCTCCTTGTTGACGCCTGATCCTTTGGGGACGTAGACCCTCATTATGGTACCATTCTCCCCTCCACCCACCGGGTCCATAAAGGGTCGCTCGACACTCATTAATGAACAAAACAGTTTGAGAAGTAACCTTCATGTGATCTCTTGCCTACTCCCTCCTCGTTTTCTTGTTGATATGCTTAAATTAAGGGCGGACCTCTGGCTTTCCAATTTTTGCAATCGTCCTCAGGATACGGCAACGAGTTGATTTTTCAAAAAAGTGTTTGCTAGTTTCAAGTGGGTTACGGCGAACTTCTCTCTTGATCTTGCTCATTGTTCGACGTGACAGATATGATTCCTTACGAATTTTCCCTTTGTCAGAACGTCCGTTGCAAAGTTGAGAGTTCGTAAAATATTTTTTGATTGTATGATGATCACGGTATAATTCTTTGGCAATTTCTAATGTGAAAACCTTATTATGGAGCATTGAACAATTTTAGACTTCACATCTTAACTTAAAACACCTTTACGTCCCATCTTGCATATAAAGTTGGCATGCTGACAAAAACTGCAAGTCATTCAAATCTCTGCCGTTTGCTTGCTATTGCGCAGATCACCTTAAAATTTTCTATCTGCACATGCGTTAGTGTTGCCGAATAACGTGCGAAGTTTTCCGAATTTTAATTTAAAACTATCGAAAGGGAGAAAATATCGATTTGCATATAATTCTGTCAACATTTATATGCAAAGGAAGAAAGTACAATTTTGGAATGTTCGACTAACTAAGACGATAGAACAGTAATCTGTTCAGTGCGCACATGCTAATCTTGCTATTTTATTCAGTCTCTGTTCTTGCCCTGCAATCCTACAAACAGAAAAACCAAGGAAATTGTGTGTAGTTATCTTGTATCCCGAGGAGAAATCTAACAACTTTCAAATTGACACATATGATCCAATGGTGCTGTGTGTATAAACTCTTTTCCACAACAATTTTTTCTGATCATATTTTTCTTTGGGGGTCGTTGAATCTCCTATGGGAAACTAATCTATATACCTTGCCACTGTGAAGATAATATTTTCAATTTCTTTTGAATTGTGAATAAAAAAGCGCGCTAACCTTGAGATATCTACTATTCAACACCTAGCTGCCGCAGCTGGCCGGCGACGTCGTTGCAATCAACTATGTAGTTTCCCTGAGCGAGAGTCGGCAGAAATTCAATATGGCGTTTTCTATTTTTTCTTTGATAATGGAAGCTAAATTTCCAGAAGATTCTTTAGAAATGTTTAGATCTGAAATTAGATCATTAAGCACTTCATGAGAAAAAAGCTAAAGTAGTAAAAAGGTTAAAAACCGATATCTGAAAGAGTGGAAAAAAAGGCTTGGTTTTCTGCAGAAGCAGTCAATTCTAATCTGGGAAGCTTTTAAACACTGGAACAGGAATTTTATTGTAGTGTAGAATTTGCCTAAAACAACGACTTCCTGTTTTCTCTGTTGATTCCTTTCGTTTTGACCGCACAAAAATAGCAGTTGCCAAATGTATTTAATACCATTCGAAATACCAAAACAGAGTGGCTTTCTATGTTTGAAGTCCACTGTCGAAGATGTTCAACAGATTAATTGCATACAATATGAGGTCCCCATGCCTTACCTTCACCATACAGCATAACTTTGAAGCAAGCAATATAAGCACACCTTGCAAATTCACTGATCCCTCTCGTATCGGATTGAATGTATATTTTCCGCAAATCAAGAAAAATACATTTGGATTGTTAACAAAAAATGTCGCCGAGGAGATGAAGCAGCCAAGCTATTTTTTGCCTGAATAATCTGCATCGAACGTAAAATAATGCAGATAAAAAGTAATAAAATGAAAAATAAAAAAATGACAGGCGACCCTGAACCATTCGACACTGGCAGATAGCGTCGAATGGTTCATGGTCGCGTGACAAAGTCTCATTGACTTAAAAGATAGCTGTTTGTAGCGAGCAAATGTAACTGTTTACTTTCGAATAAATAATAAAAAAATATGTTGCTCTTGTTATCGAACACTATCTAACAACCACGCTTAATCATTAGTTCCTACTTTTGCACACCTCAAGTATGTATATATATATATATATATATATAGTGCAAAATTTTGTTGATAATTAAAAGACTCACGTTTTCTTTTTATAACCTTCGTTTATTTCCTGGATTTTTCCATTACAGCTGTTTCATTAATGAGTTGGCAATTTTACGATTTGTGTTTCCGTAAAAATATCCTGTTGCCACCAACTTCTTCAGATGTTTATCCATTAGATTTTTACAGCAAATGGTATATGTTTAACATGCTGGGCATCGTATTCGGGTAAAAAGATTTCCACAACCATGCTTCCTCACTTCCTCCATCTTTTGATGTTATGTAATGATAGATTTCCGTTTTAACCCGTATTTCGTATTTTTATTTTTTATTTCTTAATTATTTATTTTTGTTTAAATTTTCCCCGTTTTCCTATCTGTTTTTTTTTTCAATTATAATATGATTTTTATATGATTTATTTAATTTTATTCCTATATTTATGTGTGTTTATTTTAATATAGTTCTTTTGCTTAGTGTTTGAATTCGTATTATATTACCCGATGCAGGGGAGGACACTCTCGTAGTATAATTTTTTATTTGGATTACTTCCCTCGCATTTTTTCTAATCTACTCTAGTACGTGAAATTAAATATTTGTTTCTATGCAAACACCCGTGGATTACATCTAATCTTTTGTTTAATAATTTTTCTTTTGATATTAGTATATAGTAAAATTCTTATATATAGGTTGCATCTTTTCGATTTGCTAGGTTTATATTTTCCCCCTTATCAATTATAGATCATCTTAATTTATATTCAGTTTTATTTTCCTTTAATTCCTTAATCCATGCTGCTAAAGTGGTTGAGGTTTTCTTTGTTTTTTTCTGGTTGTTTTCGCTATTACTATTGGTTTTGTTTCTATTTTCGTTATAGTAGTTGTGGCTGTCACTATTGTTATGATCCTTTCTACCGTTGTTTTCATTTTTATTTACATTGTTGTTGTTTTCGTAATTTTTGGTGTTCTTTTCTTTCTCATTTTCATTTTTAAACGATGCGAGGTGATTACGATATATGTCCTTAAAGCATGTTCCGGTGCTCCCCAGATATACTTGAGTTTCATTATTTGGTGTAACTTCACATTTGCATACTACGTTTGAAGTTAAACAGTTCCCCCTCATTGGACATTCATTAGGGTCCCGGCAGTTACATTCTTGAAAATGTTTTGATTAATTTTCTGTCCTATTTCTGTTTTTAAATATTTGTTTAATTTTGTGTTACTTGAGTCAATTATGGTATTTGTTAAATTAAAATAACAATCTAGAACTGTTAAACGAAAACGGTATGCATTGAAAGTAACGACATTTCAAAAACAAACTTTTATATATAAATATATATATATATATATATATATATATATATATATATATATATATATATATCTGCCTCCAGCCCTTTCTGCCTCGAATGATTGGATTTTTGCGGACCGTTTTTCATGGGTATTTAGCCGTTAAGAATTGTTTTAAAAGGGTGCAACGACGTGTCATAATTGAAAAAAAAATCGTTATATATTTTGTACATTGAACCTTTGTTTATTTTAAATTTTTATAATCAGGTTACATACATGTCGCACTCGTTTTGCGTACTACAGTTTTGCCTTGTGTTTCGATTCTAGGTACCATACTACTTTTTGTTTACTTTCATAATAACGACTGTATAATAAAGTATATGCGATCTGGATAAAAAATTATAATGTTTCAGTATATTTCACGATCAGGCAAAACCAGGCGCCCTCCCGCTAGTATATATATATATATATATATATATATATATATATATATATATATATATATATATATATATATATAATAAAAATTACATTTAAATTTACCAAAATAATCCAAGATCGTAAAATAAAATATATTGTAAATATTAAAGAATTAATATTTATAAAGTAATCTCAACCAGATGTAAAATCTCGATAAAACCATATAGGAGATAGAGCTTATACATCAGCTGATGAGAAGGGAAGTATTTCTTCGAAATTCCGCGGATTATGACTATCCACTCATCAAGTGTTTCCTTTTCAGATTAAATATGTTTTTAATTATTTTTCAAAGTGTTTTTAACATGTTTTATTAACTATCTGCTCTTATATATATATATATATATATATATATATATATATATATACTAGCAGAAGTTCCCGTCGTTGACTGGGTCTAAAATCAGCCTACAGAAAATGGACTGTGATTGATGAAAGTATGATAGGTGATGAAAAGGAGGGGGTTGTAAAGAGATAGGTTTAGATACTCAAAAATGTTACCCTAAACAAAATATTATGAAAGTAAATATAATTTTTGCGAAAATATTTTTTATATCAACTTTCTTTCAATTCGTAGCCAAGAGTGACCAACAAAATGATGTTTTCTTACAAAGAGAAAATGTTATATATATATATATATATATATATATATATATATATATATATATATATATATAGATATATATAGATATAATATAAATATACAAGAAATAAATGCTACCACAGTCAATAAAAGTTACTTTTATGGTAGAAAACTTCATTTTTAAGTAGTTTGTAAAAAAAAAAAATTAATTCAGGAACCGGTTTAACCCGTAATAATAATAAAGGGTATGTTTCGAGACTCCTAACAAACGATCCCACAGTTCGATACAAAACTCCTGATGAAGGTCGGAGGGCAAAACGGCCGAAACGTTGTGACTATAACAACTAAGATGAGGAAGTCAGTCCAACAATCGCAATCAAGCAAAATTGGATATTAAAAAAGTAAACACGTAATTACTTTAGTTTTTTAAAGCATAGAATCGATATGAATATTAATCAGAAGAAAATGGCGCCCTTTAAAAGGAGAATCGCTTTGTTCCAGTTTTACGGTATTGAACGGTGTAGTATTGCGCTGTCGGATTCAGGACTGTACTACTGTAACGTAAAGAACACGCAGAAAGGTTGTAATCAACTGACTTCCTTCTAGACAGAAAAAAGCTTAAACACATATATAAATAAAAAAAGGTTAGGTAAATGTTTTTAAAATGAAACGTGTTCACGTGAGAGCAAGATTTTTTCCTTCTTTTGACACGATAAGAAATAGCGTTCTTATGTTTTATTATTTATCTATTCATCTACTTTCGAAAGAGTGGCACGTGCAAGTTGAAAAAGAAAAAAAAGTTATGCAAAATTTGTGTCGAGAATTGACTAAAGTTTCGACTTTGTTTTTTGGCTTTTACTTTAATAAGAACGTGAATTTATGAGGTGAATTTATTCGACACAATATGATTCAACTCAAAAAGATAAATAAAAGATAACGTGACTTAAGATTAAATTTAAATTATTACTGTGGACATTCACCCCCTTTTAAAAACAACTTGTTAAACTTTGTGACATATTTACATTCTATGGCGGTCAGGCGCTAACGAACATCCAATAATTTTATTATATCATATTTCTTCAAACTGAAACATAATTATCAAAGTATACTTACGCAAATTGATATAGAAAGTCTTTGTTAAAGTGTGTACCATATTTCCATTCAGTAGAGGCGCGAACGTAGACCCCAAACTTTTATCATCCTATCCCTATTTAAGTTGAAACATACTTATCAAAATATTCTTATGTACATCTACATCAAAAACACTTGTAAACGTTTTTTTTTTCATTTTTCATTTTCACACTTTGGGGGCCAGGCGCGAACGCAGACCCCACTATTTTTATGAGCCACCGTTCTGCCAGATCAAACATAACCCTTCTCTATCCTCGATACACCTTCTATCATTATACGTAATCAGTTTTTTTTTTAAATAGTCAACTATATAGGAGCCTATTCGTGACCAGACACACACACAGACGTTAAACTTTATATTATAGAAGATATATACATGGACGTGTAATATTATAATGGTTATATTTAAATAAATTCTATTTCGCATCGCACGCAATAAGAAATTTTCGGAATGGTCTATTAGAAAAAACTATGAATAAAATAGAGTGTTCTTGTTTGTTCTTCAGTTCATATAATTTTTGATATTCATAGTTTATCGCAAAAGCATTGCTTCTCTTGCACAATTTCAAATCCACTGAACCGTTTTCGGAAAGCAAGAATATGTATCCAGCAACAATATTTCATAACGAACACTGGGCTCTCCTTACTCTATAATTGCACATAAACATTTTATATATATATATATATATATATATATATATATATATATATATATATATACACAAGGTGTCCGTAAAGTTACTATACAGTCTTATTGTTTTATTGTATAATATTTGCATTAATAGTTAATATTTACTGTATAGTAACTTTACGGACATCCTGTATATATATATATATATATATATATATATATATATATATATATATATATATATATATATATATATATATATATATATATATATATATATATATATTGACATATATATTTATATGCACGCATATATATGTGTGTATATGTATAGATATACACACATATATATGTATATATATGTACACGTCTGAAACTAACTAAACACAATTAAAATTCCTTTGTATATAAACATACAAATAGTGCATTGTAGCGTGGTGATCAATATTTTAAAACATTAGAAACAAGATTTCTTCGCCCTTATTCCGTGGCACGAGAGCAGAAACACCACTTTTTTTTTAACTTTTCACCCCAAACAAGGCACATTGACACTTTGGTGTAAGGGGCTACTATCAGGGGCAAAAACTTCTGGGGTACTATGCAGGGATTTGGGCAGCAAGATGTCGGTTCACGTTTCACTTGAACTTCTGCACGTCAGTACAGTTGGGAAGCAGGGACCTGGAATGGAATTCCAACGTCTAGCGGTTCGGGGGAATAAACTACTGGAGTAGAAAGATCTTTTACATCTAGGGATCTCTACAGTAGCCTGTCGGGTGTGTTGAGGGTATTCACGTCGTGGGGACACAAGTGCTTGCAGTTCGTCAGAGCATTCAACATTAAAATACTTGTAGAACAGGCAGAGGAATGTAACGTTTCGTCGATTGGACAGAGGCTGAAGCTTAGATGACAGTTCAGGGCCTATCTGATTTGCGACTCTCTTTTGAACGTTGTCAAAGAGCGTGAGACTAGTACCAGATTCACCAGCCCAAATATGACAGCAATACTCCATACACGGGTGAATGGTGGCCTTATAGAGGTACAGCATACTTTCGGTGGTAGTAGTTTTCTAGCACAGTAGAGAGAGCCTACCTTCCTTCCTTGCAGCGGCCCTGGCAATGCCTTCAATATAATTGTTCCAACTCATGTTTCTTGTGAACGTTAGGCCAATGAGTTTAAAAGATGTACTCTCAGACAAAAAGTCGTTGGCCATTGCTATAGGTGGTAGAGAAGGTTTTTTGGAATTATTGAATGAAACTAGTTAAGTCTTGGCAGCATTGAACGTGATCATCCATTTTTGTCCCCATTTCCCCCATACCACTACACATTGGAGGTAATCCTCTAGTGTTTCTGCCATTTCTTTAGATATGTGTTTATTTGTTTTCCTGTCGTGCCTGTTATAGAGTGTGGTGTCATCAGCATATATACCCATCTCCAAGACAATTTTGTCGGGGAGGTCATTTATGAATATCAGGAAAAGTAGAGGTCCAAAGATAGACCCCTGGGGCACTCCCGCATTTATATCATATCGTTTCGATCACGACCGTCGAGGACAACATGGATTTTTCTCTTATCTAAGAAGGATTTAATTATGTTAAGTAGTCTACCATTGATACCGTATGATCTAATTTTCCTGAGGAGACCCTCATGCCATACCTTGTCAAAAGTCTTGGATATATCTAGGGATACCGCTTTGCCCTCCCCCGCTTTGTCCAGTGAATGGTACATACGTTCAGAGAGTACAGTTAGGATGTCTGCTGTGGAACGGGCTTGTCTAAATCCATATTTTTGGTCAGTCAGAAGTTTAGCATCTTTAAGGTGATGGATTGCGCATGGTTTATTAAGGTCTCACATATTTTGGGGAAAAGTGGGAGGAGGCTAATGGGGCGATAATTTGATGGGTCAGTTCTTTCGCCAGAATTCTTGAATACTGATACCACAGAAGCAGTTTTCCAACAGCCCGGAAAGCAAGATTCATTAAGGCATTTGTTGTAGAGTTTCGAGAAAACTGTAGCTACTTCGGCTGAGCACTTTTTAATAGCACAGCTGGGATAAGATCGGGTCAACATGCTTTTGAAGTGTCAAGGTTTTTATGAGCAAGGGTGATTTTAAGATCGTCTAGCGTGGCGTCTGTCCGCATAGGATATTCAGGTAGGGGGTTGTTGGAAGGGTCTAATGTGGAGTTTGAGGCAAACCGACTGGCAAGCATGTTAGCCGTGTCGGTTGCTGAGCAAACAACTTCGTGATTGTTGGTCAGTGGGGGAATTGTTGATTGCCCATTATTTACTACACTGTTGTAGATTTTCTAGAAGTCGAGTTTCTAGTTTTTGTGCTTCGATTCGTTTTTTAGTGGTTTCCGTCAATTCTCTCTAAGCTGCCGCTATTTCTTTCTCAACGTTACTTCTAGCTTCTGTGTACTTCTGTCTGTTTGAACTGGACTTATGTCGGTTAAACCGCCGGTATGCGTACTACCTTTGAGCAATAGCAGTAGCACTAGTCCAAGTAAACCATTGGATAGAGTGGGCTTGCTATAAAATTTCCGCATGGGAACATGCGCTTCGATTGCAGTTTTGAACCATTCAGTGGTCTCGTTTGCTGACTGTTCAGCAGGAAGCGAAGAAAATATTTCCCCATAGGACATCTCTGATAAGATCTCTGATGGCTTCCCAGTCAGCATTTTTATAATATCTCGTTGTTTTGAGCACTGGCTCTTCAGTTTTGTCTCTGAAGTTTAGGGCGATTTCAACGATTATCACTGCATGAACAGCGTTCCCAAGTGGGCTGTCGGCATTCATTATACAATCATCTGGAACTGTGGTCAAAAACAGATCTAGAAATGATGCATGTTGTTCTTTCTGGTCAGGGAAACGGGTTGGAAACGTAACCATTTGTGATAGGGAGTGAGATATAGAGAAGCTCTGAGTTGTGCTGCCCGCTGCATCAGTGTAAGTAGAGAATCCAAGCCAGTTTTTTTGGTGGACATTAAATTCACCAAATACATGTACTTGTGGGCTACTGTCGAGGGAGAGTTCTGTGTCTATGCTGTCAGAGACTTTCTTTATTATGGTGCAGTCTTTGGTCGAGGGAAAGCGGTAGAGAAAGTAAAAGTAGCTAATGTTGTGTTGCAAGTTTAGTCTAAAGCACATAAAGGCTTGATCATCCAATTCTAGGTTTGTTTATCAAGTCAATGGAAGGGTATTACGAATGTAATCTCCAAGTCCGTGCATGTGTCTGCAAGAGTCCTTACGGTAGAGTGGGGGATATCCAGGCATATTAAAATTGTTAGAGGGGAGGGAGGAGTGTAGGTTAGTCTCACATAGCGCTAAGATATCCAGGGTATTTGTTAGGAGAAATGCTTCAACATCACCTAAATTAGTTCTAAGCCCACGGATATTTGTGAATGCAAGCCTCAAGTGAAGAGGCAAGTTGGATTTGTTTGACCCTAAGCCTTGTTTAAGCTTATTTTTAGATTGAAATGTCGTCATATTTTTTAAGAGTTTCAGTTTAGGTAAGGGGGTCTGAACAAGAGGTTATGCAGGGCATCATACATGCATCACAAGTAGACCATCAGCTGACCTTTCTTCAATTAGGATTGTGGCCTCATGAAAGTCCTCCTGGGATAAGTGCAGGGACCCTTTCCATGCGCAACATTGCACTACAAACATCCCGATATTTTACAACTGTTGATAGAGCAGTCGCCCCAAGCGATACCAAAGATTTAGGGCCCCTGTACTGCCAGTCGGGAACAGCAGCCATGAACTGTTAATCAGGTACCCTCAACCCATCAGAGGAATGTCAACCCAATCTAATTGCTCAAGCATATATGGTACTCAAACACTCTAAAGTGTCCGTTTTAGTGGCGGGGTGTGTCGGGAGTGGGGAAAACGGCGTTCATGGCTCTAGACAAGAAACAAGATCTACCACCGTGTGTTTCTGTCGAATCACTGTGATAGCATCTCTGTGCCTGACTAATAGGCAAAATAGGAGTATGGAATCCGGGCGATAGGCAGAGCCTATCTACTCCTTAAGCAGTTTAGTTTTGCAAACCGGTAATTTGTTTGAGTCACCAGATCTAGGAAGGTTGTCCTCAAAGACTGAAGATGCCTCCTTCCCCTGTAGTTTAGTTTCAGAGTTTACCTTCTTCTAGACGGATGATCTGGGAAGATCTACTAGGTCCGTCAGCACTGAGAGGGTGTGCTCCGTGCCTGGGTTCTAATCCAGGTATTTCTGCGACCCCACATGGTTAGTTAATCTTACTGGGTTAGTTTGTAGAGGTTTTATATCTGCTAAATAGTTACACTACAGTAAGTTTCGAGTCATGTATAATTAGGTAAATAGATATATGGGCAGGTTTTCAGTAGATACCAATAAAGTTGAAGTTGTAGGTATAAAGTGTGTTTCTATTATTGAGGGAAGATAATTTCAGCTTTCAAGTAAGACATTTAGCATAACAAGGAGTATCGGTTCAGTTTCTTATTAATCGTTGCAAAACTATCTAGGAGGAGACATAGTTATGTAATGCAGATCGCTTTGCTTCCGAGTATATACTTTGGCTGTTAAATACTTAACTGAATAGGAATCAACTCTAATGCATGTCTAAGAGGTAGAAATGTATAGATGTTTAGTGATGACTAAGCAGTTAGGATGTGAGGGTTAGGGGATGAAAGTTAAAGACTAAAGTTGTAGACTAGATTGTTAGTGTTCTGATCCCTAACAGAGTGTTTCGTTATATCACATCTTTTCAGCTACACTAAAAAGATGTGATACAACGAAACACTCTGTCAGCGTGGCAAATTACAAATTCATATATATATATATATATATATATATATATATATATTTCAGAGGAAACATAATTTAATTTAAATACCAAAAAACAAGAAATGGGCAGGTGAAATTAAAATTTCCTTAAGGCCTTATCGTCTGACCCTCTAAGAGGAAACGTCAGACGATAAGGCCTTAAGGAAATTTGAATTTCACCTGCCCATTTCTTGTTTTTTGGTATTTAAATTAAATTATGTTTCCTCTGAAATTTCTCCTTCCATTTTGTTGTACCAAAAATTTACTTATATATATATATATATATATATATATATATATATATATATACTTATAACTACTTAATTTACTCACATGATATTAATATACGAAAGTATAGATTTATGCGTAAACTTTAAGTATTTACTTCAAAAGTGCTCAATACATAGGTAGAGGTAGTTAGTAATTTATAAAAAATGTATGGCGATTAAGCTACACTGAATATTCGGCGTTTCATCCTCTCTAGGACTCCTCAGGCTTATGCGCCTGTTTCAGCGAATATTCAGTTTTAGCTTAATCGGCATACATATTTTATAAATTACTATATATATATATATATATATATATATATATATATATATATACTTATATATATGTATATGTGTGTATGTGTATGTGTGTGTGTGAGAGAGAGAGAGAGAGGGAGAATGTAAATACATATGATCTGATGCAGATCAATTTTCATGATAATAAATGGTAAAGGTTATATAAAACGTATTGTATATCTATGGGCCAAAAGCTTCTTTGTATGTCGGGAGCTTTTACAGCAGGATTTAGACCTACCTTAAATACAAATAGGAATATTGTGCAGAATTTATTTTTTTCATCATGTATTGAACGTTGTGAAAAGAAGATATGTTTATTTATAAAAGGATGTCTGTTTAAACGATTGGATAGAGAAAAAAAGCAACATATTAATAGTTATGTAAAACAAATTAAAAATATGTATGGAGTACTCCTGCATTAACGTCGTACAAACTTCACTGGTTTCTTTACCTCAGGAAAATATTAACCTGGAATTATATATATATATATATATATATATATATATATATATATATACATATACTATATATATACATATATATATATACATATATGTGTGTGTGTGGGTGTGGGTGTATGTGTGTGTGTTATTATTACAAGTTTAAGTGTATTACTTTTATTCATTACCATTTTTTTTCTTTAGATAGGATTAAAATTATCGGTTCATATCGCCGGATGATTCAAGTTAAAATTAAAATAAAAAAGGAAGAAATATTCTTTGTGATTGCATATCGATATTAAAACCCTAGAGAATGAAAGTAAGGGGGAGAAAAGGGACCCGAGAAGAGGGGGGTTAATAGAATATATAAATTTAGTTAAAGATTTGTAAATTTATAAAGATAAGACAAGGCAAGGGATGGAAGAAAGAATAAGGAAAAAAAGAAGGGAATAGATAAGTGAGCGTGTCTAAAAAGTTGTGGGGTTCTTGATGATGACCTGCAAGTGTCGCAACCCGAAACGGAGTTAAAATTTAAGCACTAATCTACGACCACAGTGATGGTGGATTGACAGAAAGAGCTAAGGTGCATCCAGTTCAGTGGTAAACATATGTGTCCAATATAACTTATATAAAATCTCTTTGGGTAGAAAATCAGTTATAGAATCTGTTGAGTAGATTTTAGAATAAGAGTTTATGTCAGAAAGGGAAATAAATAAAATAAAAATAAAATAAGAATAAATAAATTGTTTGAAAAATATAAGGTGCTATAAAGTGGTGTTAGGTTTGTCTAGAATTATGGGGCTATAAGAATGGTTGGGAATAGAGGTGTTAGATTTTGGTGTCAAAAACATAAGAGGATGAATATTGAAGGGTGTGTAATTTCTAGAAAAGTGTGATTTTGTGTGTGGGAGATTTTAAATTTCAGCTACTTATGTTTAGTGATTTTATTTTTAAACGTTTGGAGTTATTAATGCAAAATATTAGGCATAACTGTGTTTGAAATTATTAGTAGAGAATATAACGCATAGACATAGGAGAAGATGAAGAATTTGAAGATTGATCGTAATTATATTTCTAAGAATTTTCAGTAAATAAAAAGTATGGTAATTAAAGGTATAAGGAGGATAAGTTAATCTCAATCAGTAAAAAAGATAAAGTATTTGAAGCATCGTGAAGTCAGATTCATAGTTGTCCTTCCTACAAAAAGCTGTTCTTTTAAATAAAACAATCCATTAGTAATACGGATGCATTGAAGTTTACCAAAATTTCACAATCTTTGCTGACTGAAAAACAATTACATCAAAATAAATTCCTAACATTTACGTAAATTGTCTCAAAATATTATGAGAGTTTATACGCTAAATACCTTCAAATTAACATAAGCTTGGCATCTTCAACGTTTTTCCCCCGAACAGGTATTTCAGTTAAAAAAGAGATGCATTGGCGCGGGGGGGGGTAATATTTGAATTCACCCAATAAGAATGGTTGTTTATAAAACAATATATCGAACTAAGTAACTAAAAAGACACTGGACCTAATTTGTGTAATTTCTCACGACACTAATAAAATTGGAACATATTAAACAAGAAGATAGGACTTTCATAATAAATCTCTCTCTCTCTCTCTCTCTCTCTATATATATATATATATATATATATATATATATATATATATATATATATATATAAGTGAAAATGTATGTGTATGTGTGTATGTCTGTGTGCATTTCCCTACCAAATAATTCTGTCAATTTTCAGTCTACAGACTCTAAATTTATCACACGGGGTACTGAGATGTGAAACTTGAAATTTTACTAATAACAGGGCAAAGTTCAACCATTTAACGTTTGAAAACTCTACCAAATTTCCCTACCAATTATAGATCTAAACACTTGCAATTTTGGATATAGGTGCCTTAGGCATCGACCTGACTTTATATTTTGATTTGAGCCCAAAACAATGAATGCTAAGAGGTCATAATTGATGTCCAGGGCCCAAGTCTAAAAAAAATTCTCCTCTGTGGTCTCTACCAAATTACTCCGCCAATTTTTGGTCTAAACATTAGAAATTTTACATAATCGGTATTCAGACATACAGCAAGTTTTTTTAATCCGGGTTTGGGTAGGAATTTGGCTGCAAGAGGTCAAATAAAATAGTTGATATTTGAAGAAGACTCTACCAAACTGCTTCGCCAATTTTGGGCCTGAATACTTGAAGTTTAAGATGTATGTTACTTGGACAGGAGTCACAAATGTTAATTAAATTTGAGCCCCAAAACAGTACAGATTAAGGGGGAAAAGTGGAATCAAAGTTTAAACAAATTCGACCTTTGTGGTGGCTGCTAACTATTCTCTATTTTAGTCCAGGAAGCATAATATATAGACAGGCATTACCGTACATCTTCACACTTTTTAATATATACATATGCATATAAAGATATAAACAGTATATAAGACCCAAGCAAAGCAAGGCTGAACTGCTAGTATATATATATATATATATATATATGTATGTATGTATGTATGTATGTATGTATGTATGTATGTATGTATACATATATACATATTTCAAAGGCGTACCAGTGGTTTAATTGCGTTGAATAAACAATAAAAGGTTTGAACGGATCGGCGCAAATGCATCAGCGACTTTAAAAAACTGAAACAATAAATTGTATATTCAGCTCTAACATCCACAATCGAGCACTTTAATGGATTTTTTCATTGCCTCCTGGCATGTTATATATATATATATATATATATATATATATATATATATATATATATATATATATATATATATAAAGCTGAACATATGTGTGTGTCTCGTCACGAATAAACTCCTATATTGTTGACTATTTAAAAAAAAACTGATGACATATAATGATAGAATATCATCCAGGATCAGGAATGGGTATGATTGATCTGGCAGAACGGTGGTTAATAAAAATTGAGGGGGTCTGCGATCGCGCCTGACTCCCAAAGTATGAAAATAAAAAAAATGAAAAAAAAAAAACGTTTACAATGGTTTTTGATATAGATGTACATAAGAATAATGTGATAAGTATGTTTCAACTTAAATATAGATTGTATAATAAAATTGTGGGCCTACGTTCCCGCCTGTACTCTAGGGAAATATGGCATAAACATTAACTAAGACTTTTCATATCTATTTGTGTAAGTATACTTTCATAATTATGTTTCAGTTTGAAGAAATATGGTATAATAAAATTATTGAGTGTCCGTTCGCGCCTGACCTCCATAGAATGTAAATATGTCACAAAGTTTAACAAGGTTTTTTTCAAAGGGGTGAGGGTAATCAATAACGCCTAAACTTTAATCTTAATTCACGTTAGCTTTTATTTATTTTTTTGAGTTTAATCATAGTGTGTCGAATAATTTTACCTCATAGATTCACTTTCTTGTTAAAGTGAAAGCCAAAAAAAAAAAAGTCGGAACTTTAGACAATTCTCGACACAAATTTTGCATAACTCGTTTTTTTTTCCTTCTCCGCTTGCACGTGGCACTCTTTCGACAATAGATAAATAGATCAATAATAAAAGATAAGAAGGTTCTTGTTATCGTGTCAGAAGAAGAAAAAATCCTGCTCACATGATTACCTGTCTTTTTAAAAACATATGCATAACATTTTTACTTTTATTTATATATCTGTTTAAGGTTTTTTTGGTCAGTGTAACAGAAGTAATTCAGTTGATTACAACCCTTTCTACGTGTTCTTTACGTTACAATAGTACAACTCTGAATCATACGGCGCAATACTACACACTTCAATACTGTAAAACTGAAACGAAGATGCACTGTTATAAAATGGCGCATTTTTCTTCTTATTCATATTTATATCGATTCTTTGCTTTAAAAAACTAAAGTAATTACGTGTGTACTTTTTTAATATCCCATTTTGCTGTTTCGGATATATATATATATATATATATATATATATATACATATATATATACATATATATATATATGCATATATATACATATATATACACACATATATACATTTATATATACATATATATGATGATTGCAACGTCTTGTCAGACGAGTGCCACTCCCTCAGACATTAAAATCCATGAGCCCAAAAATGACTTTCGGTGAATTCACACGCTCAAGCAGGCATGACACTGAAGACGGTCGTTGAGATCAATTATTACATGCTTCCAGCATTTAAAGCCTCCACACGTCACAACTTTTCCATCACTACAGGACCATTTTTATACACACACACATATATATATATATATATATATATACACGTTTAACATATATATATACATATATATGATGATTGCAAAGTTTTGTCAGACGAATGCCACTTCCTCAGACTCTTAAATGTCCATGAGCCCAAAAATGACTTCCATCGGCACAGGACCATTTTAATAGGAAAATGCCTGAGGGAGTATCTATACACAGATGGTGTTACATAGTCTTAGCTTTGTACGGCAATTAAGTCTCTCTCTCGGTTCAAAATGTTGCGATCCAGCAACAAGCAAGAGCAAGATAGCCAGCAACAAGTTAAACTGCAGACCAGCTTAATGTGGGTACTGGTCTCTTGCTTTATGGTTTTGTAAATCAGAGATTTGCTTCTCCTAGAAAGGTTGCCTTCACCACGGCTTGCAGGAGGCCTCAAGACACATATACATACACACACGCTGCTAGTTGGCCGTTGATCCGGAAAAGAGTTCATTCACATATATATATACCCATATATATACACATATATCTATATACATATATATACATATAAATACACATATACAGGGTGACCCCCCAAAAAAAAAACTAAATAGAGGCAAACTAGAACACATGCTGTAGAACGGAGAAAAAAAGGCCAAAGACGCTAAGGTTTAGATGTGATGTGTAATATATAATAATGACCAAAATATATAATTATGGAAGTTTCATTTCATTTGAACAAAATACTAAGAAACGGGGCGTAATTAGATTTGGGGCCCGTTTTTTGGGGGCACCCTGTATATACATATATATATATATATACACACACGTATATAAACATATATATACACACATATATGCACATATATACACACGTATATATACACACATATATACATACACACATATATATAAACACATATATATACATATATACATATATATATACACATATATATACATATACATATATATACATATATATACACACTCATATATATACATGTACACACATATATACATATATATATACGCATATATATACATATACACACACATATATATATATACATATTTATATACACACATATATATAAATATAAACACACATATATATACATATATATACATATATATACACACATACACACACACACACATATATATATATATATATATATATGTATATATATATATATATATATATATATATATATATATATATATATACACTAGGCTTGAAGATGACGTATGTTTAAGTTCTGAGAAACCCCCAGATTGTAATTACACCAATAATATATTTCTGACAAAATCAGTAATGAAGTAAAACACAATTTCGAACAATCTATTCTCAAGTCAATATGTTTACGAAACATACATTTGCTGTGACACTCAAAACTGCAACGAAGATCGAACCTAGCTTTTCAATTAAGAAACAATTATTATTCCTCCAATAATTGCCTTATTTCCCGTCTACAATTTGTTCATATTTGATGTTTTCTTTTCTCGAGAGGAACAACAAAATTGGCGAATTTTCTGTGTTTTTATTGTTGCTGTGAATTTGCATTCGACTTAGTTCAATCAGCCGCAAGCGGAATACACCACGAGAATCTTAATTTCACTTAGGTTTACGTTTGAAAACAGAAAGAACTTGTTTTTACTCTATAATAATCACTTCCTATGCAAAGAACGGCATGGTTAACCACATTTAATTTATATGAACAGATACGCATAAAGATTCATATATATATATATATATATATATATATATATATATATATATATATATATATATATGGTGGTGGTGTTTGGTCAACACTGCTGGGGAGCCATGATGTAATATACTGTTTTGTTTTTAAATCCCCGAAACAGTGTTTCGTGGTAAACCACTGATGATCCCTTAAAAAATAAATTATTAGTACTAGAGTAAATTCGAGAGCGAGTTAATGCAGTGACTATAAGTGAATTAATGACTTACTGACTGGATGGTTTTCTGACGAATGATAAAAAATATTTTTTGTATAGTTTTAAAGGTTAAAACTTCAAAGACTATATATATATATATATATATATATATATATATATATAGTAAGTTATAAAATATATATGGCGATTAAGCTACGCTGAACATTCTGCGTTTTATCCACTCTAGGACTCTTCAGGCTTATGCGCGAATTTTGTGGTTGTTTGTCGTTTTTATATACGCATATTCTATTGAGATTTTAGATAGCTAATCAGCTTTCTAGTATCCACCGCGCCCTTCCTATAAGCCAATCAACATGCACGTATCGGACAAAGGTATATTTGACCTCTGGTTGACCCGTTCCTTTGTGTGTGCTTTATTTAGCCTGCATATTTAGTTTCTTGATCCGATTTAAATCTCGGTTATTGTTTTTTATGTTAGTTTTTAACTTACTATCCAGCTCCACCTATATAATGAGCACTGATGAATACATATATGAAGTTGACGCATAAAATAATATTTTGTATCTCAATTTATGTGATTAAATGAAATAATCATACATATACACATATATATATATGCATATACTCACATGCATATATATATATATGTATCTGTGTGTATGTGTGTATATATAAACATCCGTTTAACATTGCGACCTAGATTCAAGTTATAAAGTCGGCTCTTATGATCCCCCCTGCACTGATAATTGCGTACTCATGAAACACTAATGTTTCTCAGATACAAACACTTATAAATATTTATTAATAACATATTATATATATATATATATATATATACATATATATCTATATATAAAAGGTAATTCTTGGTTCGTTCGTTATTAGTAAGCTAAATAATCACTGGTACGATTGCTTCGACATTTTGGAGGGGTCTAGTGAAAGAAGTGTACACAATTCCGATATTCCTTCTGAAGCTAAGCCTGGGTCCCTTTTGGACTTGTGGGCCAGCTCTGATCCTGCTAAAACAACCAGGTTCTCTCAGCGGCCACCTAACTCCACCAAGGTATCACCACTCTTTTCATCACATCCAGATCACATCCAGATCCACTTTGTTTTTGACTTTATAGCAAACTTGAAGATGTGAGGCAACGTGATGAAACCACACCAAAGATCATAACCGTGGCTAGAAAATGAGTATATCTCAACCGTTTATCCGTCCGGATTTTTGTATTGAGAGTCATTTTCAACATTAGTATTACTATTATTATAATTGTAATTACTATCATCTTCCGTACTATTATAATTACCCTTCTATTATTTGGTATATTTTTACCACTCTCATAATAGCTATGGTTTCCTTACTCCCCCATTTTAACATCAATATGTATACTTAACCTTTTACATCAAGTTATACGCACTCATAGTCATTGCCACCCTAATCTCCGACCGCCCCCTTATGATCATACTCCCTATATCATAACAGTAGAACCTTATAAATATATTGCCGCATATTACCTTTCAGTTTTACAACCTTACATAATCCCCCCAAATTAATCAAAATTACGCTCTACATAGAAAATAGACACCCCACAAACCGTTAAAATAAATTACCACACAGCAACAATACACCCCCTACTTAACCAAAATACATATACCTCTTAATCTCAATACTATGTTAAAGACCATATATATTCTTATATATCATACTATATATAATAAGCTTCTCATTATTTTTTTAGAATTCAATAAAGCTTCCCCCAACATTCTATAATTCCTCTTAATGTTTTTCATCCCTAATGAACCTTACGCTAGATGCCGCATCTCCCCCATGCTACCTAGCACCTTCTCTACTCTTCTGACGGCAAGCAATAGGCTCCGAAATGCCTTGGCATAAAGAGTATCTTCTATCCCCCAAATTTTGCCTGTATTCCATTATTCAATAAATGATCCATTCTATATCTATCTATATATAGTTTTGTGTCTTTGTTTCATTCTCTTGTACTGTTATATATATATATATATATATATATATATACAGAGAGAGAGAGAGAGAGTGAGAGAGAATGTGAAAAAGTGACGAAAATGTGAAGGAACCGACAATATAAAAGTTGCATACTGCATCTGAATTGAATCTTTCATTCAATAGGGCGATCGATCACGTTAATTGGGTGTGCGGGATATACAAGTTAATTAAACATTACTATTAAGAAGCCAGCGGTTGGTAACATCCGCATAAAGGTTAATTTTCTCAATAATATTATAAAAAGTCATTTCTATGAAGAGGAAAACAATGTTGGCCCTTGAATAGAGCCCTAAGGTACACCAGCATTGAAAATAAAAGAAAGTATAGAGACGTCATCACGTATTACTCGCAAGTTATGATTAGAAAAACAAGCTCTTATAATTCGGAAATATTACCACCAATACAGCGACGTTTATGTAGCACACGGGAATGTCACACTCCGCCGAACGCCTTGGAAAGATCAGCGTATACGCCATGACCTCGCATACATATATATATATATATATATATATATATATATATATATATATATTTATATATACGTAGCAAATCTAGTAATTAGTAAAACCCTGAAGAAGGTGCTCAATTCTATTGCAGAGTAAATATATATTTTTATTACCGTTTTATCTGTTTTAGTTACACATGTCTCTGCTACCGGATCGTATTTGCGATCCAGCAACTTGGTCAGACTTGAACAGAAGCTTCTGTTCAACTCTGACGAAGTTGCTGGGTCACAAATACGATCCCATAGCAGAAACATGTGTAGCTAAACAGATAATATGATAATATATATATATATGTGTGTGTGTGTGTGTGTGTGTGTGTGTGTGTGTATGTGTGTGTGTGTAGTGAGAAGATTATTCCAATATTTTTCCCCATTCCGATACAATTACGGATTCCGTAATAAATTTCCAGTTCTGATATGGTTACCGATTTTGATTCTTTATAAATCTCAAAAAGATGTACTATTAAATGCTTATTTTATATCGATTACAATGAAAACACAACTTTTAATGTGCACATATATTTTTTCATACGTGAAAACACACTTGTATAGAAGTGATTTATAGATATTTATTTTATTAGATATTTATTATTTTATTATTACTACCAACAGGTGAAGATTTTTCTTGAAGCAAAATCAAATAAAAATAATAAATGGGGTCGTATTGGAATCAGACATCTGATTTTTCCGATTCCGATAATCGTCCCAACACTAATATATATATACACACATATATATATATATATATATATATATATATATATATATATATATATATATATATAGTCTTTGAAGTTTTTAACCTTTAAAACTATACAAAAAAGTACTTTTTATCATTCGTTAAAAAACCATCCAGTCAGTAAGTCATTTAATCACCTGCAATCACTGCATCAACTCTCTCGAATTTACTATAATACCAATTTTTTTTTCAAGGGATCATCAGTTGTTTACCATGATTTCGGGGATTTAATATATAAATTAATATATATATATATATATATATATATATATATATATATATATATATATATATATATATACAGGTAAACCAAATAAAAGAATAAGAAACTAGATATAATATCTGTAACATTTTTTCTTCTTAAGATTAAGGGAGGTGGTGTTTGATTAAAACTGCTGGGGAGGCATGATTTAATAACCTGTTTTGTTTTTCAAATGCCAAAAACAGTGTTTTATGGCAAAAAAACTGATGATCTCTTAAATTACTATTATTACTATAGTGAATTCGAAAGAGCAAGTTGATGCAGTGATTGCAGGTTAATAAATTACTTACTGACTAAATAGTTTTCTAACGGATGATACAAAATGAAAATTAAATAGTCTTTTTGTAATGTTTTAAAGACTATATATATATATATTAGAGGTGAGAGAGAGAAGAAAAGGGAAGGTTGAGAAAAAGAAAGTAATTTAAACGTATTGAACTATAACGCGAATATTTTCTTAAATGAATCCAGATGAGAGAAATTATTGTATTTTAATTATACGCTGCTAATTAGTTTGTAAATGCCAACTTTTTATTATTGCTCGAAAATAGCCACAAGAAGAACAGAACAACGAATAGCAGTTTAAAACATGTATTACATGAAAACAACGGAAAGGCAACAAACGGAAAAAAAGAAACAAATCCTGTCCCTTTCTCGCTTACTTTCCCTCTCTATCCTGCTCTAACCAAGTATTCCGTCCTGTTCCACAAATCCCAAAACCTTAACATGAAATATCTCCAGAAAAAAACAAAACAAACTCGAATAAACCTAGAAGCCCATCTTACAACGTAGACACCTACTACCATGCCTCCTTCTCTAACATCAGGAGTCTACGTTCCAACCTTCCGCAGGTTGAAACCCACTTACAGGAGACAGTATCAGACATATTCTTTCTAAGCGAACCTAGAATAGGGCCAACCACTTCCCTAGATGAGTTCATAATTAACGGATACTCTTACTTAACATCTAAATCTGACCCCCAAGCTCGTCATGGGCATGGAATATGTGCCTACATTAAATATGGCTTCCCGTGTGGAAGGGATATCTCTAGAGAAGATCCTAATTTACCTTAGATGTGCTTCCGGGGTGCATTTGCTTACACCACGGTATTTATATCGACCCCATAACTGCGGAGTTACTATATTTTAAGAGTATATCTGAGAAAATAGACGACATTCTGTCTGCACATCCCTCGGTTAACATTAAGATCTGTGGTCACTGCAACGTCCATAACGTGGAATGGCTGACCCACTCCAATAAGGCAGACAATGAGGGGAGGTTCTGTTATGATTTTGCCATTGCTTATGACCTCACTCAGATTGTTTGCGAGGCCACCCGTGTGCCCGATACTACAGTTCAATATGCAAGCCTTCTAGACCTTTTTCTCTCAACTTCCCCTGCGCTATGTTCATGTTCCGTTCTTTCTCCTCTAGGATCTTCCGACCCCTCATCGTATCAGTTAAGATAAACATGAAATGTAATAAGTCCCCAGACTACCTCTCCACCGTACTGTATACCGATACTCTATGGCTGACTGGGATAGCTTTCGTACATTCATATCTGGTCTACGCCTGCATTCCATGTTTTAAAAAATGTGTCCTCTATAGTATCAGACCTGACTGAATGGCTAATTGTAGACATAGACTGATTCATACCATCTAAAAAATTCCAACAAAAACCTACCAGCCAGCCATGGTTCTCCCCAGAAGGTGCTGCTGCTATCGCGCACAGAAATCACTTTTTTCCATAGCTATCAACGTAATAGATGCACTAAGACTAAAGCTGCTTTCAAGAACGCCAGCAACCACTGTAAAAGAGTAATAAAAATGCAATAGAGTTATATGCTCAGGTTGTTAAATCAAAAGTAGCTGATCAGCGGCTTGGTTCCCACCAGTTTTGGCAAATAACAAATAGAATTCTGAACAGAAGTGTGGGTTCTATCCCAACCATTATCAATGGACCAGAGATCATCTCGTCAGCATCAGACAAGGCCAAACTATTTGCAAATAACTTTGCAGCTAATTCTACCCTATTCGACGAAGGCAATCAACTCCCCATATTTCCACCTATAACACAGAACAAGCTAAGTAACATACAAATATCTGTTCATGAGGGCGCCAAGCTTATCAATAACCTTCATTCCACTAAATCAACTGACCCTGACGGCATTCCAATTATAGTGTTAAAAAAGCTTCAACCAGAACTTGCTCCCATACTTACAAAACTGTTTAAGAGTTGCCTTAAGGTGAAGTGCTTTCTAACACTCTCTAAGACCTCATTAGTGGGCCCTGTATTTAAGAATTATAGTGATAAGTGATCTCCTTCTCAGTACAGACCAATAAGTCTCTTGTGTCATGAATAAGTGCGCTGGAATTCATATAAAATAGAGAAATAGTCAACTACCTCAGCAGAAATAAACTTCTTAGTGACATGCAATATGGTTTCCGTTCTGCAAGATCTACCGCAGATGGGCCAACGATTATATCTCATAGGATTAGCGAATCTCTTGACAAAGGCTTCCTGTCTAGGGCAATTTCTCTTGACATATCAAAGACCTTTCATAAGGTATGGCATAAAGGCCTACTTCACAAGATTTCCAGCTATGGTATAACTAGAAATGTTTTCTCAATCATTAACTCATTTCTCTCCGATAGGCTCATAAGAGTAATGGTCGATAGACAAAATAAGAGACCCACAGTATAAATGCTGGAGTCCCTCAGGGGTCCATCCTGGACCCAACTCTCTTCCTGATCTACATTAATGATCTCCCTAAACACATACTTAAATCATTCGTTGACATCTATGCTGATGACACGACCCTCTACAGCAACACATCAGAAGAGACGTTGCCAGCCTATCTTTGTTTTATCTTTCTTTCCATAGCAGGTTCTCATCTGATCTCCAATCTCTGGTCTCCCCTCGCCAATCTTTTACGAAAAACACCCGTCTAGCTGAAACCACTGTCAAAAATTTTCCCCACTCTTTATCTGTGCCTAAATCAAAACGTAGATTCCATGAACAAAGCTTCTTTCTCAGAAATGCACGCCTGTAGAACTCTGTTCTGTTAGCCTGTTTCCCACCTGACTACACCCGTCTAGCTGAAACCACTGTCAAAAATTTTCCCCACTCTTTATCTGTGCCTAAATCAAAACGTAGATTCAATGAACAAAGCTTGTTTCTTAGAACTGCACGCCTGTGGAACTCTGTTCCGTCTGTCTGCTTCCTACCTGACTACAACCTGAATGACTTCAAGTCCAACGTAAACAAATTTCTGATGAACCGCCCCTAGAAGTAGGCACTTTATTAAGTCTCCACACTAACGTACTGTGCATGCAATAACCCTTTATCCCTGAGTGGCTTCCGGGCCTTGATAAATGGTGACCAGATTGTAAAAAAAAATTGTTGGTAATTCACCGAGCACGCGAGGGTAGCTCTAGAATTAGATCCCTCGAATGCTCGTTGAAGTACCAACATTTTCTGTTTGTAACCTTTTCGTTGTTTTCATGTAATACATGTTTTAAACTGTTATCCGTTATTCTGTTCATCTTGTGGCTATTTACGAGTTGTAGCAGTTTTGTAACTTGCTTTTTTAGCCTAAAAACAAGCCACCTTATATAGAAGATATATATTTACGAAATAAAATGAAACAGAATTGATTTAGAGTACCTTCAGGTCGATACAAATGACGCGCAAACACACACACGCATACTCTCACACACATACACACACACACACATATATATATATATATATAATTGTGTGATAGTGATGTGTGTGTGTGCGTCATCAAGTGTGCTCACATGCGCGTGTGTGCGTTTATGTTTGTCAGCTATACCAACCTAGGGATGCTCGAATTAAATCCTGTTCCATTTTAATTTGTAAATATCTTGCTTTTCTGCGCGCCCGCCTTTGTATGTCTAAAACACATCTAAAAAACGTTAGCATTATATATACATGGTAGCTTATAATTTACTGATCCCTTTTAATATCTTACATCTTTTTGCATACTCCAATATGTGCCCACAAAACTGAGGTTGAATGGGTTATACTACCCATATATTAAAAGGAAACGTGTTCATTTTGTGCAACCTTATTTATCAGTGGAAACGCGAAACTCCAATTTGTTGCGATCTTTTCCAATTGAAAAATGGGTGTTTTCTTCCAGGCTTGGCTCGATTTCTGAACGGTTCCTTACCTGGAAGGCTTTCAAGATCAAGGAACATCACAAACTGTGTCCTGCTATAACAACAGCTAACTAATTTTCGCATCATGTTTTCGCTCGAGGCTTCTCTGCTATTGAAATGTCGACGGTTGGAAAGCTGCGTGGGCGAAATTAACCCACAGGACTGAAAACACGAATGTACAATGAAGGTTCGTTACCCGGTGATAAATATGCGCATGGAGACGTCAGAGCGCAATTCTAAATATTCGGCAACATTTTTTACAATTTTTTTCTAGGTCAAATACGTTTAATCACCGTATATATGCGTGTCTGTAATAAAACTTAGCAGGTGGCATTAAGCTGTTTATGTTTTATACCACAAAATATTTAAAACAAAATAGAATGTTATCGAAAGCTATACAGTGAAAAGATAGGTAATTAAATATTAATACGCTGCAATATATATCTAAACGCGTTGCATAATTGTTTTTTTTTTATTTTTTTCTGTCAGAATTTTACTAATAATAGTTTCAAACCGGATGGTAAAATTGCTAATACACTTATTTTATTAGAGATTAGAATTTTTCGATTACCCGAAATAATAAAGATTAGACAATGATTTCATGAATTTTGGGAAAAGCTTATGTTAGAATTTCTCTAAAATTCGGTATGCAATTGGCCCAAGAAATTCCGGCGAACATTAAGTAGTCATTAGCAAGTTGTAATGATTTGCACCTAATAAAGTTGTCATATATACAAAATTTCAACCAGTTTTACATAAAATTAAAATTTCACTTTAAAGTAGATATAAGTATATCGAATTTTAAATAGAATCTTATGCAACATCTGAGCATTGTTTTAAATACTGCTGAGATGCATAATTGAAAAAATGTATATCTTATCCCACCAGGTATAATTAAAAGAATACTCTATAGCACACATACACACACAGACATATACACACAGACATATACATATATATATATATATATATATATATATATATATATATATATATATATATATATATATATATATATAAAGAGTGAGAGAGAGTAGGCGAGTGATAGATAGGTAGATCGATTTAATAATATGATAACTATTATTTTTTGCTTACAGACACTTGCTCAATAATCAGTGAGTGGTGGCAATTCCTGCTTGTCGTGCAATTCGGACACAGCAACACAGCTACCTTTGAATCCATTTGCATAGCCATTATCAAGGACTACCAAACAATTTCCACGAGAATAAAAAGAATTAATGACCATTAAAGGCTCAATTCATGCGCAGATATTTGACCATCCAGATTATCCGAACGACGGACGTCGTGAAATTTGCAAAAAACGGTAGTTGACTGCATCTTATTTTATTTTTATACTCTCCAAACAGGTCCACGGAGATATATATATATATATATATATATATATATATACATATATATACATATATATATATATATATATATATATATATATGAGAGAGAGAGAGAAACGGAGAGGAAGAGACGGAACAATAGATTATTAGTGCATACTCTATATATATGTTTCACCCACTGGGGAAAAAGAACCGAATGCCCTTACTATGATTAAATAATAATGTTCAACAATAAGAAGAAATATCTAATACACAATGCAGTTCTTATTAATACCAACATTATTAAGCTTTACAGTTGCCAAAAATGTTTCCGTCACAACCGTTTCCAGACACCTTTACACCTTTACGTTACACCTTAACACATGTTATTTACGCTTTATTATATTCGAACAGATTATAACAACGCGAAAAGGTGCCAGTTTTTATATTGATCTGATTTAAACATTTTAGCAAACTATTATTCACATAAACACAACAGCTTATTTGCTGACGGTAAAATTACACAGGATGCGTGAATCTATTGAAGTGACCTCGGGTCCCTCGCAATAGCTCTTTACATATCAACAGTATTTGATAAGGTTTGGCATAAAGGTGACTTTTAAAAATTTACAGCGTCAGATTAGCTGAAAATGTGTTCATAAGTTTCAATTATTCCTACGCGTGTTATTTTTCATGTAGTCGCTGATAAGCAAACATGAGAAGATCACAGTGCAAAACGCTGAGGTTCATCTTATGCCACACTTCTTTTCTGATCTTCATAAATGATTTATTCATAACATTCTGTGATCTTTCGCCGAAATCTTTGCAGATGATACAATGACCAGAATCTATCTGATACAATCTCAGAGAGGAAGCGTGTGGCAAAATGGTGTACAAATTGGATAGTGAAATGTTTAAGGCATCCAAAAATTAACATCTATCTTTCCATCTGGTACGCTTAAATTCCTACTTAACGTCAATCGCCATGTATATTTCTCTTCTTTGGCTAACCTTCACTCTTGACCTTAAATAGAAGACTTTCCTTAGATCCTTGGTCAAAACCAAAAAAAAAAAAAAATAGTGACGCCATTTTACCGCTCCAGAGAGTATCCCGGGGCAAATCTCCACCACCTACAGAATACGTTCCAAAATTAAGTACTGTTGCAAGATCCAAAGGATAGTTCCTACGTGTACTCTGTCCTCCCTTGTCATGCTACACAACCGTTTTCGAAATTTCATGGGCAAGAAACTCTACTTTTACTTTTTCAAGCGAAATAACCTTGCGAGTCTATATCTATTCTATCGTTATTTTCTATGGAAGATGCTCGATCGAGCACCAATCTAAGCTTCCTCTATATAACGTACGTAATAAATACCTGTCAACTTACAACAACCGTCTACAATTCTCCCCATTCTCTATCCATGCTTTCAACTAAATGAAAACTCTATTAGCAAAGTTTCTTTCTTAGAATGCTCCATCCATGGTAGAAAAAACGGGAGGCTGATTGCCGGATGACTCTAATATGGACGTTTTACATTTTAATATAAATAAGTTCTTGGTTAACCATCCTCTTAAATAATTAAGGCTAATTCTTTATTTCATTACGTTCAATACTGACTATAATGGCGTTCTCACACCATCTACGTAACACTTATTTAACTTTATTCGAGTAGTCTCTTGCTGTAAAAAAGTGTTTACTCACAAGCACAAAAACATTATTTTAATGTTCAGAAGTGTTTTATTTGAAACTTACAAATAACTCTTGTCATGTTCTTTAGCTCCGGATCAATCTTCAGTTTTGGCGAAACACAAAATATAATCTAAATAATTTAATATTTCTGCGTAGACAGACTTGATGGAATAAAATGATGTTAAGACCGTGGATAAAATAACGGGTCCCATCTGGAGTTCCGAGCAAACTTTCGAGTTCGACAATATATGAATTAAAACGTTTGATGGTTACATCGAACGAAACATTGTAAATATTACACTTAGAAGATGAGAACAGTAGTTCGAATAATCCAAGTAAGAATAATCAATGGCCGTCAAAATAAATTCAGAAACATTTTTTTTCATTTCTCTACAACTTACAATGGCCTTGTGTAGGGAGCGTGTTTCTTTTCTTGTCAATTTTCTTGTAATATTGTTTGTTTGTCAAGTAAACTCCAACGTCTGTGTCATCGTTTCGCTGTTGCATCCCTGTGGCAATTTTACAATTATTTTAATGTAATATGCTCTAATTAACTCGTTGCACGTGTGCCTCTCGACGAACATATTCCCGCATAACTCGCTTAGCAACAAAATCACACCCCTTCACTGTTTGTCTATAAATGCTAGAAAGATTTCTAATAGTTTCCTCTCTTAACGGGTAGACTTTGGAAATCCCTTCTTCGTTCTTGCTTTCTAACTGTACTGATAGGCAAATATTTAAATGTAACAGAAAACAACATCTTGTCAATCTTACCTTGACATGGTCTCAAATAGTAGCGCCTTACGTCCAAGTGGCGATATATCTTGTTGGGTGTGAAGGTGTGTAATAAAAGAAATATAATAAGAACGCAAGATTCTTTGTTGAGTCACAGTGTTTGGACCGGAGGAATATTTTGCTTCATTGCTTCTCGATGTTTTTAGACACACGTCGTCGCTTCTAACTAAAGTGATTCTAGATTGACAAGGCGTAATTATGGTTAACAGTGATAGCAGTTTCAAGCAAAATGTTTCATAGTTTCCTAAAAAAAATCTTTCGTCTTATACATGGACCGTAACATGGATCTATAAACAATGCAGGATTTTGGTGGATATTTAATGCATTATGAATGTAAAAATGAGTCACGTCAAACCAGATCTTCTTAAATATATATTTTTTAATAATTACATTCTGTAGTGTCTGTTAGATCCATCTGTAGATATAAAATTTAAGGGAGCTGTTTCTATAGGAAAATCCTCTTGTTACACGGCTGGTGTAGAGTTATTATATAAACTACTGCTTTGTTTATGATTCACAACATTGCTTCTAATAGTGAATTGCTTATGATCCTAAAAATATAACTTTTTTAAAAAATACTTGAGATAATTAATATAAGGATTGCATTAGATAAATTGAACTACAAGAAAAGTAGTTTTACGAATAAGGTGTTAAAATAGAATGTTTTTCTTCCATTTTAGTATAAATTTAAAAGTTGAAAAACGTTTATGAATATATATATATATGTATATATATATATATATATATATATATATATATATATATATATATATATATATATATATATATATATATACCGTACTTTGCGGTAATTGCGCCAAATCCGGAGGTAATTGCGCAAACTAAAAAAGCGTGCTTTTTATATTCGTGATTGTCAAAAGAGCACTTTTAGCTAGTTGGAGCAATTACCCTGGATTTCGCAAATTTCCTCCATGTACTGTATATATGTAGCAATGTAAAATGTGTTATTTTGGTTTCTTTCATCGATGATTACTGGAAGAAAACGTTTAATAAGTTTCAAGAAATATATAACGAAAAGAAAGACTTGCGGATTTTGAACAATATCTCATAGATAAATTTAGATTACTATAGTTATATATTTTTTCCATTTTTCTTATATTTTTGTTTTTGTTGGAAACGGAGAGTCCTGCGGGATGCCAGATATTTACCCGATAATATGAAACTTTCTAATCGAGATATCTATAAAGATTTAATCGTCCCTTTAAATGTAGTTGCTATAATCTTTCTTGCACTAAGTGCACATGGTAAAATTCTCCAGGTTGTTTTTAGTTCATTGTCATGAGTTCCATTTCTCTTAGATGTCACGCAATGATAGAGGTCTTCCTACGATTCCAGTTTCTTTTTATGTCGTCCATGAGATATTTTAAAACAGTAATCGATCAACGCAAATTAGTAACTCAATTGATAAACAATATGCAACGGTACATTGTAATGAATAATTAATCGCTGTCTACACTTGTCTCAAGCTTTAAACGCTGTTATAAATTCAGTTACTTCAAACTATTTTTCTTATTTTTTTATTTAAGTCTTTTACCCAGTTCTAGTTAGAAACTCCTATTTATTTCTATTCTCTTCTACCCACAACAACTAGTTGTTATATTATAAACCCTTTTTAAAAATTCAAAAACACAAACAACCATTGTTGTAAGCAACAGTCCGTTTTTTTATTTCTCGTTATCTTTCTTACTTATGCTAGATAGAGAGAGGAGTGGGAGAGCGGCAGAGAGAACAAATCAAATCTCCAACTGAATCTGCTTTTCTTGTGCCACTTTTCCCTGCTGATCTTTTCAAAACATCCACACAACCAGATTCATTTCTGTTACATGTTTCACAACAATAACAAATTTTGTTTATATTCGTGAGAAATATTGAAACAATTCCAGTTTATTTTGTACATTTCTCACATTCCATCCGCAGACGCGTGCCACATTTTAATCCATATAAATACATATACGTATATACACCTATACACATATATATACTAGCATGTCAACCCGGCTTAGACCGGGGCCTTTGTGTAACATAGTGACATCTGAGTTACGGAAAAAGAGACATACAGAAGGTAAAATGACAAATACGAGAGATACGAATACATACTGAGAGAGAGAGGATAGATATAGACGGATAGAAAGTAAGTGATAGAGAAAGACAGATATGGACAGAAAGAACGAGTACAAGAATAAAGAGAGACAGACATATATGGATACATAGAGAGGAAGACACGAAGACACAGAGAGAGAGAGAGAGAGAGAGAGAGAGAGAAAGACCAGGAAGACATAGCTAGAGAGAGATAGAAAAAGAGACAGACGGATATAGAAGAGAGAAAAAATGAGGAAGCCGGTTAAAAACAATAAAGAGGTAATATATCAAGACAAATATAGAGAGCAAGACAGTATAGGAGAATGAGAATGTGAAACTGATAGGGTATAGAGATGTGAAAAGAGGAAAAAAGAGAAAAGAGCACCGCCTGTTAATCACATTAAAACGCCGTTTAAATTAAAAAGCTCAACACAAGTCTACTCTTGCTTCAACGATGTATGTTAAGCCATTACATTAGGTATGGCCCGACGTTATATCATTTTATACATTAGACAGCGTGATCTAATGTAAGTGCACTAGTATAAACCTCCACATTAATATTCAACGTGCACCTAATGTACGAAGATTGTAATTAGATTTGGTTACGCGTGTATTTCCGTCGAAATGTATAATTACAATCCGTTCCGTATTAGACAATTTCGATATCAGTTATTTTTTGTGCGTTGCTGTCGAGGCAATATGAAAGTATGATATTGCTTGAAGCGTTATTATAATTAATTTGCCTTTGTCTGTCTTTTGAGTTTCTTCTGATTAGCTGGATATCCCCAAAGTGTAAAAGGTCTTTGGTGGACGGAAGAGTAATTGCACAAGAATAGAATAATTAAATGGTTTTCACTAGCGTCTATTTCGAATCGCATTTACTAATTATTCCAGACATAAATTGTACAAGACTAATACGCATCTTTTAAAAAGCACAAATAATATAAACACAGTTGATTACATTTTATTACTAATCAAACAAACACCTTGTTCAATATATATTTCTGATTTACTGTGACCTTTTAGTCAGACTTGTTAAAAGCTTTTTTGGTTTGCACATTAACCTACATTTAGGATGTCATAAAACAGAAAATACCATTAGATATATATCAATATTTTTCATGCATTAACAATCGAAATAGTAAAAAATACGAAATATGTGAATTTCCGGGCCGAGTTTCTGTTAATTCAAAAAACGAAATCATAAGCATTCTAACAACTTCTTTTAATTATTACAATTTTCTATGTGTATATGATGGGATTTCAATAGAAATACTTCTGACCAACTGCTAAATACATCTGACTTTTTTATGTGAAATTATTTGTATATGTATATGGATTCAGGCAAGCCCGTTCAACAGCAGATATCTTAACTGTAGTTTCTGAACGTATATACCGTTCATTGGATAGAACAGGGGAGGGTAGAGCGGTGGCCCTTGATATATCTAAGGCTTTTGACAGGGTATGGCATGATGGTCTTCTAAGGAAAATTAGATCATATGGAATCACTGGAAGAATTCATAATGTAATTAAATCCTTCTTAAGTAATAGAAAAATTCAAGTTGTCCTCGACGGTCGTACATCCAAACAATATGACATAAATGCGAGAGTACCTCAGGGGTCTATGCTTGGACATCTATTATTCCTGATATTCATAAATGACCTCCCTGATAAAATTGTTTCGGAGATGGGTATATTTGCCGATGACACCACTCTCTATAACAGATATGAGGGGAAAACAAATGAACACATATCCAAGGAAATGGCAGAAACACTAGAGGACGACCTCCAATCCGTAGTGGAATGGGGACAAAAATGGTTGGTCACATTCAATGCTGCTAAGACTAAGCTTATTTCTTTCAATAACTACAAGAAACCTTCTCTACCACCAATATCAATGGCCAAGAACACATTGCCTGAAAGTACTTCGTTTAAACTCCTCGGCCTAACGTTTACAGGGAATATGAACTGGAATAGATACATTGAGAGCATTGCCAAGGCTGCTGCAAGGAAGGTTGGCTCCCTCTACCGTGCTAGAAAACTACTTACGCCTGACAGTATCCTATACCTCTATAAGGCAACCATTCGCCCATGTATGGAGTAATGTTGTCACATCTGGGCTGGTGCATCTGCTGCTTGTCTCTCGCTCCTGGACAGGGTTCAAAAGAGAGTCACCAACTGAACTGTCATCTAGGCTTCAGCCTCAGTCCCATCGACGAGATGTTGCATCCCTCCACCTGTTCTACAAGTATTTTAATGGTGAATGCTCTGACGAACTGCAAACACTTGTACCTCCCCGACGTAACTACCCCCGAGAAACCCGATAAGCTACTAAGTCTCATCACTTTACAGTAGAGATCCCTAGGTGCAAGAAAGCCTTTTACTCCAATATTTTCTTCCCCAGAACTGCGGGTCTTTGGAACTCCCTTCCGGGATTCTGCTTTCCCAACTGCAATGATATGCAGAAGTTCAAGTGTAATGTTAACAAACATCTTTCTACTCATCTCCCTTCATAATGACCCCGCTAATTAAGTTCCTAATAGTAGCCCCCTGCTTCAAAGTGGCACTGTGCCTTGTTTGGAGTGAAAATTGAATAAAAAATATATATCTTTTGAGCTGGGATGAATTACAGCTCTGAATATATTGTAGTTTCTGATTTACAGTAGTTTGTACTCAACTGTGAAAATTACCCCTCTGAGTGTCTTACAGTGATCTAGATTTTGTATTTTTGAGGACGCAGAGGGGAGTAGGTTTTTTGATGAAATAAATGACACTTAAATTAAAATTGATTGAAGGGATTTGATCTAGCAGTGTCTGTTGCTTTATGTAAAACACTAGCGTGGTGAAATAAACATGACTGAAAATCTTAAGAAACAAATGCTAGATTTGGTCGTCTTTAGTTCTAGCATTGTTTGAGGCTCTTGGCAGTTTATAGGTCAACGTCTGGCTATTGGCCAAATGCCTCGAGTTTTCAAGATTTGTACAGGATTTGTGGAAACCATTATTAATGATTATCTGCATATGCATAAGGTGATAGATTGATTCAGAGGTTTTATGACTCTTTTTATGATGAATGTCTATATGAGTCAGAGTTTTTCAAAAAAAACAATTACACATGATGAAGTATTGATCTACACCTATGATCAAGAGAGCAATGCCCAGTAAACCCAGAAGACGCACGTAAACATTACATCGAATATTTTAAGCTAGCTAGCTGTACGCCTTCTGTGTTAAATATGGAGCAAATTAGTGAGATCGTAACATCTATGCTATTTATGGTGCTGCCATAGATGAAACCAAATAATCCCGGGTGTACTTTTGCAGATTGCTTTTAAATATCAGAAATAGTCCCGTTCTATTTAGAATTTTGAATTACATCGGCGTTGATTCTGAATTTTCCCAATCAGCTGTTAGTTTGTGAATCACGCTTTCATACAAGAGCAGATTGAAGAGATTTGCTCTACCAATGCTTGTTGCTTTAGAAACGAAGACATGATCGATTTTCGCTGACACTGCATGGTATTATCCTGAGTTAATCAACCGTTACGTTTGCAGCAGTAAATTCCTAATGGCTTTTGCACAATTGATTGATTTTATAGTGGAGTTTACAATTTTGTTATTCATCATAGGTTTGAGTAAAAATAGTCATGACGCACATGTTTCTCGCGTTATTAGATAATGGTTATAAATTTGCTACCAGGTTTATAATCCGATTAAATAGAATGTGGTTAGGGCTAATTACCACGCTGGCATCAAGATTGACGAAAGGTTTAAAAACACCCTGAATAAAGATATTATAACATATAAAGTGAGAAAAGTTTCGAAAATGGATTATCCGCATCGAAAGAGTAAGATTTATGCTTAAAGTTTTGTGCATTTGAAAAATTTAGATATCTATTTACTTTCGTTTGGTCCGCCATGAATATTGTATAAAAGATATTTGTGTGTAGTTTGGATTTTCTGTTGTGTTGTGAGTAGCGTATTTCGTTATAGAAATGGCTTAACGATATAAGCCACTAAGTGCATATCCCTCACCATTTTAATATATGATGATAAGAGATTAGTTGACATGTTCGGTTGTGTATTACATAGTCTTTTGAGAATTTGTTCAATAAAAAAATGAGTCTGCCCATCGTTGTTTGCAAGTATTTTCTATTTGAAATTGCGTCCCGTTCTTTTGTACTATACAACTCTTCTGTTTTTTGTGGGTTGTCATTGTTTCTTTTATCTTCTATTTCTTCAATGCAATTCGAAATGTGTATAATCATTGCCTAAATTTTGTAATCTGGACAACGCATGATTTTTATAACATTTTCTACAAAAATCAATCCGTGCTAATAATTGTTTAAGAGAAGTCAAAAACGATTGTGTATACCTTAAAATTCTACAAGTCTACCAAGAGGATATCTACAATTCTTTGTTTATCACAGATGCAACTGCGAAGATTTTACATAATACCGCCAACAATGATTTCTAGTTGTATTTTTTGTATCTTTGAATAAAGATTGATGTGAAGAAACACAACACACAAAAGCTCAATTTCTATATATTTTCATAACGTATTGAGCTCTCTTAAAGTAAATACTGAAAAACTGTATATAAAATATAATATCTACTCATGATATTTTGTGATATTACTTACAAAATAACAATGATAATATATATATATATATATATATACATATATATATATACATACATGCATACACACATATAAAAGTAAACATATTTAAATATTAATTGTGGATACCAGTTTGTATTTTAATCAGAGGCTTTTCATTCCTAAATTTTACCAACAGAGCATATTAAAATAAATTGAATTTTTCTATTATTCTAAGTCAAAAGCATCGTTCGTTGACTGGGTTCAAAAACAGCCTACAGAAAATGGACTCTGATTTATGCACGTATGATAGGTTATGAAAAGGAAGGGTTGTAATGATATAGCTTCGAATTTGGGGGTATCAAAACCAAAGAAAAATATGATGAAAGTAAAAATAAAATAGATAAATCCCATAATTTAATATACCATACTTGTTCACACAGGAACACTTATCACAATATTATGTAGATTTATATTAAAAACATTCTTAAACTTTGTGACATATTTCCATTCTATGGAGGTCGGACGCGAACGATCACACCATGATTTTATTATACCATATTTCTTCAAACTGAAACATAGTTTTCAAAGTATACTTACGCAGATAGATATGAAAAGTCTATATTAAAGTTTGTGTCTATTTCCATTCTATGGAGGCCAGGCGCGAACGCAGACCCCACAATTTTATTATACCATCCTATTTAAGTTAAAACATACTTATCAAAGTATTATTATGTACATCTATATCAAAAACATGTTTCTATTATTCTAAGTCACTTGGAAAAATAAATAAACATATAATAAGTAAAATTTAAAAAAAAACGACATCGGATCGAATTAAATGCGCTCCGATCTCTTAATATGAACATGATGTTTATTTTTAGAACTTTTTGCATCGAAATAGCTGGGTATGAATAGAATTTATAACACCCTTTTCTAGGGATGATTTTTTTCTCATTGAATTGGCAATAAAATCAATATATACCACTATATCGCATTTCCGTGTATCTCTTTCTCTCTCTCTCTCTCTCTCTCTCTCTCTCTCTCTCTATCTCTCTCTCTATCTCTCTCAATATATATATATATATATATACATATATATATATATATATAATGTATACACATAATTTGTCTGCATATATACTATATATACATATACTCTCTCTCTCTATATATATATATACATATATATATATATATATATATATATATATATAAAAGTGAACGTGTATGTCTGTCTGTCTGTGTACATTTCCCTACGCAATAACTCTGTCAATTTTTAGTCTATAGACTCGAAATTTTATATACCGGGTACTGAGATTTGGGAAAATCGATGTGACGGGTGTCAGCCAGAAATGTTGCTGTTAAGGGGTCAAATTTCAACGATTTGACCTTTAAGAACTCTACCAAACTCCTCCGACAATTTTGGGTCTAGACACTTGATATTTTAGATATAGGTTCCTTGAACCTGGATCTAACTTAATAAAGTAGTTTGAGCCCGACACTATAAATTTTAAGGGGTCATAATAGGAGTCAAATTAAAAAAAAAATTACTTTTTTTTTTTGCTCAGCATACACCTCCAAACACCCGGGCAACGCCGGGCTGAAATGCTAGTATATATATATATATATATATATATATATATATATATATATATATATATATATATATATACAGCGTAGCCCACTTAATCGTAGTCCAATTAATGTAGTAGAGAGAAGGAACATTCTTTTATTGTTTAAATTACCTGTAGCATTTTATCTTGCCTGTAGCATTGTTTAAAATACATGAAGCATTGTTTATATTACCTGTATTGTAACAAAAGATATTGGAAGTGCCTCCCGTTTTCAGTTATGAATTCCTGTGCAGGTTTAACAACGTTTGCAGATACTGCCGGTAGATCTTCTCTGGTTATTCTCCTAATAGCGTTGATTATGTTCTCTGTCCGTTTGTTCTAGATTGTGAGGATTATTTGCAGAAACTTTTTTTTTATTCTAAAGTCCCCCAAATATAAAAAATCACATCATGACAAGTCCGGGAAACGTGGTGGCCATAACCCATTACTTATGGTTCTCTCTTCTGTAAACATATCATGAACTCGTGTCAGTTGTCTTTGAATCATGAGCAATGTAGCGCTATCTGTTTGGAAAAAAATAATTACATTTTGTCTTGTGGTGTAAGGTGATCGTTAACAGAATAGGTTCAACCACCTCCCAAGATGACTGCATAATTAATGGATACTCTAACTTAACATCTAAATCTGACCCCCTAGATCGCCGTGGGCATGGAATATGTGTACATTAAAGATGGCTTCCCGTGTGGCACGAATATCTCCATAGAAGACCCTAATTTACCTTATATGTGCTTCGCGGTTTCACTTGCTTACACCACCGTATTTATATTTGCCGTCTATCGCCCCCACAACAGCGAAGTTACTACCTTTAAGAGTATATCTGAAAAAATTGACCACATCCTGTCTGCTCATCCCGCAGTTTACATTCACATTTGCGGTGACTTCAATGTCCACAATGTGGAATGGCTGACCCACTCAAATAAGACTGATGATGAGGGGAGGTTCTGTCATGATTTTGGCATTGCCTATGACCTTACTGAGATTGTTCGCGAGCCCACCTGTGCCCGATACTACCGGTCAGTACGCAAGCCTTCTAGACATTTTTCTCTCCACTTCCCCTGAGCTATGCTCATGTGCCATTCTATCTCCTCTTGGATACTCCGACCACTCCGTTGTATCAGTTAAGATAAAAATGAAATTTAATAAGTCTACAGACGTACCTCTCCACCGTACTGTATACAGATACTCTATTGCTGACTGGGATAGCTTCCGTATATTCATATCTGATCTACCTCTCCAGTCCATGTTTAAAAAGGGTGTGTCCTCTATAGTATCAGACCTGGTCGAATGGTTACTTGCGGACATAAACCAATTCATACCATCTAAAAATTCCAATAAAAACCTAATAGCTAGCCATGGTTCTCCCTTGAATGTACTGCTGCCATTGCACACAGAAATCACTTTTTCTATAGCTACCAACGTAATAGATGCACTGAGATTAAAGCTGTTTTCAGGAGCGCCAGCAACCACTGTAACAGAGTAATAAAAATGCAAGAGAGATATATGCCCAGTCCATTAAATCCAAATAGCTGATCAGCGGCTTGGTTCCCACCAGTTCTGGCAAATAGCAAATAGGACCCTGAACAGAAGCGTGCGTTCTATCCCGACCATTATCAATGGTCCAGAGGTCATCTCATCAGCATCAGACAAGGCCAAACTATTTGCCAAGAACATTGCATCAAATTCTACCCTATGCGACGAAGGCCATCAACTCCCCGTATTTCCTCCTACAACACACAGCAATCTAGGTAACATACAAATATCTGGTCGTGAAGAGACGCTGCGAGCCTGTCTCTGTTTTATCGTTATTTCCATGGCAAGTGCTCGTCTGAGCTCCATTCTCTGGTCCCCCTCGCCAATCTTTCACGGAAAACACCCGACTAGCTGAAACCACTATCAATAATTTTCCCCACTGTTTATCCGTGCCTAAATCAAAACGTAGATTCCATGAACAAAGCTTCATTCTTAGAACTGCACGGATGTGGAACTCTCTTCCGCTTGTCAGTTTCCTCCCGCATTCAACTTGGATGTCTTCAAGTCCAACACAAACAAATTCCTGATGAACCGTACCCTTAAGTCATGACACCTTATCACATCCCCAATACTAACTATTACTACGATACTATCCCATTTATTACTGAACACACAATAACCCTTATCCCCGAGTGGCTCCTGGGCCTTGATAAGTGGTGACGCCCATGTAAAAAAGAACGATTACAGATCGTGTTACTTTTAAGTGGGCAGCCTTATGTGAAAAAAAAATGGTTAGAGAAAGATTAGAGAGATCGGGCTACTTTTAAATTTTAGATATTTCGTATAGAAATGTTTTTTACTGGAACTTATATTGATATAAAACTTTTTTTTTATTTTTCTATTAAAACTTATTAAAAAGAACATCTTAATATACTCAATCATAAATATTCTCGCGTTTTACAAAAGCATTAAATAATTCGTACAATCCTTGCAAAAACAAAATTTCATTAAAAGATTGTTTATTTTTTGTTTATAGTTTTTCATAAGAGGATTTGTTTGGTTTATCCATTTTATGCAATTCTCTAAAGTGTGTTTCATTACGTAATATTTACAATGAAAATATTTGAGTACACGCAAAGTCGTCATATATATATATATATATATATATATATATATATATATATATATATATATATATATATTAGTGATAGGATGACTCGAAAATATTTCCCGATTCCGATACGATTCCCTATTTCGATTCTGATTCTTTTAAAATTTATGAATATCTAATTAGGGATTTGTTGTTTTTTGTAAATTTTTCAATTATTGCATAAGCTATATATGTGCGCATCATTATCTCTACAAAATTCCGATGTAATGTTTTTGTCTACAGGCTTGGGGGAATTTTTTTTTTTTAATCTGCAAAATTAATAAGAATTCGAAATTGACATGCGTAAGTCCATATAAAGTGTACTTTTATTCTGTCGCAAATATACATTTATACATTAACGTCGGTATATTTTTTCTATCTCTATTAGTAATCACTAGGCACCGCCAAAACTGGGGGGGGGGGGCAGGTAAGTACTTTTTGACGGACCGTCTTTTTAAAAATCTACAAAAACAAGTTAATGATCCGATCAATACGAAATTTTCAGCGATTATTAAGAGAAAAATGAACTTTATAATAGTGTACTTATTTTTCATAAACGATATTTATATATATATATATATATATATATATATATATATATATATATATATATATTACAACCCCCTCTTGTTTTGAGGGGGTACAAATATGCTTAAAATAATCATCTGAAACTGAACACAACATATTGTGTTGTTGTAAGGGACAGAATTATAGATTTAGAAAAAAGTGTTTGCATACCTTATTTTGACGTCTGAATATCAGAACTTCGATTGTGTTTAATTATCCCGCTCTTGAGTTTTGAAGTGTGAAATTCGGTGAATATGTTAAGTAAAATAATTAATTAAAGTTAAGCAAAACAAAAAAATGTAATATTTATACGAAAAAAGCCATTTTAAAATCTTTGATGAATAAATTAACAATTTCTTTTTAGCGAGCCGAATAATGCATGACCATTATTAAACAGGGCATGCTTTGAAGAATCGATACAAAAAAAAATTCGATAAATATTGTGCCCTTTGTGTTAAAAATAGTATCAGTTTTTCGATCCCGTTTGAAAACGTTTGCGGCTTTTCGACTACGGTGGACCAAACGCGCTGAAATATTTTTTTTTATTCTGCTTTAAATTGTCCCCCCATTTTGGGGACCCTGGTCCACGCACACATACACATTAAAAACCAAACTTTTCGGCTTTTTAGTGTGTTTTAATTGTTCTGGTCTTTGAAAAAGGGACAATTTTTTGTTTTGTGTTAACGGACTTTTGAAATGTATAATGTAACGAATTTTTATTTTATGTTTTTTGTTTTGTTGCAAAATGTTTAAATGTATTAAGGTATTTTCTTTTGAAAATGTGTTGATGTTGAACCATATTATAAATGTGTACTTAATGTAAATGTAATTGTTTTCACAGCAGGAATTCAAAGTCATCAGTAAATATACATTAGATTTAAACAGTCCAGGAGAAAATAAAACTAGTTAAGACGTATGGTTGGCTTACAGATTCAGTTAGAATTTTAGAATTAAAATTACGTAAACGGGTATTTAGAGAGTTTTTAGATGTGATAAGCCGTAAGAAAGATGTTTTTTCAGCATTTGGTTTTTGTTTCTTTTTTTTAGAGATCCTATAATTTTTTTCCAAGAAAAGTGACTTGGTAGGGATTGATAAGCACAAGATGTGCCCCTATTCGAAAAATTTGGGAACCTGCGTAAATTAAGTGCTTAAAATAAGCTGGTCGCACGTGACGACTCCAAGCAAGTGGTAAGACTTGGCTTAATTAATAAACAGGCGTTGGAAAGAATACGAAAATTCTTAAGGGGACCAGTAAATCGATGATAGGTAGTCGCGAGGCAATCGCATATAGCTTAATGGGGTGAGAGACAGGCAGAAATATACCGTAGATTACGTAAGAAAGATATAACCTTGTATTGTTTTTTAGAGAGGCATAAATGTGGGGTATATCTGCTGGATCTTGGAAGCTCTGGTGAGAGAAAAGGAAAATCACAAAAAACCGGGCTATTAGATAGAATTTAGTACGCAGTTGGGGTGTTGTGGCGCAAAAGGTGTTAGTTAGTTAGGGGTGATATATCTAAATCCACGTCAAACTTTCAAGAATCTGAGTGAGGAAATCCGAGTGAATCCATATGATAGAAAAAAAGTATATCTTGATAGTTAAAGCCAACCAAGACGATTGGATATGAGCTTCGGTATGTCCCGTATAAGATAGTTATAGAATAAAAAACAAAGCCATACTTGATAAGGCTAACCATGTGGAAAGAGACGATCAGAACACTTTTTGGGACAAAGGGAGTCGTCCATTTCGAGGGAGGTGAAAACCTCTAGTCTGCGGCATATGGGTGGCTTGAAAGTAGCTGATGTGAATCATAGGTAAAGACTCTACACCTAAAAAGTAACAGCCAAGAAGATCAGAAAGGTTCTGATCTTATAAAAATATAATAATTGTTAAGTCGGCCGAGGAGGGCTGACTGAAAGAGATTTTTTTAGCCTGATCTTTCCTAGCCGTGTGGTTGTGTAGATGTAGAAAAAAATGTACTAAATTTAAAAATGCATACATTTTTTTTGTGAAATATGGAAGGGAGGGATGTTACATGATAAGGGCTGTCCCCTTTTCATGTAAGTATAAAAATAGAGAGATTTAGTTAAAATGAAAATGAAATAGAATAGACGAAATTCGAACCTTGTAATATTGGAAATATAGGTTACTGGAAATATAGGTTAAAATTCCTTTTGTAAACAAAGGAAAAAGTTTTGGACACGCATTTCCAGAACACATGAAAGAAGACACATGTTTTAACATGTGTATGACGTCATGGAAAATGAGAAGTTCTCGATATAGTTAGAAACTTTAGAGTTAACCAGAGGGAGTCTGAGAGAGAGAGTCCGAGGACGAAAGACGACAGTCTAGAGTCCAGAGATGGGAGTCGAACGTTCGGGAGCGAGACGTCTACCTTTGAAACATATAATGTATAACTTTGAATTCTTGACTAAGAAAACCACGACCGATCGGAGAAGAAATAAACACATCATGTGTTTTTATAAACGTCGTCTTTGTGTTGTAATTCTACCAAAAAGGTAAAGTGAAATTGTCATTATATGTCTTATATATACTGTGTTTTAAAATGTCTTCACATACACAATGTGAACACTAAGACTGTCTCAACACTGTCTTCTCACTCTAAGAGCTTCTTTCTAACACTTCTAAGTATGAACATTTTATATATATATATGAATCTCTTCATAACACGAACACAGAACGCAACATCTCTCTTAATAAGACTCTCTAAGTCTCTAAGTATCACTTTTAATAAGACTTTCTAAGACACACTTTTAATAAGACTTAATAATAATAATAATAATAATAATAATAATAATAATAATAATAATAATAATAATAATAACTATATAACACAACGACAACTTGATTTTTCGGCCATTTCTGGCGGTGCATAGTAATCACTAACGCTGTACCACTTAAATTGTTGGATTCGATTCACGCTGAGGATATCTAAGGCACTATTTTAAAAACTTAGCGTAATTACAAATACAATATTATTACAATATAGTATTCCTTCTGCAATTATGACTACAGTAATCTACAGTAATGAAAATATCATAATAAATAGTATTTTACGTCCTGGCAAAGTCGTGTCGCTACTAGTATATATATATATATATATATATATATATATATATATATATATGTGTGTGTGTGTGTGTGTGTGTGTGTGTGTGTGTGTGTGTGTGTGTGTGTGTGTGTGTGTGTGTGTGTGTGGGTGTGGGTGTGTGGGTGTGTAAGTGCGTGTTTGTGTGTAAGTGCGTGTGTGTCTGAAAGTAAAACACACATATGCGTGTGTGTGTGTTTGTGTGTGTGTTTGTTTGATTGTGTGTATTTGTCGGTGTGTTTGTATGTGTGTGCGTGTGTGTCTGAAAGTTTAATTGAATTTTGCAACAAGCAGAACATTTTCCTCTTATCTCCAATATATGTACGAGTTTTTAGTCGCAACTGCACGTCACATAGCCTGAGACTTATACTTAAAATAGCGCACATTGTTTACCCTCTCTGTAGAAGTGAATGAGGGAAGGGATAGGGATAGTCCTTGACATAGTAGAAGGGGTGATTCAACATTAGTGACAACCATTTCATGTGGAATCATGATCCTGAAAACATGGGCAAGGTTGCAAGTTTTATTTGTTCATCATGAAAATTGATCAAGTTAGTTATTTTTTAAACTTAACGGAAAATTACTTGTAAGTCGAAAATGTTGAACTTCGAAATTTGAAAATTAAAAGTAAGAAAAGATTGGAGTATGGTACCAATGCTCAAATTTTTTCTAACTTTTAATTTTATGTAGAATCAAGCCAACCGGATATAAAATAATAGAAAAACAAAATGTTGCATTAACCATTTAATTATAATTACGAGGAGTAATGATTCCTATTTTTATTCCGGATTATTTGGTGCAGAATAGATTGAAAATCGTATTATAAGTGATTTGACATGGGTTCCTGTGCTTAAAATGTTATCTCTCTGTTGCAGATAGTGGCGGTTTTAAATTCTGTAGAACCCATCTATATCATGGACATTTGTTTGTCAGAAGCAGAGATGTGCTATTGAATTCCTCCCCATTAAAAAAAAAATTGAACCGATCTACATTCTTAGGCGCCTGTTAAACATATACACCGCCGATGCAGTTTATGCCAGCACATTAAAGAAAAAGCTCCATCGATTTAACAGTTGTTACAGAATTGAGAGTTACAAAGCACGCTCAGAACGCCCATGCTCAACAATGACTCTATCGCTAGCAAAAGTAAATAAGTGAAGAATATATTGATTGCTCGTTTTAATGATATCACTACCGTCTCTGTAGCTTTTCGACTCTTCTTTAGTTAAAAACAACACAATACATTATTTGGACACGACGTTAGATAAGGAGATAACCGAAATGATAATAAACACGCTTTTATGTAAAAAAAAAAGAATAGTAAATTATTTCCTTACATTCTTTTTCCAACCTATATTTGCACATACAAATATTTTGAACCACAAATGTTCATATATTCACCACCGATTATAAAGACCCGTACATAAGAGACAGGTTCGAAATTCACGTAAAACATAGAAATAATGCACAACTATGAGACCTGTGGAAATTCCACAGCAGCATCTTCCATACGTAATATATTGGGTGATATTATGGTAGCGTTTATGTTAAAACTGTAGAAGTATTTTTCTAAGTAAACTGGTTAATGCAGAGTATATCTGGTTATTACGGTGTGTCTTCAGTATTCTTATTGAAGTTTCTGATCCATTTCCATTGTATGGACGTCCGGTGCGAAGGGAAATCCAACGATATCTTTTTATAACCTTCAACCGAACAGAAACTAACCTTAGATCCTAGTCAGAAGACTGAGAAAGGTACATTTTAGTTTCAGCCATGCCCCAAAACAGATAGCCTTTTTTTAATTTGTTTTTATATTTCGTTTTCGGTCATTGGGAGATCCTATTTAATAAATGCAGGATAAAAGGTGATAACGTACTACAAACATTAAATTAGATTATACTAATTTAATGTTCGCATCACATTATGTCTACCATTTTTAAAAATAGGATCTCCCATTGGAATAATTTATAATCTTGACGTACGTTGAAGGTACTACGGCATTAAGATAAGATAAGACAGATTTTTAAGTTTTTAGTATCGAATATGATTCATATATATGCAAGCCTTAATTGAGTAAATAATGTTAACATTGAACATATGCGTAATTGGAATATTATATAAAAAATATTAAATTATATATTTTTAAACGAATTTTGTCACATTGTAATGTTGCCTTCGAAATCAAATATTTTGGATGTCAAAAGAGCACGCAAGAATTTTTTCCTGTGAGATACTAGTTTATAAAGCAGTTCAGTGATTTCGATTTTTATTGGTTCTGATTATTTCCAATGTTTGCATAATACAAAAAATATAAAAAAAAGGCATTGAAAAAATTCTTCATCAGTCGAAATTAGCCATAATCCGATCGTTTCCGAAAAATACAAATGCATGCATTTTGATTTAATTTAGACATTTATTTCCTTTTATTTTAAATCAGACATTCGAATTTAAGCTGATAAAACGTTTCCTTAAATAAAAGTTATGCTTCATATATAATACATATAGCTTTATTTATTATTAATTATTATTATATATTATTACATTTTAAGCTGTAGTCCCATTGTATGAGATTGTACGGACCTAATGTAAGTTATATGATATATATTAAAAATATAAATTATATATATATATATATATTATATAGATATTATATATATATATATATATATATATATATATATACTAGAAAAAGTACCCGTCGTTGACTGGGTTCAAAACCAGCCTACGGAAAATGGACTCTGATTTATGAAAGTATGATAGGTTATGAAAAGGAAGGGTTGTAAAGAGAGTTTCGATTTTGGGGGTATCGAAACCAAAGCAAAAGATAATGAAAGTAAAAATAAAAAATGGAAAAACCCCATAATTTATTAAACCGTACATGTTCACAATGAAACACTTGTCACAATATTTAGTGGATATATATTAAAAAACTTTGTTAAACTTAGTGACATATTTCCATTCTATGGAGGTCAGGCGCGAACGAACACCCAATAATTTTATTATGCCATATTTCTTCAAACTGAAACATAATAATCAAATTATACTTACGCAGATAGATATGAAAAGTCTTTATTAAATTTTTTTCCTATTTCCATTCTATGGACCCCAGGCGCGAACGCAGACCCCACAATTTTATTATACGATCCCTATTAAAGTTTAAACATACTTATCAATGTCTTATTATGCAAATGTATATCAATACGTACATCCGTACTTTGTGAACCATGCGCGTACGCAGACCCCACAATTTTAATGAATCATCATTATGCCAGATAAAACATACCCATTCCTGTGGTTCGATACATCTTCTATCATTATATGTGATCAGTTTTTCATAGTAGTCAACCATATAGGAGCCTATTCGTAACAAGACACACACATAGACGTTCAGGGGTATAATATATATATATATAT
>NC_136506.1:20991666-21059166 GCF_053919585.1 Euprymna scolopes
CGGTAATAAATCTCCACCTTTCTGATTTATCCTATCGAGAAATGGGTCACAGATAGATCTGTGATGAACAAAACAGTACGAATGACTGCAAAAGCTCCAAAACATCTGCAGTGTTCGTGATGTTCCTATTTGCACACACCCGCGCATATATATATATATATATATATATATATATATATATATATATATAATATATATATAATATATATATATAGTATATATTATTATTATTATTATTATTATTATTATTTTTAAAACAGTAATCTACGTACACGCGTGTTTCGAGTTAATTAAGTCTCATCAGCGTAGCTCAACTTTTTCTAGGGATCGAACTGTTTCCACAGTCTGGCGCTTTTGCCGTTAGGCCACAAACCCTAGATGAATTTACTGCTTATTTTTATCGCTTATTAATTTAGATTTGTTGTTTTTTTTTGTTTTTTTTTCAAATGATAGATTCGGTTTGTATTTGCTTCGTCTCGAAGCTCGATTTTTTGGTTATTTACTTTAGAAAGTCGCCCATAATTTGTTTGGACGTATATATATAACATTTTATTTATTTATTTTTATTATTTTTAAAACAGTAATTTACTTACACGCGTGTTTCGAGTTATATATATACGTCCAAACAAATTATGGCGACTTTCTAAAATAAATAAACAAAAACTCGAGTTTCGAGGCGAAGCCAATATTAAACGAATCTATCGTTTGAAAAAAAAAACAACAACAAATCACACGCACACACACACACACACACACACACACACACACACACATATATATATATATATATATATATATATATATATATATATATATATATATATATATATGCGGGTTAGTGCAATAACGAGGGGTATCCTAAAATAACGCCTCAAATTTTTACTCCGACGGAATGGATTAGGGGCATTGACAAAATATATTTTTAAGACTGAATGTTACAATATTCTGTTGTAGATATTGGCGGTGTTTTATACTAAAAACTCAAGCCCTATCACGTTCGTAGGTTATAAGCAGAGATATGTCATTGAATACCCTCATTCAGACAAAAAGAAATCCAACCGCCCTTGAACGAAAACGGAGTCGATGCACTTGTGTCAGCGCAGTTAAGAAAAGGGATTAGGTGATTTGAGACTGGCAACAGAGATATGAGTAGCAAAGCGCCTTACATATTTTATAAGCGAGGCATCTCCATTGCTATCAAAACTGCGTGGAGAAAGATGCTGAATATATAGTAAAACAGAATCCTGTGCACCAGATGTCGCTCATTTTAATGATGTCATTCTCGGTTTTACATCTCTGCAACATGTTAGTATTTGAGTTAAAAACTATCAAACTAACCGTACATTGATCACTTTATATATATATATATATATATATATATATATATATATATATAGAGAGAGAGAGAGAGAGAGAGAGAGAGAGAGAGAGAGAGAGAGAATATATATCTGTGTGGTTCTGTTTGTGTACATTTCCCTACGAAATAACTCTTTCAACCTTTGGTCTACATATTCAAAATTTTACATACGGGGTATTGATATTTGAGAAAATCTTTTTAATCGGGTTTCGGTCGGAAATTTTGCAGTTAGGGGGTCAAAAGTACACAATTTGACCTTTGAAAACTCTACCAGACTCCTCTGCCAATTTTGGGCCCAAACACTTGAAATTTTAGATATGGTTTACTTGATATGAATCTAACTTTATAATCTGATTTCAGGCCGAAACAATAGATGTGATTGGGGTCAACGTTTAAAAAAAACTGACCTCTGCGGTCTCTAACAAATAAGGCAGACAATTTTTAATCGAAACATTTCAAATTTTACATGAAGTGTATGCAGACATAGGGAAACCCTTTTAGTCGTTTTTTTTTTCTGAAAATTTTGCGTCCTAGGGGTCAAAGTTCAAAAGATTTAACCTTTGCGGTTTCTAGAAAAGTATTAAGACAATTTTGGATGTAAACATTTAAAGTAGTGGGTATTCGGACTTTCAGCAAGCTTTTTAATCAGATTTTGGGCGGACATGTGGCTTGCAAGAGGTCAAAGTTGAATGAGTTGACCTTTTCAGCATCTACCAAACCCCTTCCACCAGTTTTGCGTCTAAATACTTGAAATTTTAGATGTAATTTACTTGGATATGGGTCAAACATGTTAATTTGATTTGAGTCCCAAACTCTAAATGTTAAGCGGTCAAAAGTAGGGTAAAATAAGAGAAAATTTGACCTCTGTGGTCTCTAGCAACTTTTCTCTATGGTAGTTTAGGAAGCCTATTATATAGAAAGGTCGTACGATACATATGCACACTTTTTAATATATACATATGCATATAAAGTTATTAACAGTACGTAGGCCCCGAGTAAAGCTGCTAGGATATATATATATATATATATATATGTATATATATATGTATATATATGTATATATATATGCATATATATATATATATATATATATAGTTTTAACCAAAATGTACTCATTAAATTGCGTTAATTTTTATATACTAATTAACAAAAACCGATATGAATTCAAACAATTAATTAAGTTTTACAATTATACGTATTAATAAGCGAGCACACACACACACACACACACACACACACACACACACACACACATATATATATATATATATATATATATATATATATATATATATATATAAAGCTGAACGTCTATGTGTGTGGGTCTGGTCACGAATAGGCTCCTATATGGTTGACTTTTTTAAAAACTGATTACATATAATAATAGATGTATCGAGGATCAGGAATGGTATGTTTGATCTGGCAGAATGGTGGTTCATAAAAATTGTGGGGTCTGAGTTCGCGTCTGGGCCCCAAAGTATAGTCATAAAAAATGAAAAAAAAACGTTTACAAGGGTTTTTGATATAGATGTACATCAGAATATTTTGATAAGTATGTTTCAACTTAAATAGGGATGGTATAATAAAATTGTGGGGTCTACGTTCGCGCCTGTACTTCATGAAAATATGGTACAAACTTTAACAAAGACTTTTCGTATGTATTTGCGTAAGTATACTTTGATAATAAAGTTTCAGTTTGAAAAAATATTGTATAATAAAATTAGTGGGTGTTCTTTCGCGCCTGACCTCCATAGAATGTAAATATGTCACAAAGTTTAACAAGGTTTTTTAAAAGTGCCGAAGGTCCACAATGACACCTTTACTAAAATCATAATTTAACGTTAGCTTTTTTTTTTAGTTAAATCATATTGTGTCGAATAAATTGACCTCATAAATTCACGTTCATATTAATGTGAAAGCTAAAATGAAGACGGAACTTTAGACAATTCTTGACACAAATTTTGAATCACGCTGTTTTTTTCTTCTCCACTTCCACGTGGCACTCTTTCGGAAATAGATAAATAGATAAATAATAAAAAATAAGAACATTACTTGTTATCCTGTCAAAAGAAGAAAACATCCTGCTCATGTGATTACGTGTCTTTTTAAAAACATTTACATAACCTTTTTATTTTTATTTATATATCTGTTTAAGCTTTTTTGTCACAATACTACATCGTTCAATACTGTAAAACTGAAACGAAGCTGCTCTGCTTGAAAAGGGCGCCATCTTCTTATTCATATTTATATCGATTCTTAGCTTTAAAAAAAACTAAAGTAATTATGTGTTTACTTTTTTAACATCCCATTTTGCTGTTTCGGATTATTTTACTAAAGTAAATAAAGCTTCATTATTTTGCAAAACTGTTTTTGTTTCTTTGTTTTTCGATATTTCGTCGATATTATTTAGTGTTTAGAAGAAAAGCCAACAAACGACCACCCGAAAAAATAAATATACATAATATAAATGCTACCATAGTAAATAAAAGTTCAATTCATGTTTTTTTTTGTTTTGAAATAGCTTTTACGCTCTTTACTTGAAATAATTTCAGCGAACAGAAATTAAAAGGAAATTTGAGGCGATAACTACTTAAATGAATTTTTATATAAACTACACATGCCATAATCGAATATTCCTCAAGCATCAAATAACGAAAAACAGTAAAATATATTTATAAATATTCCTTACGTTGACGGAACTCTCTTAAATTGTAAACACAGAATGCTCAGGTGCCCCTCCTTCAAATTGAAAACGTGGCTCTCCATTTCAAAATCGCTGGCATTTTGAGTTTTTTTAAACCGGTTCGTGAATTAATTTCTTTTTTTTTACAAATTACTTAAAAATACAAGCCAATTAACTTTTCTACCATAAAAGTAACTTTTATTTTCTAAGGTAACATGTGTGGTGCTTGTATATTTATAATATTATATATATAACATTTTCTCTTTGTAAAGAAACATCATATGGTTGGTCACTCTTGGCTACGAATCGAAAAAAAAGTTGGCATAAAAATATATATTTTTGCGAGAATTATCTTTATTTTCATCATATTTTGCTTAGGGTAAAATTTTTGAATATCAAAATCTATCTCTTTACAACCCCCTCCTTTTCATAACCTATCATACTTTCATCAATCACAGTCCATTTTCTGTAAGCTGTTTTTAAATCCAGTCAACGACGGGCACTTCTGCTAGTATATATATATATATATATATATATTCATATATATATATATATATATATAATTATATATATTTATATATATAAGTATATATATTTATATATATAACTATATAGAAGTATATATATAAGTATTATATTTATATATATAAGTATATATATTTATTTATATATATAAATATATATATATTTATATATAAGTAGATATATTTATATATCTATAAGTATATATATAAGTATATATTTATATATATAAGTATATATATAAGCATATATATTTCTATATATAAGTATATATATTTCCATATATAATTTTCTATATGTATATATAAGTATATATATATATAAGTACATATGTTTATATATATATATATAAATATATATATATTTATATATATATATACGTATTTATATTTATATATATATATCTAGGTATATATATATATATATTTATATATCTGAGTATTTATATTTATATATATTAAGTATATATATATATAAGTATATATATTTATATATATCTAAGTATATATATATATATATATATATATATTAATTTCGCAATAACTAAAACAACAATATATTATAACAGTTTTCTCATCCGATATATTTCTTCAGTATTAAAAGCGGTTCATTACCATTTTGGCAAGCTTAAATATTATATCATTACAAGATATTCAAAAATAGCTAAAACAACTGCAATAAATAATAAAGTATACACATATTGTTTTTTTTACCAATATTAGCAGCAAAATGACCCTCATTTTCTTTATTTTACGATACATTTTGAATTGTATAGGCAATTTACTTTCGTATATATTTACTATGAAATAACTGATTTTTATTCTTCATTTAATAAACAAAAATTACAGTATTACACTGTTTGCGAATTTGTTTATATCATGAGATTTACTTCACAAAAAAAAAACATTTTCAAGGGTTTGATTTCTTCGCATTAAATTCAAATTTATTTTTACTTACATAACCACGGCGGGAAATACATTTAAAAACTAAAGGTGTAGTTAAGAGGAAGACAGTAAACAGGAAAAGAGTTCCAGGACTTTAAGCGAATAAACGGGACTTCTACGACCTACTTGTCTTACGAACAGGAATGAATGAAGCATGGAATATATCGGACAATTCTGAAAAATAAAAAAAACGTGCTGAAATATTAATAATAAAAATGGGTAAGACTAGTAATATCACGTCAGTGGGACAAATGTTGCAGTGAAGAAAAACACTAGGAACAATCAAAATATGTATACGTTTATGTACATTAGATATTATATATATTTATTTCCATCTATCGTGGATAACTACTGCAAAAACTACCTTGCTGATATAAGTGAATGCATAACTTTTCTCTCCATAAACTTGAGATGTATATATTAGTTAAACATCTCTTTGAAATGGTTACTCTTAAAGTTGCCATATATAATCCTCTGTTCGTAATGTTTCTATTAAACGCACAAGTTTATGGCATTCGCCATGGCAGCGCTCTTGTACTGAATGGATACTGGCAACAATTTAATTATATAAATCTCGTTATGGTTGCATGGTTCTCCGGCACCGACCTGGTAATATCAAAGATAAAGATTTATTTTCTGCCTTTTTCTTCCAAAGATTGTCATGCATTTCTTCGCGATTCAGTTGCCGCCGATTCTCCTAAGAATAACGAATAGTGACTCGGAAGTAAAATTAATCCAACAAGCGAATAGGGAAGTAAAGCGCTATGCCAGGGGTTTACAGCATGCAAGCTTATTTGAAAAAAAAAAGAGGATTTGAATACACGAGAAAAGGATTAGAATCTAAAAATGCTCGTCGGTACACTAGCTAAGCTACCCGGTTATTTGCAATGTAAATACTTATATTACGTGGATACCAAGTCAGTAAAATATATAATATGCAATGTAAATACTAATATTACATGGATACCAGATCAGTAATATATATAATTTGCAATGTAAATACTTATATTACGTGGATACCAAATCAGTAATATATATAATTTGCAATGTAAATACTTATATTACGTGGATATCAAATCAGTAATATATATAATTTGCAATGTAAATACTTATATTACGTGGATACTAGATCAGTAATATATATAATTTGCAATGTAAATACTTATATTACGTGGATACTAGATCAGTAATATATATAATTTGCAATGTAAATGCTTATATTACGTGGATACTAAATCAGTAATATATATAATTTGCAATGTAAATGCTTATATTACGTGGATACTAGATCAGTAATATATATAATTTGCAATGTAAATACTTATATTACGTGGATACTAAATCAGTAATATATCTAATTTGCAATGTAAATGCTTATATTACGTGGATACCAAATCAGTAATATATATAATTTGCAATGTAAATACTTATATTACGTAGATACCAAATCAGTAAGAAGGAAGATTAGGAACTAATCTGAATCATACAGGGGGAAATGTTTTACAAAAATTCTTTACTAGTTGTATTAGCGGTTCATACAGATGTTGCTTTTTGAACGAATCTAAAATTGTGTTGTAAATGTTTATAACATTTTATAACTGCATATATGTAGATAACATTTTCTAAACTGATGTATACACACTGAGATTTCTGTTGCCGCCGTTCTAAAAATAGTATTAAATGAATTCATCAAAACATGTTTTATTTATGACGTTTTTGAATTTTTGAGATGAGGATTGGTAGTTTGTATTATTATTCATCGGACTAATGTTCTCATCTTGAGTTTGAGTGGGAAAAATCAATTGTACAAAGTAATATTCTCGTGAATGGTTGCAGGTTCAATCTGCAGTGTGGGCGACCGAAAAATACAACTGCGAATTACTTAGGACCTCTATCCAGTCATGGCTGACGGAACAAGACCACGTTACCCCCGTGAACTAAATAAAGAGTTCCGCTCAAAATTCTATCCAAATTCACGAGTTCGACAGAAACATTCCCGAGTTCGAAAAGATACACCTGAAAAGGTCGGAGGTTATATAGACCAAAACGTTGTGAAATTTAACCTCAAGATGAGAACAGTAATATATATATATATGAATAATAATACAACTGTTTTATTTACAGTTAAACTTTTTGTTCATTGACAAATAGCGAGAGAAACGTTGGTTATAAGGGGTTGATTGGCCTTTCGCTCGACGATTAAAGGCGTAAGGATGTCAATAAACTCACGACCGTGTTTACTTTCTTTTCTTTTCTGTTGGTTATTTTACTCTTATATAGCCAAGAACTGGCATTCTTGGCATTGTGAAATTGTAAACATCAAGATATTACATTCTTCTTTTCTATTTTGCATTCCTCAATATATAATTTCTGGCATTGGAATGTAAAAAGTTCTTTGTTTTCATTTAATTGTAATTCGGCCATTTTTATGGAAGACAAGTATGTAGATCAAAATCCATCTGGAATGTGCGTGTGTGCACACCCTTGCTTTTAAATGTGCCTCGCTAGCTCTCTACATCCTATACCGGATGATATATCATTTTCTCTATTCCCTTCCGTTAACAATTACAAAAAGTCTTCTAAACCACCGATTACTACGACTAATAAGACGCCATCGGACAATCTTTGTTTCAAGATCATCAGTTTAACGTTCAAAAGCAAGAGGAAAGGAATAACAGACTAAGGACATCCAAAGGCTGCTGCAAAAAGTTATCTCTTCTTAACATGGTAGAATAACTACTCACATCTGACAGTACTCAGTATCTCTACATAGCAACCATTCGCCCATGCATTCAGTATTGCAAACATATGTGAGCTGGCGAATCTATCTCTAGCCTCTATTTTTTATGTAGTCCAAAAGGGAATCTCCTATCTAATAGGTCTTTTAATGTTAATCAAGTATCAATCATGGTCCATGGTCGCAATATTGCATCCTTATGGCTGTTTTACAATATTTAAGGAATGTGCTCTGACGAATTCGAAACACGTGTGCATTCTACGGGAACAACTCCGATTTACCAGACAAGCAGCAATATTTCTATTTTTTCACTTCATATATTCCGAAGATTGCGAAAAGCCTTCATAGTTTTTACGCCCGAATTTAATTCCATGTTGCCTGTTTCACTGATTGTACTAAAATGCAGAAAATTAAGAGTAATGTAAATATATAATTCGCTAAACTTTATACATAGTGTTCGAGTAGAGATAATCCAGAATCGTCGTCTTGCACACCCAAGTAGAAATATTCATTGTTTTAGTTTTTAACATAAATGTAAATGCAATAAAGCCAGTCGAATTAAATTTCGATTTTAAACTAATACATTGTACATATTTTAATCGGTAAATACTGTATTTTTATATGAAATTCTGTAAATGGACGTTATGTTTCAATTTTTCAATAAATTTCTAATATAAAATAATAGGTGTATTATTATTCATCGGACTACTTTTCAAATTCTGAGTGAGATTTTCACAACGTTTCGGTCGATATAACCGCTGAGCTTCTTCATGTGTATCTTGTCGAACTCTGAGATGCTTATGTCGAACTCGGGACTTTGTACGGAAGTTATTTACTTCACGAGGGTAGTGTACTCTTATTCCGTCGGCCATGACTGGATAGACGTCCTAAGTAATTCCCGAGTTCGACAGAAACATTCCCGTGTTCGAGAAGATACACCTAAAGGTTATATCGATCGCACGTTGTTAAAATTACACTAATAATATAATAAATATTTATTCATGTTAAACTACCATTTAAACTAAAATCGATGCATCATTTCTTCCCACAAATATATGTTTACGTTTAAGAAGATACGAGGTAGCTTCAATAAGGTTCTAGATTTTTATTATACAGGAATTTAATTATCACATATGCTTAAAAACTTAGTATGTAATTGGATTACATCTTATGAGATGATTGACCAAGTTCCATGATTTCAGATAAAATTTAGCAGCTACAACAGCAATTGAAATGCACTATAGCAAAGCCTGATTGCCACATCAGGTGAATTTCTAAAATCTAATTTGAACGTTAGGACACGTTAGAAGAACTATTGTAAAAAAACATTGCTTGAAACTTGGAAAAAATCGACAAAAACAAAGGGAATGCTTTATGCTGTTTTGGGGCAATCTCCAATGCATCGGGCATTGGTTTTGGATTGGAACAACAGATTCAAGATAGACAGAGAGTCGGTGAATGATGATGAAAGGTGTGGAAACAGTAAACAAACCTAGAACAATAGATTTTATTGACCAAATAAAGAAATTCATCGTAAAAACATTTGCAGAAATTTTGACCCAAGAATGCTCAGAGAAAATTAGCAAAAAAGCGTTGTCATAGCAGCAAGGAGATGGTCGAACTGATCCATTCCCATCCCGCAGTTCTTTATACTTTGGAAAACTGCGATGAAAGATGTATCTAGAGACCAAAGGACAGAGTTTCCAGTAGAAGCGTGCTGCTCTCCCAGACACAAATACTCAATACAAAGCAAATCCACCCAGAAACTTATATGACCCCTATTTTGACAGACCAGGTATTATCTCTCATGGCCGTGCTGTCACGCCAATATGGTATAAGCACTAGATCCCCCCTGGACAGACAGTTAACAAAGAATGTAGAGGTTTTAAGGAAGTTCAATAAGGAATTCAGTCTGAAGGGGTTAATGCTTTTCAAATCGGGCCAGTTGCATTTCCACCGGACACGCACCAGTTCACAACTCCAGCAGTGTAACAGACTATTTAACCAAGATAGTTAAATGACAGACCGGTGGTTCATTAAAATTATGCGGTCTGCCTTCACGCCTGGTCCACAAAGTATGAAAATAAAAAAATTAAAAATTAAAAATAAAAAACGTTTACAAGTGTTTTTGATATAGATGTACATAAAACATACTTATCAAAGTATTCTTAATTAAATAGGGATGGTATAATAAAAATTTTGGAGTCTGTGTTCGCGCCTGGCCTCCATAGAATGGAAATAGGCACAAACTTTAACAAAGACTTTTCATATCTATCTGCGTAAGTATACTTTGATAATCGTCTTTCAGTTTGAAGAAATATGGTATAATAAAATTATAGGGTGTTCGCGCCTGACCTCCATAGAATGGAAATATGTCACAAAGTTTAATAAAGTTTTTTAATATAGATCCACAGAATGTTGTGATAAGTGTTTCAGTGTGAACAGGTATGGTATAATAAATTATGGGGTTTATCTATTTTATTTTTACTTTCATAATATTTTGCTTTGGTTTGATACCCCCAAATTCGAAGTTATCTCTTTACAACCCTTCTTTTTCATAACCTATTATACTTTCATAAATCAGAGTCCATTTTCTCTAGTCTGTTTTTGAACCCAGTACACGACGTGTACTTTATCTAATATATATATATATATATATATATATATATATATACATACATACATAAAGTAATTTCAGCTGAGAAATAAACTTTCAATGATAAGCAAACCTATCTTGGTAGAAATCTCTACATTAACACCTTTACCTTCCAATTCTAACATATTTTCTATGTTCAACGTCAGTAGTATATGTTTACATTTACTTTTATATAATTACGGCTCCTGAAGAAAACCATTTGATTTCAAAATGCCGTAGCCTAATAAGGTTTCTCTTATTCCTCTTTATGTAACCCTTATGAATGTATTGCATCATCAATCAATTAACAAGTTATATTTTATCTCAAATCTCATTCATTTACATATATATATACATATATATATATATATACATATATATATATATATATATATATATATATATATAACAATGTCGACTCAGGAGAGGTGTGGTTGGAAATTATGAATTTATCTCAAATCTCATACATTTACACACATATATATATATATATTTACATACATACATATATATATATACATATGTGTATATATATATATATATATATATATATATATATATATATATATATATATATATATATATAAAACAATGTCGACTCAGGAGAGGTGTGGTTGGAAATTGCGCACTTCGTGCCATAAACACTTTACGCGCAGACAGCCCTACGGTGGGTATCCATACTCTGGCAAAGACTAAAGTAGGATTATTATTATTATTATTATTATTATTATTATTATTATTATTATTATTATTATACATACCTACATATAGTGTATATATATAGCATATATATATAGTATATATATAGTATATATATATATATATATATACATAAAATATATATATATATATATATATATATATATATATATATATATGATGCATCTCTCTTTTCTTCGCTGTTTCACTATCTTTTCCTTTTCATCAATTTTTTTCGGCACCCATCTCAATTTTTTTCTAATCCTTCACACTTCGGGTAAGTTGTTCGAAATTCTTTCCACTATAAGAAAATATATAAACCTGAAATACGCACGCAGAAAAGATGGAAAAATGGCAATATTAATGTTTTTATTGTAGACCAAGTTTAAGCGATCAAAGGTAGACTCATAATTAAATATAAAAAATACGTATTTCGGTCAATATACATATTTTGTCCATGTTCTATATTCAACGACATTGTTTTTCTCATTAGCTATTACAAAAAATTAATTACAATAGTTGGATAATATTAAGCGTACTTTGTATTTAGCTTCAGGATTTTTAAATCAGGATAAGTATTATTTCGATTATTGCGACTACTTTTCTAATTGTTGATCGTCTTCTAACAAAATAAATTCGGGCGCGTCTTATTGAACATTTCTCGGAGTAAATGTGTGTAACACAATTTCGGTCCATCAACCATAAAACGACAAATCTTCAGTAAATTGTATTATTGTTTTTACTATTGCCTACACGAGGACAAAATCGTCAACCCTCGGAAGAACAATGTCTGATTTTGAACACGAGGTGCAATGGTTGCGCATCTGAAACCAAGCTTCTTTTCAACGTTCTGGGCCCCATTAAGCCCTAATAGAAATGAACAGCTCCTATTTGGACGTCGAGACATGTTTTGACAAGCTTCTTGCTATGACTTACCTTTTGATCTGAAATGGAATACATTCATCAAATACGTTGCTAATTGCGCTGGAACAATGGTTAGATCATTCTACCGTTTCAGTAGATATTTTCTTGCCGATACATTCCTCTACCTGTGTAAGGGACAAACAGTCATAGGATGAAGTACTGTTGCCACATCTGGACAGGATTTCCTCTGAGATTTGTTCCTGCTTTGACAGAGTTCAAAACTGACTTCGTAATCTAGTAGATGATACTTTCTCTTCTCTGCAACGTCTTTCCCACAGAAAACAAGTTACGATCTTCTCTTTATCGTTTTCATGTCCACTGCTCGTTTGAACTCCAATCTATGGTCCCTCTAGTTAACCCCTCACAAAAAAACACATTGGTATAGCCAAAAACAATATCATTAATTTATCCGACTTTATCCTAGACTAAACACACACGTGGATTCCATAAAAAAAGCTTCATTCCTAGAAATGGCCGCCTGTGGAAATCTTTTGCGTCGGTCTGCTTTCCAGTTTAGTACAATAAAGTAATTGTTGAACCGCCCTCTTAAATAATTTAATCATACGAAATTCCCAGTGCTAACGATTATTACGATATTGTCCCAATTACTTCTGTACGCACATTAACCCTTATTCTAGTTTTGAGAGAACTTGAATGCCTACTAGACACTATCCTCGAGTGTCTAAGGTTTCTCTGTACAGGGGTTTGTCAGAACAATCTGGCATGAGGATACTTTTTCCATAGAAGTAAACCCTGACCAAATATTCAAAATCACATAGTATTCGCAGGCCAAATAAAATCTCCTCACTACGGCTACCCCACAGCTTTTCCAGGGAATGGTGCACCTTCTCCAAGTGATATTACCTCAAGTAATAGCACGAAGCTGGATACTCCACCAGACTAGATAAATTCTTGTCCTGGAATCCAGTAAAACTAAGAAACCAAAATGAAAGATATACTAAAATGTATAGAAATGGTTAATTGAGGAGAGGAAAATTATGTTCTCAACTTCTTTACTAACTCAGTGTTTGAGAGATAGAGAACTTAAATGAAACATTCGAATATCTATGTATCTTATATAGACTTCAAGTGTTAGCCCTAGGTTGGGTGTCCCTTGAGTTCTGCGAACTTCGACTGAAGTAAAATAAAAAAAAAAAAGAGTGGCCCCATTGTAAAAGAAACAGATTTAATTAACATTGTGAACTGATATCCTTTGCGTTGTGTATCCTTCAACAAGATGATGTAAATTTACTAAAAGGAGGCACCTAGGGAAACGTTGTAAGAATACAATACATGCTTGAAACAACAGCTTGAATTCTCTTTTTTTTTCAGAACTAAGTAATAATCTCATATTCCAACTTAACCTTTACTTACTCTGAATACTAGTTTTACTTGTGCATATAACAATATGAATTAAAACCCTATTATTTTTAAAGTGTTTGGTGATTTGAGAAGGAAATTCGCACCACAGCTAGTATATATATATATATATATATATACATATATATATATATATATATATATATATATATATATTACGTTCGTAATATACGTATTAAACACGTCGAGTCAAATATCTTAGGTCGTGGCACGATTTCTACTGAGAATGTACATTGCCAACAAATTAATTATATAAATCTCGTTACGGTTGCATGGTTTCTCGCATCAACCTTGCAATATCAAAGATAAGGATTTATTTTCTTCCTTTGTTCGTCTTCCAAAGAATGTCATGCATTTCAGCTTGATTCGATTGCTTCTGAGTTTTCCCAAGCAAACGAATATCGACGTTAAGTCGAGATGAATCCAAGAAGCGAGTGTGGAATTCAAGCGCAGTTGAATAGGTATATATCATGAAATAATATTTGAAAATAAGGATGTAGATACGCGAGGAAAAGTAATGCCATATTGATATGCATTGTATAATAGTTTGACTTTATGTTTCATTCTTGTGGGACTCGTCAGCCTAATGGTGTCACCGCGTATTTTTACATATCCATGGGATGAATATTGCTATTGTTGTTATTACTTATCGTTATTTATTTTATGTGTTGTTATAATAGTTGTTATGAAGATGTTTTAATCAGCTTCCTTGCTATACACACACCCCTTCATTATGTATAGGTTCACTCGACATATACTTGACCCTTTCCTTTGTTTAGTTTTGAGTGGAATATAACTATGTTTTCCTTATATAAAAATAGGGCATATTTTTTGTATATTGATGTGTTCAAATATGTCCTCCCATATTTTGGTTTATATTAATTTATTCATTTGTCTATTATTATTAATATTCATAAATATTATTGTTGTTATTACTTATCGTTATTTATTTTATGTGTTGTTATAATAGTTGTGTGTGAAGATGTTTGATATTTTATTTCTTATGTTTAATCAATTTTAGGCGTTCTTTATTATTAGCATAGTTTATTAGTAAGTCATCTAAGTTTCTACATGTGCTAGCCTCTACTATTTTTTATATTTTCTTTTAGCCTTCCCTAGTGTAACCTTAATGCTGTTTCTGTTCGAGCTGTTTTCTGGGGGTTAAATGCATAGTTGTGACTGTAATATCTAGCTTTAAAATGTAGGAAGCTATACTTTTGTTATATCCTTGGTTAATTGGGTTTTCATTGGCATCTATTTTCTCTTGGTAAACAATAATATTGATTAGGTATTTATTATGTTGTGGACAGTGTGCGTGAGTTCTAGTTACAATATTTCAGTTCATTCTAAGCGGTTTATGTCTATCAGGGTTTGTGTTACTAATATTTCTAATAATTTTATTTTGTTAGTTGTTTCATTTTGTTATTATGTTGATCAGATATTTTAATGTTGTTATACATTTTCTGTACTGCTCCTATTTTACATTTTAATATTATTTGCTTTAATTTTTATCTTACAGTCCCCACAGCTACCATAAAACAGTATTAGCCAATTGTATTACTATTGCGTCTAGGTTATCTGTTACGTGGAAGTGTTTTCGATGAGATTTTGGAATTTATTGTCGAGTTTATTTTTTACCATTTGTTTGTAAAACGTCGTATACCAAATGGTATATTTTCTTCTACTTTAGTCTGATTATAACTATTAACGTTCGTAACTAGTTACTTACTTTAGTCTGATTATAACTATTTACTTACTTTAGTTTGATTATAACTATTTACGTTCGTAACTATTTACGTTCTGTGGTTTGTATTTAATTTTGATATTATATTATCCAGTCTTGTTCAGAGCTGTCCTGTAATTATTAACTTCTTTAATACTATTATTAACTTCTTTATTTAACTTCTTTATTTAACTTCTTAAATGCATTTTCTGTCGCAAGACCCTTACTATAATAATGTTATGCATCTATTTTGTGATTGATGGTGATTGTTATATTTTGATTTACGTATATTGGTTACATGTGATCTCATAGGTATACCCGTGTGTATTTATTTTCAAGCTTACAATTACATCTAAGGAGTTTGGTATTTTTATATTATTCGCTTCATCTACTCTCCGTCCTAATTTCTTACTTCAATGTGTATATATTCTACCGTATTTCTTTTATTCTTGGCTTTGTTAGAATCTCTTATTGTAGGTAATCCATCATACTTGCATAAATCTATATCTGTATTATCAAAGATATTTGTGAGTGTATATAAAACGAATAATCTTAAAAGGTCTGATGGTTCTGCAGCGTCAAGGAAAGTAATTATCTTCAATCTTCCTAGCAGGATAAATTTTCGTTTTATTTCTAAATATAACTGAACCGCCCTCTTAAGTAAACACTTCATTAAATCACCACACTAACGTATTGTACTTGCAATAACCCTTATCCCTGAATAGCTTCCTGGCCTTGATAAGTGGTGACCACCGTGTAAAAAAAAAAAATAAATAAAAATAACTTAGTGTGTGAATTGTCGTTGGGGAAAATCAAGTTAATAAACAAGTAGAATGGCAGATGTAACTTACAAAATTAAATGCGCTTCTAAGATTATCATCGTTAGAAAAAAGAAGTCAAACAGAAATTTACATTTATAATCCCTAATGATGTTAACAAAAAGTAAAGTAAATTACACTTGTGATCTAAACGTAAAATCAAATACATCTTTATATATATACCTGTACATATAGATCGATAAAATTTGTTGGTTATAATTATTTAAAGTGTTCCCCTCTAAAAATAAAACACAATGTTTTAAAAGATACAATAAACTTTGCTACGTTCAGTTATTAGATTAAAAGGGGGGGGGCAATGGTCCAGTGAACTGAAGAATTGCAAATCCATTTCGATCTAATCAATCACTTTCATTTAGAACAGAAACAGGATTCTCGCGGTCCTTCCTGTAAGTATCTGATATATTTCTAGATATACTTATGACAAGAAAGCAATGCCAGAAATAGAATCTACTGATTAATACATGATGATGATGACGATGACGATGATGATGACGATGATGACGATGACGATGATTATGATGATGATGACGATGACGATGATGATGACGACGACGACAACGATAATGACGATGATGATTCGTCGCGTCGTCGTCTTATACTTGGCAGTTACTAATAATAAAATGAGGAATTACTACGTCTACTCGATGATTCCTAGCGGAGCGAAAGATATCCTAGTTCGACAAACCATACCTTGATAAAATCGACAGTGACAATGATCACAACGTTGTGAAAATAACAACTAAGACCGAAACACTAATCCTTATAATACAAAAGTTACACATTATAAATTCTAATATGTAAAAGAGTCTGTAGAAGAATTGTGCTCGGCTGGACTCTAATCTATGGCAAAGCACTAAAGTAAACACTTATCGCCCTACAACCACTATAAACAATGTCCCATTTCTCTTTATCTGTGCCTAAAACTGAACGAAAATTCTATGAACAGTTTATTTCTAAAGAACTGACAGCTTGTGGGACTTTATATCCTAAGGCTGCCTTTTAACTGTCTACAACATGGTCATTTTCAATTCGAATGTGAACACGTTCTTGTTTATCTGTCGTCTTAAATCATAAAATGCTAACCAATTTCCACCAGTATGCACCATTGCAATGTTATCTTACCAAACTCTTATACATGAGTGGTCTTCGAGACTTGGTAAGCACTGTGTCCTGTATAAAGCAACTTCCCAAACAGAATCAATTATGACCATTTACGTATATATAACTCATATCTTAGAACTTGGAGATTTCCAGAGTTATAGCTATCGATGCCGAACCGGGTATAACCGTCTCAACTGTGATTCAGTGATAGAAATATTCGACAAATTATGCATCTTGAAATGTAAAGGCGTTTGAACATAATTGAGAACCTGCCGGGTTCTCACTGTATAAGAAAAGGCAATTGTTCTGCCTATAAAACTTGCTACAAATGACACAAAACAAAAAAATGTGTATAAGTTTCTATTGCCATTTCGTCTTGATGGACAATGTCAATACAACAGAAAGTTCCTTATTGGAATATTAAGATCGAAGGAAAATCTTTTCAGTTAGAACGGAAAATCAATCTAGATGTAAAACAAGTGCGTAGTTAGAAAAAAGCCGAGCATTCAACTTGCGGTACACCTCACTACTCGAGCCGTAAAAGTATGCGCTACCTCTATTGGTTACTTGTGGTTAGTGTTGGGACGATTATTCGGAATCGGAAAAATCGGAGCTTTTTGGGGGTATCGGAATCGGAAAAATTTTAGCCTATTTTCCGATGCCTAAATATTTTTTGTTTGATTTTTGTTTAAGAAACATCTTCCACTGCTTGTAGTAATAATAAAATAATATTTATTTATTGATTTTAAACTTCCAGTGAGACTACAATCTCTAGATCACCTCATCACAAGTGTGTTTTTAGATGTAATTCCTTATAGAAAGATAAGAAAGAGACGAATGCAAACAAAATCATCATCACTACTGATGCTGAACAACAACTGGAATAGCCGATTTAAGCGTTAGATAATCACGGATTCAGAGACGAAATCAGAGCGGCTAGTGACAAAGATTAGTTCAGTATCATGTTTCACTGTTCTGACCAGTTTCTAGCTAAGCTTCTCATTGTCATTTACAACCACATGGAATGACTAATTTCAGGGTTTTTTTATGAAATCATTTGGAATGTGACGTAGACTTTTCGAGAGGAGAGCTTGGTGCAGTGATGAAATATTGAAACGAGATGAACTGCTGTCAACGAACACGAACGAACGGTGCAAACAGCAGTCATCAAACATGTAAAGCTTTTGTAGTGTGTCGTATTCGGTCTACCGAAACGTCTCACTTTAAAAGATAAGAAATGATATCAGAACAAATCTGATGTGTAGTATATATATATATATATATATATATATATATATATATATATTGGTGATCGTTCGAGACATTGCATGAAGCCACTTAATGTGAAGAGCTTAAACAAACGAAAGATGATTATCGCAAAGAAAAGATATCGCTATTAACTTTAATCTTGAAAGTATTAAGGTTGTAGGTAGAAGGAATACTGGGAACAGGAAGAGAGTTCCACAACCTTGCAGTCTTTGGAAAGAAGATTATTAAAAATAAGATATATTATAATGGGGTATTAAAACAGCGAATTGATGGAGGCATTAAAACCAACCAGACAAACGAATTAGAACAAAGGTATTAAACAATAGATCAGACAATACTTAGGAACAAATGTCACAATAGTATTTTTTAGAAATAATTGAGACTATCAACATCACGTCTGAGCGAGAGAGGGGAAGCAGTGAAGAAAAAAGGCTGGGGCCAATCAAATTACGTATACGTTTCTTTAATTTGTCAAGAACCTTTAAATAAAACACAGAGTTACTACCCAACATATGACTACAGTACTCCCTACACGGTCTGATAGTAAAATTTCAAAATAGTCTCGGATGTGAGATAGTTTATAGTGTGTTCATTACACTATAAAGTAGTAGATTATTGATTCGACTTTTCCCAAGTCTACCTATTAGATAAGTTATGGAAAATCGATTGAAGGAAAGTACAGCATGTGATGCTGCTTTTTTTTTATTTTATTGTGAAAAGAAAAGAAAAAAATACTTAACGCATTTTGAATCCCGACTTTTGATCAAAAGTGTAACGAATGCTTGATATTTGGGTAGCCGGAATTGAAAATGGCGAATTGAAAATTCAATAAGTCTAAGAATGTTATTTTTTACATTTTATTCGTTTATTTTATGTTTTCTTCTTATTACATGTTGCAAAGAGTGTCAAAGATTTCCTGTGCGGTATTGGTAAATGATGGAATATAAGCGGGATAATAAGATAAGAATAACGCACGTTTATGGTGGAAACCAAATTGAACGATTTCCACGCAAGAACAGCATATAACGCGTAAAAATAAACAAAATATTTTTTTTTACTCATCATTTTGATGACAAAAAAGACATAGTGTTACATAGATTATAAGGGTCTACTATATGGGATCGCGGCTTACAGACATTGGTTAGGAGTTGAAAAGTGAAATGTCTATTTACATAGCATTAAACATCTGCATGTCAGTACAGTAAGGAAAGTATAAACTAGGAAGGATTTCCCCCAAGCAACAAAATAAAGATATTACTATAGAAGCCTTCCGGCATCTAGTGACCTCAATAGTGATGTGTGATTGTTCTGTGTGAAGGGTTAATCGTAATTATACAGGTCGAGGGAAAACTAATGATATGTGTTCATGACATCAGGTTCAATTATAAAACTAACCCAGGGATGTAACATTATGGTTATGTTACTTGGGTAATAGAAAAAGAGCTATTAGATTTGAAACTCTTTGTTGAACACCGTCAACGACTACGAAACTAAAGGGAGATAGTTGAAGCAACAGTGTCTCATCGATGTATGAATGTAAACATACATTGTGGCACCATTGTAGCAGCCTTATCAATGTGCACAATGTTGTTGAAAGATTTGTTCAATTTTATCTCTACAGAAAAACCAATGACAGATAATCTTATAAGACTGCGTAAACTGATCTAAAATTACGCGTACATTATTTTTCCTATTGTTTTGAGACCATCTTGTAATCTCCTATCTTTAGAAAATAAAGAGGATTCTGCCTTTCCGGATATATATATATATATATATATATATATATATATATATATATATATATATATATATATAATGTTAAACGTCCACGTATGCTTCTAGGATAGTGATTAAAAGGTTATGAGGTTTTTTTGAAGCATGAAAAACGATGTTTTTATTGTTATTTAAAAATAATAATAAAAATATTAAATACTAAAAGTAACATCGTTTTTCCTAATTCAAAAACCCTCATAACCTTTAAATCAATATATATATATATATATATATATATATATATATATATATATATATATATATATATATGTATATATATGGTGGATTCTCTCATCGAAGACGATGAATCAGGGTTCAGTATGCAATCTTCAGCAGCTCCCAAGATCTGTGACACCACATGCGTAATTGCAATCCTGTAGACGCCCGGCACACTCCTCCGCAGATGGTGAACTTTCATATGCTCGTAGGTCAAAGATGCCTTCTCGAATGAACAGATATATATATATATATACATATACACATATATATATATATATATATATATATATATATATATATATATATATTTCAGAATCTAACAATCAATATTTTTTATTTAATTTTTAATTTTAATTTATTAAACATTTTAAGTTATTCTGGGGTGTAATTTGAAGCTCATGCACTGTAACTATCAAAAATATTAAATATATCAATTTATATGTTTATTAAAAATCAGATCCACCGGACCTATATAAAAAAAGTTTTTACCGGACGCATTTAACATATAAACAAAGAAAATTGCTCCAGGAAAATGCCTACTTCGGACCATTACTTTCTGATGTGGATGTTTGAATGATTTTACAACCCTGCTATCTAAGCCATTCACTTCGGATTTTACCATGCAATTTGTATGTGTATAGTTATATTCTTTTCATTAACTTCCCTTACGCTATGAAAAAAAAAACTTTTAATTGTGATTTTCTATGCGTCACTTTCTTTAGCAAATAAGATATTAACCATTATATCTATTTGCTACTATTTTCTCTTCAGAAGAGATGGAAGATATCGAAATCCTATAGGATAAGGAGTTAAAATAGTTCGAGTTGATTCTCTGTCTTACATAGAACAATAAAAATATTTTGATTTGAAATTCAAACATTTCACATCATATTTTTTAAATTCACTGACTAAAATTTGATTATATATATATATATATATATATATATATATATATATATATATATATACACTTGCAAAGCATCAGGGGTTTTCGGGTCGTAGAATGCCTATAATTATTCAGCAGTTCTGCATTACACGGGCGGCGCTATTGTTAGAGGCGATAAGTCTTATTTCTTTTTTCAAATAACACAACAAATAAATTACAAACAAAATATTTTCCGAACACAAAAAATATCTGAAAACCTAAACATCTATTGTATAAATATGTATCACTATATATTTTTACAATCTGTGTAAGAAAATATTAATTTAATAAAACAATTGAAAAACACAACAGCACTGGGTTTTGTTTGTCCGAAACATTTTTCCAATTAAAGTAAAATTGGAGCTTTTTCAGAATAATTTAATAATTTAAACGAAATATATTTCGAATTAAAGCATTATTGATTTTTTTCGAAACATTCTTTGAATTAAAGTAAAATTGTCAATGTAACATATAGTTTAAATTTGTGGAAGTTTAGTGGAACACACCAAAAAATGGGTCCGTCAGTATAATGCAGACGTGCCAAAAATTATATTTTAATTCGCATACAGACTCCCCCTATTTGTGCATATAGCCCTAAACATTCCCTCTTGAGAAAGCCTACACAGCACATGCGACACCACGAGCATCTGGATCGCCCCATTTTAAATTTCGTAATGTCGGATGATATCCACTATAATAACCATATATATATATATATATATATATATATATATATATATATATATATATATATATGTGTGTGTGTGTGTGTGTGTGTTTATATATATATATATATAAATATATATATATATGTGTGTGTGTGTGTGTGTGTGTGTGTGTGTGATGAGAGAGGGAGAGAGAGAGAAGGAGGGAGTGAGAGGGAGAGGCCGGTATATATGTTTGAAGAATGCTAGCTTATTTATACAATCGTACTAGTCGTTATCAATTAAATTTTACAATGTAGTTACTAGCATGAGTGTATCAAGAAAACATAGCAAATACTGTACGTGTAGTTGTAGATTAGTCTACGCAGTTCTATCAGATTTCCTTTGAGATGTTTTTCTATATAGATTTTATTGAATTAATTTTCAATATCCTATGTATCTAAAGAGCCACCATTCGCAAATTCTTGCTATATTGTTGCTAAATATCAACTTGTGAATGTCCTACTAGTCTCTTTCTCTTCCGCTCTCTCTCTCTTTCTCTATCTGTCTCTCTCTTTCTCTCTTTCTCTCTCTCTCTCTATATATATATATGCACTTGTGAGCAAAAATATAAAAAAGGGGGCAAACAAATTTTATACATTTTATTGCACTAAAAGCTATATTGAACAAAGAACAATTGAACAAGGACACTTAAACAAGACTAATAACACAGAACAAGACATGTTCTTTAATAAATGCTTAGGATGGAATCGCATTCCCTTTTGATTTCTTTAAAAGATCAATCCGTTTAGACATGCTCTCAACCAAAGTGGAGCATTTACTACGATATTATACCATCGATTACTTTACACGCAATAACCTTTATCCCCGAGTCTCTTCCGAGCCTTGATAAGTGGTGACTACCATGTAAAAAAAAAGTTGATTTTAGCAGTACGTGCAGGCGCATTTTCATGTTGAAAAATAATGTTCTGAGATATTCCCAGCTTTTGGATACTTGGTAACAGACCTGTTTCTAATATTCGAATGTATTCCTTTGCATTGATTGACTTCTCACATCTACTAAGTTCCCCAACTCCTGCTGCAGTAAAAGTTCCCCATACCGTTATCTCTCCATTCCCGAGTTAAACTGTCGTTTTTATGAAACTTGGTGAAAATCTTTCTCCGGTTCTTCGATTGGACCATTCGGGAGCATCGGGAGCATCAATAACAATATAAAATCTTGATTCCTCTGACCAGAAAACATTCCTGAACCAGTTTGAATCTTTCTTGTCCTAACACGGGAGATCTGTTTCTGTCATTGATGTTCTTCTTAGATAAAATCCCATTTCTGTCATTCGTCTAGATATTGTATATCTAGAAAGAGAATTTCCAGCCCCTGTTTTGAATTCTTTGCTATAGTCAACATAAGTTTTCTTTCAATGTTTCAAAACAGTTAATTTAAGCATGTAGTCGTCCTTCAAAGCTCTAGAGCGACCACATCCAGATTTCCCTTTTACCAAGCACTCGATTTCGAACCTTTGACCAATTCGCCTCACTACGGAAGGAAATATGTTTACTTTTTCTTTTCTCAAAATATCTCAAATCTGCTTGTAAGTCATTTTGGACTACCTTAATCCTGCAATTCGGTTTTTCATATCCTTACCAAGATGCGATCTTACCATTTTTAGGATAAATTTTTGTCTGTACAACGGTGTTATTTTGCCTCGAACAACTAGGCCTACGCTGCCGTCTATTTGCAAAGATGTTCTTCCCCCACCATAATAATTCTATTATTTATTTATTTAAATGTAGTTGCAGTGCGCACTATGTTGGGCGAACATCGCAAAGATTAGATTTTTGCTCGAAACAGCATGTACCTTCAAAGGATCGTTATGCAAATGTTTCACCCGCGGATGTTCTGAGTAATACGTATGGTTCTGCGATTTGCGACCATCTTTTAAATAACCATGTGTATGTCACGAATTTCAGTGCTGACATGTTTACGATCCTGAGTAAGTCGCACTCTCCCTATCATTTGAAAACTTTAGAGACTCTTTTTATTAAGTCATTGAGACATTCTCTTTGCAAGCAAAAAGAAACTCTTCTTGGACTTAATTTAGTCTCTATGTACTTTTCCCCCCGTTTATTTCTGAGGGGGGGATACTACACCCGGCATTTATATGAATTTTTTTGTCTGTTTTAAATCGTATTTTCCTCGATTTAGCTTTGATAAGTGAGTTTTTATTTTATTTTTATTTTATATGCATACACACACACATACATATATATATATATACATACATATATATACAACCATATATACATATACATACGCATACATATATACATATACATATATATATGTATATATATGTGTATATATATATATATATATATATATATATATATATATATATATATATATATATATACATCCATACATATACATAGCTAACCTTTATTTTACTTTTATTATTTTTTAAATTCATTATGCTTTTTGGTCTGTATTTAGCCGTTATAAAATACTGTACCCCGGAAAAATTTCAAACTGTTTTGAATTATATATATATATATATATATATATATATATATATATATATATATATATATATATATATATATATATATATATATCAGTTAATCCCGGATTTCCTCATGCCCTATATACTGTTCATAAATTATGTGCATATATATATATATATATATATATATATATATATATATATATATATATAATTACATATATATATATAATTACATATATACATATATATATAATTACATAGATAAATATATATATAATTACATAGATACATATATATACATATGTATATATATGTACACATATATATATCTTTCTACAGACATATACATATATACAAATATATTTATATTTATACATATATATATACATATATACATATATATATACATATATGCATACACGTATATATGCATATACATCAATACAGATTCATTAAATACTTTTGCATGCAAAATCCGATCCCGTATTTTTCTAATTCCTACCTTCTGATGTGAAGGAAAGTATTTCTTCGAAACTCAGCGGATTAAGGACTATCCACTTATTAAGTGTTTCCTTTTCAGATTAAATATGTGTTAACTCTTTTTCAAAGTGTTTTTAACATGTTTTATTAACTATTTGCTCTTATTATAAGCTCTATCTCCCATTTGGTGTTATCGAGCTTTTATATCTAGTTGAGATTACTTTATAAATTTTAATTCTTTAATATTTATAATATACTTTAGTTTTACCATCTTGGCTCATTTTGGTAAATTTAATTGTAATTTTATTTTTATTTTATATGCATATACATATATATATATATATATATATATATATATATACATGCATATATATATATACATATATATATACATACATATACATATACATAAATATATACATATATATACATATATATGTATATGCATGTATGCATATATATGCATATATATATGTAAAATTATATAAACATATATGTACACATATATACATATATATATACACTTATATATACAAATATGTATACATATATATATACTTATATATACATATATATACATTTATATATACATATATATACACTTATATATATATATACATATATATATGCATATATATACAGAGTCATCCACTTGCAGTACTTATATACGTATGATGATTGCAGTGTGTTGCCACTCTCTTAGACACTTAAAGTCCATGAGCCCCAAAATGACTTCCATCGCCACAGGAACATTTTAATAGACAGAATCCTGATTGAGTATCTGTACACAGATAATGTTACAGAGTCTTAGCTTTGTACGGCATCTAAGTCCCTCTCTCGGTTCAAAATGTTGAAATCCAGCAACAAGTAAGATCAAGATAGCTAGCAACAAGTTAACCTGCAGACCAGCTTAATGCGGGTACTGGTCTCCCGCTTTATTTTTTTTAAATCAGAGATTTGCTTCTCCTAGGAAGGTTACCTTCACCACGGCTTACGGGAGCCCTCTCCACCCCAACACGCACATATATACACATAAACAGACACGGTGCTTGTTAGCCGTTGACCGCGAAAAAGGGTTCATTCGCCCATTGGAAGGTCTTGTTTTTAATCCTTCAGGGAGACTAGCCAACCTCCTCACCAAACAAGTCTGGTGGGGGAACCAGTTTCGCCGCCGGTAACCAGACGTAAACATATATACACACATACATATCTCCATACATATACATACAAATGTATATCTATACACATGCACACACATATATACACAAATGCATACACATATACATACATGCATACACACATACATACATAGAATGATGGCAGACCAATTATTACATGCTTTCATCATTTCAGAACTACGCCACAGGACATTTTTTATAGACAAATGCCAGAGGGGGTATCAATAAAATCGGTTCAAAAGGATGGCATCCAGCAACAAGCAAGATGCCTAACTGCAGACCAGCTTAATGCGGTTACTGGTCTCTCATTTAATATTTTTTTAAAATCAGAAATGTGTTTCTACAAGAGGAGCTGCCTTCGCCAGGGCTTACGGGAGCCCCCTCCACCTCACATACACATGGAAATACACACATGCATGCACACATACATGCATATATACAGATGTACGCAAACATACATATGCATGTACACACACATGCAAACATACACACTTAAAGACACACATATACGGATATACATATATGTTAATATACACACGTACACATACACATACATGTAAAATATGGATGGAGGAACGTTTCAAAGTTCATACATCCTCAATGCTCAGGATGATGGTGATAGGTACGATTAAATGAGTTTGACATGAATAAAAAAGAAAGACAATCAATTACAAACAAGTTTTAGAAGAAACAGGCGCTCCTTGAAGTGTTTGTGCAACTTTACAAATGAGTGGGCGTCGAAATAAGACGAAAACAAAAAAAACAAACGATCAGCGTTTAAAGCGGCTAGACATGTTTTTTAAAATAAATGTTTATCTATAAGACTCAAACTTGTGCTATAGATAATGATGATGATGATGATGAGAAATTTCACACATTTTACAAATAAATGGACGTAAAACTCAGATGAAAACTAGAATCCAACTGATCAGCATTAAAATCGCCTAGCCTTTGTTAAAAAATAAAATTTGTTTATAAGACTCACACTTCTGCTGTGGATAATGATGATGATGAAAAAGTTCACCCATTATTTTCAAATTAATGGGCGGAGGAATCAAACGAAAACAAGAATCCAACTGATCAGTATTAAAAACGTCTATATATATATATATATATATATATATATATATATATATATATAGGGCAATTGCTCTTGACATATACAATTATCATATATGTATATATATATGTACATGCATACATGTATATACTTATGTATATACAGGTATATATATATACCTGTATATACATAAATATATACATGTATGTATGTACATACATATACATATATGATGATTGTAACGTCTTGTCAGACGAGTCAAACTCCCTCAGACACTTAAAGTCCGTGTCCGAAAATGACTTATTTAGTCCCGCCTGTGAATTCACACGCTCAAGCAGGAATGATACTGAAGACGTTCACTGATATACATACATACATACATGCATACATACATACATATATATATATACATGCACGCATATATACATATATACACATATATACACATACACAAATACATATCTCTAAATACAGACATGTATACATACATGCACAATACATAATACACATATATACACATATATACAAAAATCCATACATACACATACATATGGCAGCACATATATACACACATATGTAAAAACAAACATGCATTTACATACATATACCCATACAAATACGTACACATATGCACATTTCCATACATACACATCCATTTACCTACATATACATACACGTACATATATATGCATGTATACACATACGTGTATGTAAGCATATATACATATACATATACATACATACACACGCAAATATATATATATATATACATATATGCATACAAACGCACATAAACATATATACACACATACATATATACATACATATGCACATAGATAAGTAATAGTTGTAGTAAGAAGAGGAGGCATAGTAGTAGTAGGAGGAGAAGGATAGTGCGCAAGCAAACACGCAAACAACCAAGAACGACAGAATTTTAATAGTATATAGATAGATTTAATATAAAAAATATTTTTTTACCATATATGATATCACATACATAGCTATGGTATAATTATTACCATGAATAGGTATTTTTTTAGCTTACCTAATCATCAGCATACACTTTTGAATTGTCGATTTTAATAGTGTTTGGCGGACGCTGAGAACGAATATTGCGTTTATCTCTTGCGCAAACGATTAGTTATTCATATTTGAAGACATTCAATATCCAACGTAATCACTACAGTTTGGCAAGCAAGAGGGCCTCCCGTACATTTACTAAAAAAACACCAAAAAGAGCCAAAAAATGACACGAAGCCTCCTTTCACTTTCTCATTATTGGACAAATAGTAAGTTTTATGATAAAAAAACATTTATTTTCGGGGTTTTTTGACACGAACCGATTTTTTTTCTTCTGACACCAAATCTGATAATCAACCCCTCGCAAATGTACCGTTTGCATGGTATGAACTCCTGGACCCTGAGACTTTTTGGAGAAATGTTAGTTTAAATAAGGTGGGGGATCACTTTCCTATAATAGTTTAACCTAATAGGAGCACCCACACGTTGACCCCCTCCCCCTCAAAAAACCGTTTTGTTTATATTGGTGCTGGAGGGATGTCGGCGGCGGACGGGGTATGTTGGCGCGTTGTTGTAATTGTACTATTTAGAAATGTTTCCTGCGAAAGTGTTTTGCAATGAGCATAAATAAAAGTCAAGGTCAGACGTTTAAAACCATTGGCGAAGACCTGACATCAGACTGCTTCAGTCACGGTATGTTCTACGTCTCAATCAGGACAGGAAGTTCAGAAAAACTCTACATTCTGGCTCCAAATCAAAGAAGCAGAAACGTAGTTTACCACAAGGCTCTTCAATGAAAAGTTCTACAAAAGGATATGATGAAAAACTGATATGATCTGATTGTGGTATGTTTTCAGTATTCAATGTATTAGATAAGATTTAAGCATCGAGTTGAAATTTACTCCCCTCTTACAATATCCACTTACTGGAAAGGTGCCCACAAATCGCATACCTAAGTGTGCAGAAAAGTCCCGTGCGATGCGCGAGTATCTTTGCTAGTATATATATATATATATATATGGACTTATATCTTGGGTACCAAAATCTATAATTTGAAGTGTTTAGGCCAAAACGTGGCGCAGGACTTTGGTAAAGTCTGCAAATTTCAATTCCTTCAACTTTGACCTCTTGCCAGCCAAATTCTCGCACAAAAACCGATTTAAAAGCGTGCTGCATGCATGGATACCCTTTTCCGGTAAAATTTCAAATGTTTAGACCTAAAATTTCCTGAATAGTTTGGTAGAGAACTTTGACCCCTTGGCAGCCAAATTCTCGGTCATAAACCCATAAAAAGCTCGTTCCATGTCGTAATACACATTGTTAAATTTGAAAATAATTTTAAACTTAAAATTGGCTGAATAATTCGGTAAAGATCGCATAGGTCAATTTTTGTTAAGATTGCCTCCAATTTTGACCTATTATCGTTTATTGTTTTGACCTCATCTTGAATTATATAATTTTGTCCCATATCTCAGTAACCTACATCTAAAATCTCAAGTTTTTAGACCCAAAATTGGCGTAGGAGATGTGTAGAGTTTTCAAAAGGCCAACTAGTTAAAGTAAACTCGTTGAAAGCAAAATTCTGGCTTGAAACAGATTAAAAAGATTTTCCCAAATCTCAATACCCGGTAAGTCAAATCACAAGTGAGTAGAGTGAAAATTGACAGTAGTTTGGAATGTAAATTTACTCACACAGATACAAATACACATACAATTTTACTTAATAGTAAATGTCAGGTGTAGAATCCTTATTCTTATTTAAAATCCATTCATGATTTTGATTTCCGAAAATGTATAATAAATAATTTATTTCGGCCAATCAGCAGTTAGTTTAGCTATTGTTGTGAGCATAGCAAAAATCGGATATTTCTATAGTTAAATCTTTATCGTTAAGACTGCTATTCTCCAGCTACGCTTATTGAGTAAACTGGTTGCTAATGACAAAGAATCCACCTGTAGTTCATCTGGAAGCTTTCTATGATCGCGATAGAATAACATTATTATCGCGTTGAAACACCTGTTTTCTTTGGATCACTAAAGGTAAGTTACATGGAAAATTACTAGGATCACTAATTTTCAGCATAATTTTAATTGCGTTATTGTAAACATGGCGACTTCTTAGGCATGTCATAAATCAAGCACTTTTTACGAAAACTGAATTTGACAGGTGTTTATAAAATTGAGGTTGGTGAATGCTGTCGAAAGGTCAAATGAACTTCTCTTACAAGTAGACTCTGTAAATATAATAAAATATTTTTCTCTCTCTATTTATCTTTTTCTATCTCTCTATTTTCCCCGCCAAAAGTGAATATTTTTAAAGAAGTCAAGGAGTTGAAATCGGAACTCAGTCCGAGTTGCCAGCTCAATGTTCCAAGTTTTTAAACCGACCCTTTAGTATGAAAATAAATGTCTATCATTAATGAAAATGAACCGATTGGTTATTTCATAAAAGAGTCAAATTTAAAATCAAAATTCCACGGTTAGATAATTCTCTGGGGAGAATTACTCATACAATAATACTTGTGCTACAAATTACATCGCGGACTCGAAGAGAAGACTCGGTAATCAGGCGTAACAGTCGTCATATTAACCCCTTGAAGTAATATACGTTGTATATCGTCTGTAGATATTCGTTTATTCCCGTGGCAATGACTTTTTGTCGTGTCCAGGGCATGACAGCCTTTGTTAAGACAAACTCAGAGCGCTTTCAAACCAATTTACTTTCCCCAGCAAGCGATAGAAATAACTCGTTAGTTCTACACACGTCGAACTAAACATTACTACAAACATTTTACATTATATAATAACCTTAAAAATCAGGAGTATAGAAATTAAAACAGGTAGGAAACTGGGAATATAAGATAGCAAAGCTGCTGACTCATCATCGTAGACATGTTATTCTAATTAAAAACTGTGTGAATATTACAATCGTTATGAAAAGCAAATCAAGACTAACTTTACTTAACCTAGAACAATGAGTCGTTAGATTTTGGGCATGCATAGAGAAATTTAATATGGAAATCGATTTGATTATTTTGTCTCAGAAATAATAACTTCAATTCTATTTATGAAATTCTGCCACTTCGAAAGAAGAATCCATCGCTTTTCATAATGTATTTATTCAAGTAAATTGACGCCTATTCTCTATGTTTTCATAACTAAAACGACTATCACTTACAAAACACGGAAACAAACAATACGAATATATCTCCACTTATTTCTAACCATTTATCAAAATGACTTGGTGGAAATTTTTATACATTTTGAAAAAAAGAAACAACGAAGATATATCGTTTTCTTTATTTGTTAGGACTAATGGAAATAGTTTTGGATTTAGTGCTTTAAATAAATTTAATATTGCATTCGTTGGATCAGATAGCTGTCCAAGGGTCATCGAAGAAGATTAACGACCCTAGGGCAGTAAGCATTTGCGTAAGCCTTGAGCAAATAACCAGGAAACGTCTACGAATGAGCAACATTTATTTATACATAGATATTAAGTGTGTACATTGCGTTAAAATAATTCTTTATACCAGGCTTGCCTAAAACTGTCAAACATAAAGAGAATCACTACTGAAATAAAAGTCATTATTTTGTAAGAGATGAAGTTTTATCATAGGCATGCAGGGTAAAAAAATTAACTAAAAAATAAGTCTGTTTTCGTTTCGTAATATTCTTATAGTGATTGTTAATTCATATTATTTAGATTATTCGGACAACGCTTCTAATCTTGAGTGTTATTTACAGAAAGTTTCTGCTGATGTAACCTCTGAATTTATTTAGTTGTATCTTGTAGAACTCAGGAATATTTCTGTCGAATTCGGGAATCTGCCCAGGATTTCAAAACTGAACAATTTATGTTATCACCAGAGTTAGCATGCTCTCGTACAATCGTCCGTAACCGAGATGATTAGTAATTGAGAATTAAGTAATTTAACAGAATGAAGTATTAAATAAGTATTACGTATGTCGAATTAAGTAATTCGCAATTGCATTTTAGTATCGCATGTACTGATGATTGAATCCTCAACATCCAGAGGAATGTTACTTTTTTATTTTTTAATTTTACTTGAAAGTCACCAATTATCAAGGTCAGGAGGCAAGTGAACGATAAGGTTTAATAAGTATTATGTAGTTGGAGTGAAAACTCAGTAATGGTGAAACTTTGGTAAGGCTTGCTCATATAAGAGGGCGGGTTATCAAAAACGTTCTTTTTTACATAGAACTCGAAAAGGACTAAGTTATAGTCAGCAAGCAAGCAGCTCTATGGTATCCTGTTTCACAGACGAATAGTTTTGGAAAAACAAACTTTGTTCATGTAATTAACGTTTATCTTTAAGAACACATAGCGAGAGAGAGAGAAATTGCAGAAAAGACTTAGACAAGTAAAACACTTAGTCAATTTTGAAGTTTGATAATTGTCGCAGCGCATGTAAAACTAATAGTTCTATCAGAAATGTTTTATATTGAAGTTATGGCCCTGTTCAGAGATTATGATCAGAGAATATTTATCAGTAGTTCCAGAGAAGTTTTCATAATTTTGAATTAATCTTAAGGCGTTAATAGGGATCTTTCTGAATTCATTGAACAGATATCTCGCTGATAAACTGCCTGCATAGGAAACCTATTGGCATGGTCCAAAATAGTACCCCAAATATGTCTTGATTAAAGTAATTGAAAATTGAATGAGTCGTTGTTCCATATATTCGTTTGAAACCCCTCTTTAAAACATTCATTATTAAACTGAAGTCTATAGAATATCTATCAGTCGATGTCAAATGGTTATTGTTTACCTTTCAGAAAGATTGGAGATATTTCAATTCCTATAATGTGCTTCCTTTCCTACTAGGGAGCCAAAACAATAAATCAGGAGACCACTCGAATATAAGGAGAATAACTGTTCTCGTTTGAATAATTATACGAAAAGAAATAGAACTACTCCTTCTCCCTTGTCGTATTATCACATACGATCATTTGATAAATCCATGGATTCTGCGATGTTACAAATATACAATAATTATTTATCAATACTTTCCTCTTTATACATAATTTGAGGGGCTCAGTAGCCAAAATGATTATTGTGTCAAATATATTAGAAAAAACACCTTTGCCATAAAGCTTGAAATAGTTCTGTACGCTAAATATATTGAGCGCCTTATGCGAAATATGACGGTTAATATGTATTTATAGATGCACATCTATCAAATATTATTATATATCTATCTGTCTATTTGTTTGTTTCTGTTTATCACTTTTTTCTAGAAAACTACTGCGACGTCTTACCTCAAATTTGTATAGACTTGTGCTATGATTAGCTGAAGCGAATGAATTATTATAATATTCAACTGATTCACAGTAAGGGATTAATATCGATTAGTATGTAAAATATATTCTACAAGTTTTCTCGGAAACTACTGAGACAATGTGGCTTAAATTTTGTATTAATCTTTTCCATAAGAAAATGCAGTAAAATAAGTATCCCTCCGTGTGTTCGGCGAGTTACCTATTAATTAGGATTAGGATTTAATAAAAAATATGAGCATACATAACTAGCATATAAAATCATCAATTTGGAATAAACTACCCATTCTAGCTCAAGGGGCGATAAAGTTTACCTGTTTTAAAAGGAAAACATAGTTTAGTTATTTCTTATTAAAGTGAATCTTTTCGCTATGATTGAACATGAAACTGATTTTTTTAATCTCATTATTAAAATAATACTTGGAATATACAAAGAGTGGAAAGATTAAGATCATTACTGATTTATGAACGCAGTGCACTGAATTGAAACACATATTACGATAGTTTACATAAATATAGCTTTTCCAAGAAACCTTCTCTGCCACAAATAGCAATGGTCAGTGACTCCCTGTCTGAGAGTACATCTTTTAAACTGCTTGGCCTAACGTTCACAGGAAACATGAGTTGGATCAATTATATTGAAAACATTGCCAGGGCCGCTGCGAAAAAGGTAGGCTCTCTCTACCGTGCTAGAAAACTACTGACACCTGAAAGTATCCTGTACCTCTATAAGGCCACCATTCGTCCATGTATGGAGTATTGTTGTCACATTTGGGCTGGTGCATCTGCTGCTAGTCTCTCGCTCCTAGACAAGGTTCAAAAGAGAGTCGCCAATCTGATAGGCCCTGAACTGGCATCTAAGCTTCAGCCTCTGTCCCATCGACGAAACGTTGCATCCCTCTGCCTGTTCTACAAGTATTTTAATGGTGAATGCTCTGACGAACTGCAGACATTTGTGCCCCCACGACGTAGACACCCTCAACAAACCCGACAGGCAGATAAATCCCACTCCCACACAGTAGAGATCCCTAGATGTAAAAGATCTTTCTGCTCCAGTAGTTTCTTCCACAGAACCGCTAGACTATGGAATTCCATTCCAGTTCCATGCTTCCCTAACTGTACTGACATGCAGAAGTTCAAGTATAACGTGAACCGACATCTTGCTGCCCAAGTCCCAACATAGTACCCCAGCAGTTGCTGCCCCTAATAGTAGCCCCCTACACCAAAGTGGCAATGTGCCTTGTTTGGGGTGAAAATGTAATAAGAAAATGTATATATATGATTTTCAAGTTATCATCTAATATTGCTGTGTTATGTATATTTAGATCAACCTTCACTACATATATGTCGATACATTATGTGTTACTTTGAGCATGTACCTTCAAGTCAAATTTGAAAGGCGGCAATTGTAAACAGTAAACGACAGGGACTAGCAAACTAGGCGTACAGTTTCGAATCCAGTTATCTCCACAGAAACGCTTTCGTTTTCGGTGTTGGCAAGCTTGATGTTGTATTTATCGTAAGTAAACGATCGCTTTCTTGATAGAATTCTAACAAGAAAAAATGATGTCAACAGATAGAATTCTAACAAGAGAAACTAATGTAAACAGAAAAATTATTTAATTATTTTAATAAAAAACCGTGTATGATAAAAGGACAGATCTGCATTCCATTTCAGTTACGGCAATACTATTATTAGAGATAACATTAAATCCTGGTATATGAGAGCAGACCTCCGGGACAAGATCAAAGTGTAGTATCTGTTCTTTAGATGCTGCACTTCTATTTCTCGTTCTCTTTCAGTGGAGGAGAAATCCTTCACGACTGAGACAATTTTTATTTTTGTACCTTTTCTCCACGTTAAAAAAACGACCCTGGTGTCTAACTCTGTCCCGTGGGGAGGCATAGTAAATAGGTACATAATAATCGTACTTATGATTTTAGTCGAGAAGCATATAGCAGTTAAAAAAATTGATTAGATGAATTTATTGTTTTAACTTTTAAATCATCGTGGCGTTTGATTTGCGAACATAGAAGAGATAAAAAAATAATCATAGTCACACATTCTTCATCATTAAATACCAAGTCATGTTGTAGGCGACATTGAAGAACATATCCAACGCATTCAGTATAACACTCAAATAGGGATGATGATATCGATGGTTACTTGGATCCCTATCTTCATTCCAAACATTACACAATTAACTCCCATTCGATAATAAAGTAAAACTTCTCGATATTAATCACAATCTCCGTTTTCGATTATTAGCGCGCTACAATTTACGCTTCATTTTCTTGTCTTTTACACAATTATGCTATCTGCCGTTGACGAGATGTAATGATTTGAATGACTGTTGTGTCTAACGTCATTTTCCCATTCATAAATAAATGAGATGCTTAGTTTCGTAATCATCGACTTGTTTGTTGTTTTGCAGGCGCCATGCCAGATGGTTCCTTTGATACTTCCAACAGTTAACCTCTTCTCAATCAGGGAATATAATTGTTGCTGATCTACAAATATCCAAACGAAAGGAAACAATTTGATATTAAGCTGTAAAGAAATATATTTAAAAAAACTGTTGAGTTACACGTGAGTCTGACTACCAAATTTGCACAAGATGAGGATGAACCCGAGAACCATATTCTCCCGTTTTTTTCTTGTAAGTGGAAATGTACATTGTTATCCAAAAAATAGGTCCAGCAACATACTTTAAATCAGGGATCACCTTCTTTCATTAGTCGAATGCCAATCTACATCACAATCCTCTACTATAGTGTTTCCTTAGCATAGTGCCTTAAATTAACGTGTACAATCTGCTAATACCTTACGTTAGATCACCCCTAGAGTTGAATCATGAAAGTATTTATTGTATCTAAGAGTATGAGAGACACGGGATTACCACATGCACCTTATTTACCATAAGACTTACACAATTGTGCCTAATGTATGAAATTGTTATTGGACTTTATAGCAAATCAATATTGCAAATATACTGCCATCTTGTTCTTCCACGTCGTCATTCCTGTCATTGAATAGCATAAGAGCAATTTTTTTTAGACTGAAGAAATGTGGAATATTGAAACTTGGTCCAAAAATTTAAATAATAATATCACGTTTAATTTTTAAAATATAGATAAAGAGAATCATGTAATATCATTTTTTTATTGAATAGTAAAAATAATTTTTCGGAAGTTTAAGTTGTTAAACCAATTTATTCATAGAAGGAACATATTGTTTTATCATAATTTATAATAGTTATTATCCGTGAGATGAACTCCACCTGAAAATTTCCCGTCCCATGTTGTTCAGGATTGTTTTAAAGTCTGAATCTCTTGGCGTTATGTAGTTAGCGCCAATTTTTATTATATGAACCTTAGTTTTAAAGAGATTTTAATGAAGTGCCATGTTTTTTTTCTGTCTACGATTTTTAACATTGATTAAATCATCTGTTTCACATATTTGTTTCTCCAATACCACTTTTTTCAACAAACCGCCTGTTCCCTCCAGCGCTTTCTTATACGTTGACATACTCTCATTTGCATAGAGAGTCTCTGTCACTCCTGCGTGATCGTTGAGCACAAAAGAAGCTGTAAGTCGCCATTTGTTTCTTGCCGCGCGAATAAACTCTATAAAGCAAACATACGCTAGTCTAGGCATGAGGTATATACTATTCACTGGACAAAGCAGAGGAGGGTAGAGCGGTAACCCTAGATCTATCTGAGGCTTTTGACAGCATGTGACACGATGGTCTTCTCAGGAAAATCAGATCATATGGCATCACTGGAAGAACACATAATGTAATTAAATCCTTTTGTTTTGTAATCCAGGTTGTCCTCAACGGTCGTAAATCTAAACAATATTATATAAATGCACGAGTTCCTTAGCGATATATCCTCTGACCTTTATTATTCCTAATATTAATACATAACCTACCCGATAAAATTGTCTCTAAGATAGCTATATCTTTGCTGATGACACCACGCACTATAACAGGCACGAGGGAAAAACAAACGAACACATATCTAAGAAAATGAAAAAAACAGTAGAGGAAACCTATAATCTGTAGTAGAATTGAGACAAAAACGAATGGTTACATTCCATACCGTCAAGAGTAAGCTTATTTCCTTCAATAATTACAAAAAAAACTTTTCTACCATTAATAGCAATAGCCAAAAACACATTACCTGAATGTACTTCTTTTAAATATCAACCTAACGGTCTAGAGAGAACATGAATTAGAACAGATACATTAAGAGCGTTGCTATGGCCGCTGCGAAGAAGGTGAGCTCTTTCTACCGTGCTAGAAAGATACTTACCCCTAAAAGTATAATGTCCATATATAAGCCACCTTATTCGCCCCTGTATTGAGTATTGTTGTCGCCTTTGGGCTGGTGCATCTACTACTAGTCTCTCGCTCCTTGGTAGGGCTCAAAAGAGAGTCGCCAACCTGATAGGTCCTGAACTGTCGTCTAAGCTTCAGCCTCTGTCCCACGACGGGATGTTGCATCTCTCTGCCTATTCCACAAGTATGCTGATGTTGAATGCTTTGGCGAACTACAACCACTTGTAGCCCCTCGACGTAAATACAACCGACAAACCCGAAAAGCAGTTTAATCTCGCCCCTACACAGTAGAGATCCCTATCTGTAAAAAGGGATTCTACTTTAATAGTTTCTCCCCCAGAACTGCTAAACTTTGGAACTCGTTTCCGGGATTCTGCTTTCCCAACTGTACTGACATGCAGAAGTTCAAGTGTAATGTAAACAGACATCTTGCTGCTCATCTCTCTTCATAATATTCCTGCAACTTATGTCTCCGATAGTAGCCATCTACATCTAAATGGCACTGTGGCTTGTTTGAGGTGAAAATTGAATGAAAAATATAGTAAGTTACGATTTTCTCTATAGAAACTTATTCATATGTTGGAAAACTTCATTTCCAGAATTTTATTCGAAATTTCTGAAAACGGCATAATGTTGTATCATTTACAGAACTGGATTTTCCAGACATTTAAAACCGAATTTGTGTCATGTTCTGTCCTTGTGTCAAGAAAAGTAGATAAGAACCCAAGTATGTTTGCAAAATCGTGGCACGAGATCAGCATTTGTGTTTTCATGGACTAATCTCCGTCTTTCTTTTTTATCAGTATAATTCGAAAGATACATTTGAGAACATGTTCTTAATGTTTACACAATGAATTTTCATATTTCCTATAAATGCGGGCGATATTTTGAATGTATTTACGAATTACTGAAGATTTCTAATGAGTAATGAGTAACGAGATCAGATTATGCCCAGTCCCATTCGAAATTCAGTGCTGATTCTCGATTTCGAGTTTGAAAAAAATACACCTTAAGCAAGACGGAGGTTACATCGACCCAAATGTTGTGAGAATAACACTGGGAATAGGAACAGAAATAAGAAAAAATCAAATGATCCAGTTATTCAAAATATGCAACATCTCACAATGTTGTCACTCAGGACAATTATACATAAACTTTATAATAAATAAGATATAAATCTTAACAGATAATAACTTACTCGCAGCAAACTGTAATGCACATTACAAAATATAAACATTATAATTTCGTTTTTTGTGTGTGTGTGTTTTTCGCTTGAGCGTAATGATAAACGGATAATCTATCCGATTGCTTATTAAATATTCAAACATCACCATCAAAACATTCACTACATCTAGTCACACTAAGTAGCCAAAATATAGTGCAGCATCATATTTCTTACAGACAATACTAATGCTTCAAGTTGACTGCTGCTGTTATTCGTGTTAAATATTGTGTGGGTACACCCGCGTCTTTCTAAATCAGTTAAAATATCATAAAATTAAATATAAGTCGGAGATAACCTCCTAAAGTGAAACATTAGAATTTACTACACTGCGCAATGAATAGACATTGATGTGACTTCATATGGTTCAGAGAGAGTGTGTGAAGTACGTTGCTGTCTCCTCAGAATCCTTAGCAGTTTAAACATATGATTTAAAAGTGTATGATGGGACATAATTAAACAGCGATTATTTATATCTCTATGTCTGGTATAAGCCCATTAGTCATCTAAGTGGAAGTAAAACCAATGCGAAAAAACATTTTTATCCAAGGTTTTTTATTCAACTGCTTACCTATATATAAAGTAATTTAGTCGGCAACGTTTTCCCGGTATGACAGAGTTACAGAAAAAAGCACACTGTATGATTATGAACTAGTATTATTTATCTTGCATTGCACAATATTAAAACGTCAAAGATAAAAGCGTCAGAAAGAAGTTACGGAATGTCGCTTATAAATTTTAGAATACAGCTGCTTTGATTAATGGTTGACAATCTAGATTATATTTACGGCAATTCAGTTTAATGCAACGAAGTTAAAAAGAGACCACATTTCTTAATAACCCTAGTCCCTAAAACGATTGTTCTCATTTTCCGAAAATACATTCCAAACATCACTTTTTAAAGATCCCGGTAATTTAAATTTAGGGAGTATTTTTAGGATTTTACAGGTAATTATATAGACATAACGCACTATTTAAGAATTGAAATATTTTCATTTAATTTTATCTATAGTAATCAAAAAGCAATTAAACAAATTTCGTTGAGTTTTAATTGCTTTGTAAACATTCAAATAATTTCAGATTTGCATTGAATGTTATCCATAGTAATTACACGGCAATGAGGAATATTTCCTCGAATTTTAATTGATTTGGAAGAATCATTGTGAACATTTTCTTAATATGACATCGTGTAATGGATTTTCTTTCAAGGAGAAAAAGAAAACCTAAGTATATTTTTAAGGAAAATATCCTTATTTAAATCGATGTAAGACATAAAATTGTGAAAACGAAGGAAAACGAAACAATTACTATGACAAGATAGTTTATCCGACATTTAGCTTTGAGGATTTAAATTGCAGATTCTCTTATTTCCACTCTGCGATATTCGAGACAATCACATTTGAGAATAGATTGATGCACGTGTTTTTCATATGTGAACAATTGAACGAGAAAAAAAATAGAAATATAAACCATATTGATAACTGCGAGCTGAAAAAGGAAAATGTCTATTATTAATAAATTCTGCTTTCATGGTAAAAAGGTTCGCGTTAAACAAAAAAGTAGTTAGGTATTGAAAAACATTTTGTATATCTCGGATTCTCAGTAAATTTGAAAATTTAACGCATGGGAAATTTTAACTTTGGAAATTAAAGAGAAAAAGCATAGAAGTAAAAAATAAGTTTGATATTTAATTCTTTTTTCTAATCGTCTCAGCGTTTTTGTTTTTGTTTATTTGTTTTTTTCAGAAGGCGTTTTATTTCAATCGTTCAGTTTAATACACAATTCACAGTGCTAAACGCTCAAATCGTATGGATGCGTCTTATTTTAAATGTGTTCAATTATATTCTATATCATATTACTTGTTCGTTTGTGGGTCTGTCTGGATTCAAATAAAAATAGTATTTAATTCGTTAATAACGTTAATTTTGGAATAAATTTTCCTTAGTCTGTTATGCTTATGTAAAGAATGGCATTATTGTAGAACGCTTCGGCATTTATATTTTGTATTTTAGGAGAATGGATCGATAATTCGTAATAATTGGATTTTTGTTCTATTATTTTCATCTTCAGTTGAATAATCGGTCCTGTCGGTGGGGTATTAGAATACGCCGACTGCCTCCCAGCAGAGGGTAGAAGTTCCTCAATGGGAGTCCTGGATATGACCTTAAACTATATCCAGTGGTGAGGCCCCAGCTTGTAGGCTTTGAGGAGTGTAGAGCCACCATTTAATTACCATTGCTCCCAGGTCCACTCTGACCCAGAGTGGTAGTACCTGTTAGGGTCCAAACTATGGGTTGAATAGAAACCGACGTGAAAACAACAAATATATTCTATTAAAAATGATTTTTCTTCAAAATCTTGGGATTCGGCATTAAATAACCCGAAAAGGGTTGATATGCCGTAAAATAAAAACAACCAAGCAACCAACATCAGTTGAATAATCGCAACGTAACCTCCGATATTCTTTAAGTGAATCCTGTTGAATATAATAATCTTTTTCTCAGAACTCATGAATTTGTTCGGAATTTTGAAGACTAATCTCTATATAATCCAAACACACAGTTTTTTATTATATGTGCCGAAACTTTAAGGTAGATTAACTAAACAAAGCATATTTCTTAGAACTGCACGCCTGTGGAACTCTATTCCGTTTTTCTGCTACAATATGGTTGTCTTCAAGTCTAACCTGAACAGATTCGTGATGACGCATAGCCTTAAGTAATCCAATTTATCAATTTTTCACTATTATCGATGGCTGACATGTTCTCCTTGACCACAGTACACTCATTAACACTTATCCTCGAGTGGCCCTCGGGCTTTGACAAGTGATGACTCCTTTGTAAAAAAAAAAACAATCACAGCTACTGGAGCGCGATCAGGTAACACACGTGAAGTAAATGAAGCATTCCGTTTGAAATTTTGGAAGATCATTAACTTTGCCAGAAAGAAAGCGCAGTTCGACAAGATAAACCTAGAGAAAAACAAAAGTTTCATAGAGTGAAACGTTGTAAATATAATACTCTAAATGAGAACAGTAATCTGAAGAATTCAAATAATGGAAGTTCCATCTGTTTCTATTTTTAACACTATGCACAACCTACAAGGGATTTTTTAATTACATTTTCACCCCAAACAGTGCACGTTGCCACTTTGATGTAGGGGGCTACTATCAGATACCTAAGTCGCAGGGGTACTATGTAGGGAGTTTAGCAGCAAGATGTCTGTTCACATTATACTTGCACTTCTGCATGTCACTACAGTTGAGGAAGCAGGAAACCGGAAGAGGAGCGAATTCCAAAGTCCTGCCGTTCTGGGGAAGAAGCTATTAGAGTAAAAGGATTTCTGACATCTAGGGATCTCACCTGTATAGGGATGGGACTTCGCTGCTTGTCGGGTTATTTTCGTCGAGGTGGTACAAAGGCTTGCAGTTTGTCAGAGCATCCACCATTAAAATACTTGTAAAACAGAGGGATGCAACATTTCGTCGGTCGGACAGAGGCTGAAGTTTAGATGACAGTTAGGGAACTACTAGGTTGGCGATTCTATTTTGGACCCTGTCCAGGAGCGAGAAACTAGTAGCAGTTGTCCAAGCCCAAATGTGACAGCAGTACTCAATACACAGGCGAATAGTGGCCTTGTAGATGTACAGGATACTTTCAGGCGTAAGTAACTTTCTAGCACGATAGAGAGAGCCCACTTTCTTTGCAGCAGCCTCGATGTATCTATTCTAACTCATGTTTCCTCTGAACGTTAAGCCAAGGAGTTTGAACAGAGTGCTCTCAGGTAAAGTATCTCTAGCCAAAGCAAAGTGGTTGATAAGGTTTAATGTAATTATTAAAAGAAACGAGCTTTGTCTTGGCAGCGTTGAACTTGACATCATTCCACTACATACTGAAGGGCTTTCTCTAGAGCTTCGGGCATTACCTTAGATATGTGCTCATTACTTTTCCCCACGTGCCTGCTATAAAGCAAGGGATCGTGGGCAAATATACCCATCTCAGAGACAATTTAACCAGGTAAGTCATTTATGAATATCAGAAATAACAAAGATCCAAGAATCGATCCCTGTGGCACAACCGCATTTTTGGACATACGCCCATCGAGGACAACTAGGATTCTTCTCTCATTTAAGAAGGATCTAATTACGCTAAGCATTCGTCCAGTTATACCATAGCATTTTTTCATCAGAAAACCATCGTTCTATACCCTGTCAAAAGCCTTAGATATATCAAGGGCTACTGCCCTCCTCTCCCCTGCTTTATCTAGTGTTTCGTATAAACGTTCAGAGATTACAATTAAAATATCTGCAGTAGAACGGGCTTGCCTAAATACATATTGCTGGTATGACAGAAGTTTAGCAGCTGAGGTGTTGGACTAGAGCTTGATTAATTAAGGACTCAAATATTTTGGCGAAAAGAGGGAGGAGTCTAATTGGGCGATAATTTAATGGGTCAATTCTTTCGGCAGAGTTTTTGTAAACTGGTATCACAAAAGCAGTTTTCGAGCAGCCAAAAAAGAAAGATTCGTTAAAGCATTTGTTAAAGAGTTTAGAGAGAACAGGAATGACCTCAGCAGAGCATTTTTTTAACAGCCCAGTCGGGATGAGGTTAGGTCAACATGCTTTTGAGGTGTCTAAGTTTTATTAAGAGTATCATGTACTTGGGAAGGCGTGATCTTCAGATTATCTTGCGTGGTTTCTGTCTGCAGAGGAAAATTAGGGAGGGAATGGCTTGCTGGGTCTAAGGTAGAGTTTGAGGCACACTGACGAGCAGGCATGTTAGCTTTCTTAATTGCCGTGCAAACAACTTCATGTTTGATAGTGGGGGTATTGTCGATTGCCCATTATTTACTACACTATTGTAGATTTTCAAGAATCACGAGTTCCTAATTTTTGCGCTTCAATGCGTTTCCTTGTGGTTTCAGTATATTTACTCTTACTTTGAAATCGTAAATGCTAACTGTGATAAAAGCCAATTAAAATAAAGACACCTTAAGGCGTTACCGCGTTTGATCACAATGCATTGGTGTGCTTTCCTTCTGACGAAGGAAAGAACCTGGAGCAGAAAAAGTAGTATAAAAGGTAAGCAGTTTGGTGAAAATCTATCATAGTCAAAAATGCTCTAAATCTAAACCACTATAGTATTACTAATTTAGTATCCCATGTTGTTTAAGTGATACACGTGCAATAATTACACATATAATATTCTATATGAGTATTTAAAAAAACAAGCATGCAGATAAACTCTATGGTGAGGCGATAAGTGTTTTTCTTTTAGAGACAGTGCGAGGTTTATTAGCGTAAAATTGCTTTAAGCACCCTGATTAATAGAAAGGGGATAGACGTCCGTGCATCTTCTCGGACGTTGCGACAACACTCCATGCACGATCGAATTGTTGTTTTTAAGACATGCAAGATACACATGTGAGAGAATAAATTTGTACTCCTATACGATACGTTCATACTGTGCAGTAGGCCGTGAAAAATCATTTTTATCCGTCACGATTTGGTATCAAACAGTACGTGCATATTAGCATAGCATATTGCAGAACATCCAATACAATGCTTACTATGTGTTTCTATTTAAAAGAAATCATTGCGAAAATAATAGGTATGCTTAAAATACGACAAAAATTAAAAATCAAACTCGAATAATAAAAGTTGCAAAATCAAACGGATGAATTTACGAATGCTTGAATGGAGAGAAAGTGAGAAAAGTGTTTGCAATATCAACCAATAAATTTAAAAATCTCCAATTTATATACTGATATATATATATATATATATATATATATAGGTATATTTATATAGATATATATGTGTGTGTGTGTATGTATGTGTGTGTGCCTATGCAGACATACATATGTGTATATCTCTGTACATATATAGGTAATATACGTATATACGTAAATAGGTGTATCAATGTCATTTATATATATATATATATAAATATATATATATATATATATGCGTGTGAGTGTGTGTGTGCGTGTACTTGCCTATATACATACATATTTAAAAAGATGCCGGTATATACAAAATAAATATGTATAAGCATGCACATATATGTGCATATATATGCATATATGTATGTATATAAATATGCATTACATATATACATTACATCCAAATATGTAGATGTATATATATATATATATATACATATACATATATATATATATATATATATATATATATATATATATATATATATATATATATATCGCAAATGGATACAAATTACACGCTTGTTATTTTCGTTTAAGAACAAAATGTATCGAATGGATTATAACGGCGTAAATCTAGAAGCCTTCAAATTTAATAGTCTTTTTTCGGCTCCTAATCTTCCACGAAGTTCGTATGGATATTTTTCATTTTTTAAAATCTATTGTTCATCGATCAATTGCCTTCGAAGATTTATTCATTTCCTTTTATATATGAACTATATTTCCGGAATCAAAAGTATTCCAAGATAACAATAGCTATATTTTCAACTAAATATAAGAATGCAAATTATATATATATATATATATATATATATATATATATATATATATATATATACATACCTACTTATTACCGTCTTATATATATATATATAACTATAACCATATATATATATATATATATATATATATACATATAAATACACGTATATATACATATATAATCTATAAGAGTCAAGCATAGATGTTATAACTTCAATTAAAAACCAGCTTTTAGAAATTAAAATTTAGCAGTTCAAAGCAAAATAAATCAATGGTCCTCCATAAGTGTCGCAGTGTCGTTAATCCTAAAAGAAATATTCTAGATGTTTATAACTATTTCTGAAAAAAAAAGGCCAATCGTATACCCTTTACTTCAACACTGACCTGTCTAGAAATGCCCTACATTATATATTGATTCTCCCGAAAGCATCACGTGACGTGTTTTTCCCAGATATTTCCAATAAATTTGCATGTCTGAAAATGAATCAACGTGAGAGCTTTTCACTCGTCAATCTTGATTCTGCTGTAAACGTTAACGTTTCCGAATCTCCTGTCGTCATAACTTTAGGCAAGATACAAATATTTCAAGAGAAGACTGGAGCCACGATTTGAGCGATGTAGGCATTTTGTTGGTTAGACTAAAATGTGTGGCAAGTATACGAAAAAGTTATTTGTCATCAACTATTAAATTATGTGATAAATTATCTTTGCAGTGCAAACCTCGATTGGAGGAACATCCACTTCTTAATCTTTCCTAAAGCCAATGAATCTCTCAGTTATTTCATGCGCAAACCTATTTATTCTCTATCGTAATTTATAAGGCATGTACTTGCTTCAGTTTCTGTATATGGTTTCGCCTCGCCAATCTTTCACAAAAGCCACTTGTTTAAGTCTTACCCTAACACCTACGAATAATTTCCCATATGCTTTACAAGTGGATTAATCTAAACATCAACTCCATGAACAAAGTTTATTTCTTAGAGCTGCTCGCAGTTGGAACACTGTTTCGCAGATCGTCTCTCCTGTTTAAAATAATAGTCTTCTTCAAGTGTAATGTAAACAAGTTCACTATTTTCCGCATCATAAAATAATCAAACTCTACCAAATTTCCACAATTAACTATCACTAAGCAGTTATTCAGTGACCACCTTACACTCATTAGTATTTATCCTCGAGTTGTCTTCGGACCTTATTTGTGTAAAAATAGATCACTGAAACATTTTTATTGCTCACAAACATTTATGGTTTTTGAACAGGTTTTGCTGTCTATGAAAACCTTTTTTTCCCCAAAGTCATAACGTAGTCTCCTTCTGAATGTTATTTTAATAGTTTACATCTCTTTCCCATAAAATTATAATCATCGCAAACCAAGTTTGTTTCTTTTTTCCGATATAAGCTTTGTTGCTTCATTTGTCGCTTACTCTACTAATCTTACTCTGACTATTATACTATTATTTTTTTATACAAAACCATCTGCTATTGTTTTTATCTCAAGATATTGTGATTATTGACAGCTACTTTGATATCTGACGTTGAGTTTGAATGGATGAGATTAGGATTTAATTGTTTGATCATTTTTTAGTTTAGCGTGTTATTATTAATTTATAGTAGTATACACACACACACACATGCACACACTCATATATATATATATATATATATATATATATATATATATATATATGGGGAACGATAAAATTGTCGTCCGTGAAAAGACATGATTCCATGTTTATTTGATAAGAGCCGTTTTTTTTTATGATTTGTCGCAAACCATCTATTGTTTGTACAAATCCCAAGAGGAATAAGACCATTCTATTATGTCTGAAACTGGCCCAATGTTCTCAAAGAAAAATCGGTGGCAGGTCATTGTATTAATGATCGATGATCGCTACCGATCCAAGTTATGACAACAATTGTTAGCACCCTGAAAATGCAAATCCGGACAGTTCAACGTTTGAGGGTCTGCCTAGGATGATGAAAACAATACTCTGGACACGGTTATGGTATTTGTTGTGGTTTTTGGTGAGGGCCAAATCATTCCAGCTCACATCTTTAAAGTCGGTGTGAAATTCAATCCAAAATTTACCTGGATGTGTTGAAGAGTGTGCTGACCCTCTGGTACAGTCAGCTGACCGGAAGCAGACCTTGAGTGTAGCAGTAAGGACATCCAGGCTTGGCTTGAGAAGAAATGCTACAACTTTGTAGTTTTACTTTCCTGCCTCCTCCTCCCTGGACTTGAACTACATGGACTACCTCGTTTGGTCTTACGTCGAAAACATCAACAATATGACCTCACATAACACCAAAGCCAGCCTGATCGGCAACATCTGCCGAGCTTCCGCCGGCGTTTGTGGGAAATGGCATGTTATGCTCCCAGTTCCGAACCCGTATCGGAGCGGTGATTGATACGGAAGGCGACCACTATGACTAGATCTCAGCGGTCCTACATATTGAGGTTACCTGAATTTATGTTTTCAATAAAATATTTTAAATAAAGCTGTGGTGTTGTTTTCTTATGGCGACACTTTTATCGTTCTACTATATTTTTTTTCTTGACCTTCGGGCCAAGATCAAAGTGTAGTATCTGTTCCGGCAGATACTACACTTAAGATAATTTGTACCAGTCAATGGAGGGGAAACCCTCTATACTGGGACAATTATTATTTTTGGTAACCAGAATGCCCCCTTTTTGCCTACTTTTAGGGGAGCTGGTTTTTACCTTACATTAAAAACGGCCTTGTGCCTAATTTGCTCAGTGGGGGAGCAAATAAATAAATACCATCTGTTCCGGCAGATGCTGCAAGCTATGACTAGCAAAGACCAGATGTGGGGGCAACCCCACATGTCTGACCTTTAACCAGCTCCCATTTCCCACCTCTCGGGAGCTGGTCCCACCTTTCCCTTCCCCCTCCCTTCACTCCTTACATTAAAAATCGGCCTTGTGCCTAATTTGCTTGGTGGGGGAGCAAATAAATACCATCTGTTCCGGCAGATACTGCAGGCTATGACTAGCTATGACTAGCAAAGACCAGATGTGGGGGCAACCCCACATGCCTGACCTTTAACCAGCTCCCATTTCACACCTCTCGGGAGCTGGTCCCCTTTTTCCCTTCCCCCTCCCTTCACTCCTCACATTAAAAATTGGCATTGTGCCTAATTTGCTCGGTGGGGGAGCAAATAAATACCATCTGTTCCGGCAGATACTGCAAGCAAAGACCAAATGTGGGGGCAACCCCACATACGTGACCTTTAACCAGTTCCCATTTCCCACCTCTCAGGAGCTGGTCCCCTTTTTCCCTTCCCCCTCCCTTCACTTCTCACATTAAAAATTGGCCTTGTGCCTAATTTGCTCGGTGGGGGAGCAAATAAATACCATCTGTTCCGGCAGATACTGCAAGCTATGACTAGCTATGACTAGCAAAGACCAGATGTGGCGGCAACCCCACATGCCTGACCTTAAACCAGCTCCCATTTCCCACCTCTCAGGAGCTGGTCCCTTTTTCCCTTCCCCTTCCCTTCACTCCTCACATTAAAAATTGGCCTTGTGCCTAATTTGCTCGGTGGGGGAGCAAATAAATACCATCTGTTCCGACAGATACTGCGTGCAAAGACCATATGTGGGGGCGACCCCACATATAAGACCTTGGTCAATGTAGGGGCAACCCTTCATACCAATTGTCACTATCCAGCTCCCCTACTCCCCGGGGAGTTGGTCCCCATTTCCCCTTCACTCCTCACATAAAAAATCGGCCTTGTGCCTAATTTGCTCGGTGGGGGAGCAAATAAATACCATCTGTTCTTCAGATGCTGCACTTCTATTTCTTGTTCTCTTTCGGTGGAGGAGAAATCCTTCACGACTGAGACAATTTTTATTTTTGTACCTTTTCTCCACGTTAAAAAACGACCCTGGTGTCTAACTCTGTCCCGTGGGGAGGCATAGTAAATAGGTGCTATATATATATATATATATATATATATATATATATATATATATATATATATATATATATATATTATATTATATTATATTATATTATATTATTTGAGGCATCTCAGTCAAAACTATAAGTATATAGTCTCAGTATGTTTCAACAGTGCTCGATATGTGAGTATAGGAAAATAATAAGTCTCGAAAAGACACATAAAAACTAAAGAGTAGAGCTTTTTTCGTGTTTCATCTTCGTCAGTATTTCATCAGGCTGGATTTTCCAGATATAATTCACTTGCGTAGGTTCGGTCTGTTTTTTTTTTTTTAAACAGCATTATGAAGAAGAAACGTTGAAATTCTAGTTTATTGCCATATATATTTTTAAAACTTACCACAGAAAACACACACACACACACAAATATATATATATGTGTGTGTGTGTGTGTGTGTGTGTGTGTGTGTGTGTGTTTATATATATAAATGTTTATTTTTGAAATATTGTTAATTTAAATGTATACCGTGTTCGTTTAATGGGTTGAGACTGTTATGATGAAAACTGAATTACTGTTAATTTCTAAATGTCAATGTATCTATTTCATAGGTGCAGAGCGTATATAGTGCAAAACTTTGTTGAAATTCAAAGATTTACATATTTTTACTGAGTAAATAGTAAATGGTAAAAAATTGAAAAATTGCTCAATACTACTGTAGAGCAAAATATGTTTTGCATATGTTTTTACTACCAAAAACGATTCAATAGTTTCTTCAGTCTTGGAAAACTTGGTGTCTGCCAAGTATGAAGAAACTATTTGACATCATTATCCATAAGTTTAGCCCGAAGACTCTCCATATCCCGAGTTTTTATGTTTCAAATTATTTCGTTTAATAGGATCTGCATTTTGTGATTTTAATTGCTCAAGTTGTAATAAAAGAAATCATTCTGCAAAGATTCGTAGTTATGAGATTTTAGAGAATTTACATTAATTTTTAATCACATAATAATTGAAGTATCTATTTTTTATTTTTCTTCTTCTTAATATTCAGTATGTCTGTTTGATAGTGTTTTTTTTTTCAAACTGTATCTTCCCTGAGGTGGAAGGTCGCAGAGTAATGCTAGGCGGCGTATATAATTGAAATTTCTGTAGAGCGTTTTTATGGTTCATTACCGGGTCAGAATAGTTGCTAAGTTGCGAGTCTATCCTAGTTTTATCGTTATTTCCATGGCAAATGCTCGTCTGAGCTCCAATTCCTGGTCCCCTCGTCAATTGTCACGATAAACACCCGTCTAGCTGAAACCACTGTCAATAAGTTTCCCCACTCTTTATCTGTGCCTAAATCAAAACGTAGATTCCATGAACAAAGCTTCTATCTTAGAAGTGCACGCCTGTGGAACTCTCCTCCGTTTGCCTGTTTCCCACCTCATTACAACTTGGATGTCTTCAAGTCCAACATAAACAAATTCCTGATGAACCGCCCCTTTAAGTAAGACACTTTATCAAATCTCAAATACTAAGGATCACTACGATACTATCTCCTTGATTACTGTCCACGCAATAACCCTTATCCCCGAGTATCTTCCGGGCCTTGATAAGTGGTGACCTCTATATAAAAAAATGGTAGATATTAAAGAAATTAGAATTTTGGAAGCATAAGTCGACTTAAAGTGCACGCTTTCGCATTCGCAATATATATATATATATATATATATATATATATATATATATATATATATATATATGCTAGCAGGCCGACTAGCATTGCCCGATCGTGAAACAGGTTTAAATATGCTATTTTGATTAATGAAGATTTCGCATTTATAATTATATAATATTGGACCCAATATGTAGTAACGATTTAAAAAGTTTTTAAAAAATGACTCATGCGCCACAACCGAGAATAGGTACCAAAACGTTTAGCCAACAATTTATTTTTTCCTTTTTCCTTAATTCCTGACATATGAAGTCATGCTTCCTGCAAGGTTAAAAATAAAAACATGAACTAAAAGCAACTAGGTAACGCATGCATATTCCTAATGCTGTCGTCCGACTTTCACCTAGCAAATTTCATTTTTTTTTTTTTAATTTTAACACCTTTATACCAATTTTCCCTAAAACCCAAATATAAAGTTTTGCATGGGTTTGGATACCCTATATATGAAGTTTCATGTATGTAGACCGAAAACTGGTCGTATTCTATGGTTCTACTGTAATTAATTCAAGAACAATTCATATTTAATTCATTGTTTAAACATTATTCTATCATATGGCAGCCAAGATTCTTCGATGTGAATTATGCCAGAAATGTAATTATTCGTGTTATTAATGTCTCAAATTTGAAGCTTTTTAAGTATTTGCTAAATATTAGGATTTTATTATAGATTCTTTAACAGATACACATTTCTAGTTCCATATGTTATTAATATTTGTTTTTAGTACGTGATAAATTCTTATTATGCGAAGAGAGCAGCTGTATAGCTATTATTCACTGTAGTTTATCATCCAACTTTTTATTCTAGTTTCAAATGATGTATATACCAGCAATTGACTTTGTCATTCAATGATACTTAAAAGTACGATTCAAAGCTTAAATAATCTAATTCATATAACTCACTATGTCTGTCTGTCAGCCTACCTGGCTGGCTCCATATTTTCAAACTATGCTTTCCGAAACTAAAAGTCGTAGAGCAGTGCTTGAGGCATCAAATTATTGGATTTTTTTAAGGACGTTCATCTCTGGATCTTCATCCCATTTAAGTAGTTTTTAAGAAGTCAAAAAGAGGTCAAAATTGAAAAAAACGTTATACATTTTTTACATTGATTTTAGTTTAGTTTTATTTAATTCATACATGTGTCACGTTAAAGAGGTAACGTTACCATCTTTAAAGAATACAGCTTTGCTTCCGGTTTCGATTCTAGCTGATGGCACCCTTTTTTGACTTTTGGAATTACGACTCTATAATATCATATCAATGGACAAATCAAAATATCATATTTATAGGTATTTTACGACCGGGCAAACCAGGCAGCCATACCTCCTAATAGTCGAATTTAAATCTTATAAATTTAAAAAAAAATGTTCAACGATAAAAGTTTTTAAAATTACGAGTTCATTTGTAAACTTTAAGTGACAGTTCCGGAAAGTTAAAAATGTAGCAAGTGTGAAAATGCAAAAAGTACAGGTGTGGAAAAATAGATCTTGGAAAAGTCTTGTAGATTCTTGTAAATCTCTACAATCTTTACAAATGTCTGTTTTATCACTAAAATATTAGATAAAATGTTGTATATTTATGTGAAGATATAGCAGAATCGATGCTAAAATTGTCAAACGATGATGGTAGGTTTTATATCTATAAAGGTAAGTATCTATGGCATGATATGAAGTTCGATTATGAAACAAATAGTATATCTCAGAGCGATTTTTAAATTAAAAAGGTCATTAGGTTAATTCTGAAAGCGGACATGATAAGGTCAGGTTGTTTCCAAAGAGGATACAGTGTATGGATATATTAGGAAAAAAAACAATTATGACAAAACAGTATTATAACGACACTATTCTTATTGTTTTGATGCTCAGGTATATATCCGACACAGTTAGACACAGTAAATCAATCGGGAACCACGTAACTCTATCTAAAAACATATAAGATATTAACTGATATACACTCGATATTCAAAATAATAAAGATAACATTTTCTTGTCATAGTCCTAATTATAACACACAGTGGAGGCATCACTGCTGAGAGAATATGGAAGAAAATCAGATGAAACATCACGAACAAAACTGGAATCAGAACAGCTGATAAAATAAGGTAATTCCAAAGAAAAAGAAAAACCCAGATATAAGGTGCAATATTAATTGAATTACAAAAAAACAAAAAATTAAAATTAAAATAAAAACAATTGAAAATTAAGAATAGATTCAATATTACAATGTAAAGCATATATTTTGAAAAAAAATGAAAACGAGGGATGAAAAGGTAAAATCTTATGAAAAAAAAGTTGATATCTAAAGTGATATATTGCTATGTATTTAGCTTTTATTTTCGAGAATTTATTCTACCTAATCTTTCTATATTTTGGGGACCATCTTGTTGGTTATTTTTTTTACTTTAATATAAAAATTACATAGGTAAATTACTCGCTTTTTCTTAATTAGTTTGTCTTTCTTTTTCTTGATACATCTTAAGTATATCATTATCGACAACAAAACTATTACACCCAACAGATTTAAATTTTTCAATTATTTGATAAAAGAAAATGATTTCGACAAGATTCGTTAAAATGTTTAACATGAATACAACCCTTGGTACTAGTTCTTACTTCTGTCTTACTCATGAAAACGGATCGGTCGCGATCTGGTCGGCCTCTTTGGTGATTAGCTATATGGAAATTTTACTAGTTCTGACAAATGCTCAGACGTTGTTTGCGATCCAGGTTTAATGAAAATATTCATATTTATATATATTTTTAGAGTTTTATCAGTGAAATGAAAATAAATTACACACACACACACGCCTATATATGTATATATGTATGTATATAATATAAAATTGTAAATTACAATTCACAACAATTAATTATACGACAAGGAATTTCATTGTCTGTCTGTCAATGGAAGCACATGATTATTTTTTCTCTCGCTGGGATGACTAATACCAACTACTTCACTTTGTGGAAATATCTTCTACCAGAATTTTTTAATGCGGCTTAAAATGTGTGTAATTATCCATAAAACAGGGGCACCTGGTATTGCTCGGTCGTAATATACGCTTAAATATATTTTTATTTGTCAAAATTTCGTATATATTATTAGAGAGTCGTGATTTCAAAAGTTAAAAAAAAGCATTTGGCTTCCATCAGCTAGAATCGAAACCGGAAACAACACTTTAGCATTCAGGGATGGTCACGTGATGACTATACCAACCTGACACCTATAGGAACTGACTAAAAATAAAGATGAATGCACAAAATGTGTAACGATTTTTTTTTTCAATTTTGACTTCTTTTTCACCCTTTTTTTTTATCCGGATAAATTCCCATAAAAGAACACTCCATAAAAAATCTAATCATCTTAGGCCCCTGGCGCCATTTTGATATGTTTACTCTCGAATGAGATAGATTTTAAAGATATAAGGAATGGCAAACGGACAGACATCATGGGGTTCATCGATGGAGCTAGCCATGTTGGCACCGGCTTTGCCTGAGTGTAAAATTCGCTTAAATATAATATTTTAATTTGTTCAGATTTCATACAGATTATTACAGGGTTGTAATTTCAAAAAGGACAAAAAAGAAATATATTTTGGGTCCATCCATCCAAATCTAAACTGTAGCATTCAAAGCTGATGACGTTACCACTAGTCCAACATGACACGCATATGAACTGATTCAAAATTATTAATTATAAATATACTAGAAAGAATGTGCAACATGCGTAACGATTTTCTTGAATTTTGAGCCCGGAAAAACTACTTAAACTAAATAAAGACCCATAGCAGACCTGCCCGTAAACAATCCAATTATTTGACGCCCCCAGCACCACTCTGCAATATGTAGTTTCGGGAGCGATAGAGGGTGAAAATATGGAGACAGCCAGACTGGTAGTGATTGCTGAGAATGCAGTTAGGAGATTCGAAGTTCCTATCCGTCGCGGTTACCACCTGAAGAAGGCCAGAGGAATAGTTGACCGAAACAGTAACTAATAAAGATGAGAATAATAGTCAGCAATAAATGAATCACTATAAATAATACTCATCTCAATAATGAATTCCAATTAAAATAATATATTGATCTCGAATATTGAGCTTTTTCTATCTTGTCAGAATAGTCATATACATATGAACATTAATATTTATACTTGCTTTACGGTTACAGAATTATTCAAATTGTAAACTTGAACATTTTTTAATCATATATGTGTGTGTGTGTGTGTTTGCGATTAGACATAAAGCTATATTAAAAGTATGATATAATATATGTGTGTGCGAACTATGATATATGTAGGCGTGGCTGTGTTTGCTTGTAGATATAAAGACGTATTAAATGTATGCTTATTATATACATATATATATGTGTGTGTGTGTGTGTGTGTGTGTGTGTGTGTGTGTGCGTGTGTGTGTGTGTGTGTGTGTGTGTGTGTGTGTGCGTGTAGATATAGGCTTATGTTAAAGGTATGATTATTAAATATCTTGGATCAGCTGAATAGGAATCTTTAAATTATGAACGCAAATCTTAGGGCAAACGTTAAGAAATAAGTAAAAACCGTAACAAGAAATAAATAAAACCGTCAGAAATATAAAAAGTTAATGCTTAACTATGAACGTATGTTGCTGAAAAAGCACAATTGCACACACGCAAGTAAGTGGTATACAAATTTCAATCAGAAAGTGAAACCCACCCCCCGATGTAAATGGACGATTAACAAATACTCAAAGAAAAAAACGTAAATGTAAGAGAAACCAGTCGATAAAATAAATTTGAGAAATATGAAAATAAATTGAAAAACATTTTTTTTTTTTGCGAATATTTCGATAATTTGCGCAATTTCAGATTTGAAAACGAAAAAGAAAGAAACTCGCACTAAAAGAGCACACTTAATTGTGAAGTGAGGCCAAATAAACAAAATGCAAAAAAAAAAAAAAAAAAAAAAAAAACAAGAATCTACTTAACCGTAGTCTGGCAGACATATAATTTCGCATCGATTAGAATAGCCAGGAGTCGAACAACCATCTTTTTTTTTCTTCACGTTTACTAGTAGCATAGAGTATTAAAAAAAAACATATTGCTTCCCCCGGAAGTATTTATAATTTGAAGATAATTTTAGAGAAATTCCAAAGAAATAGTTATGATTGACTCTCATTTTATTCGAAATACTTATGATCTAATTTATAAAATTCACTGTGTGTCTGTCTGTCTGTCTGTCTGTCCCTATATTTTCATCAGGCATCTTCTCTGAACGCAAGCTCACAGACCGGCTTAAATCGGATCAACGACTGCATTGTTTATGAGCGGTTTATATACCATGCTATTTTTTTTATTTTGTTGAATAAATACTATATTTTCAACATACAATCTACGGATGATTTTTTTTTAATTGGGTGTTTATGTACTTATGTTACCGCGCTATTTTATAAAAATAGAATTTTTACCTTAACTTACAGTTTTACGATATCTTTTTGAATTAAATTATGTGAGAGTTAAGTATAATTACAAGACACTCTCTCCAACCCATGTTATTTCAGTGTAAATAAAACAAAAAGTTTGCTTATTTAAAAATTAACTAATTTTACCACAGTAACCAACGTACTATTTTTTAAAAATAAATATTGTAATTTCATCTAATAATTTACGAGTAATTAGAAAATTAAATGTTTATGTACTTATGTTACCGCATTATTTTTTAATAGTGTTTTTAAATTAACTTCAAGGTTTACGATATATTTTTTATTAAATTTTTAGGTGAATGTATAGTATAATTAAAAAACACGCTCCCCTACCCATGTTATTTAAGCACGGTAGCATACGTGCATAACAGCAAATATTAATCTTTTTTAGAAAGTAGATAAAGCCCCAAACAATATTCATCTGTCACTGAAAACAAAAACGAAGTACTCAAAAATATTAATATTTTGTTAAGAAACAAATAGAACATTTGCTTATTTAAAAATTCAGTATTTTCTGCGACTGTACTATAAATAAGCCCGACTGCATGTCGTTCGGAATAAACACCCACATCATCCCGATGTAAAGAACCGATTTTAAAGGTTTGGGGGTGCTTATTCTGAAAGTACTGTCTTAAAAAAACAAAAATTGCAAAAAAAAAATAATAAAAGTAAATGGATAATACACAGTACAACTTTTTCTTTTTTTACATAGAGGTCACCACTTATCATGACCCTGAGGCCACTCGAGTATAAGGCTTATAGAGTGTATAGTAGTCAATGGGATAATATTGTAGTAATCGTTTGTAATGGAAATTTGGTAAATTTGATTACTTACGGGGGCGTTGCGTTAAGAACTTGTTTATGTGAGACTTGAAGACAACCAAGTTGTAGTCAGCTGAGAAGCAGACAAATGGAAGAGAATTCGACAGGTGTGCAGTTCTAAGAAAGAAGCTTTGTTCATGGAATCTCCTTTTTTTATTTGGGCAGATATAAAATGTGGGGAAAATTATTGACAATGGTTTCAGCTAGACGGATGATTTTCGTGAAATATTTACCGGAGGACCAGAGATTCGAGCTCAGACGAGCACTTGCCACGGAAATAACGATAGAACAAAGACAGGCTCGCAACGTCTCTTCTGTGAGAAAGAGGTTGTAGGGAAGAGAAAATGGAATCTCCCACTAAGATATGAAATTTTCTTGAAAAAATATATTTATATTTAGAAAATTTACAGTAGATTTTTATTATATATTGCATTTATACAGTTTTTTTTTCGGTTTGTTTGTTTGTTTTGAGATTCGTTTGCGTCTATTACCTTGCTCGGGTTAATCTGATAAAAATTCTAGTCGAGCCCGAACAATAATTGACAGAAAATCCCCAGCATCAAGGTTATGTTCTACAAGAGTGCCAAAATTTTCTTTTAACCTTTATGAAACTAAAAATTGCATGGTAACGTGATGTTTATTGACAGCATTTATTTTTATTGCTAAATTACTTATATCGCTTTTGGAATAAGGGCATGTAAAACAAATAAAAGTACGATAAAACAATCGAGAAAAAAGTTTCACCTAATTTGTTCTGGCCACAGGTACTTTGCAATTCAAAATGAATATTTAATATTTTCTACATTAAACTTTCTTTCATAACTCCTCGAGAAACGCGGCGGGATGGATACTGTTAGTTGTTGCTGTTGTTGTCGTTGTTGTGGTTTAATAATGACACAACGGCAACATTAATACTAATCTTACTACGAACCTACGCACATTTAAGCACTTTTTAAAAATTAGATCGCCCTAACCGTAAGTTTTGGAATAGTGTTATACAAAATAATTCAGCATCTACCTATTTAAAATGAATTGTTCCAAAATTTAATCCTAACATCCCACGAAATAAATCTGTGCGATTTCACATGAAATACAATCCCAATAGTGGTATACGTGCTTTTGATTCTAAAAATAACAATCAAGTGACAATTATTTTTATGATTATACGACAGGAAAAAAAATTATTAATTTTAAACGAATCGCATTTTTATAATTTAACATTTGTATAGAAGGAACGTATGATTATTTTGCTTATTTAAAACATAATGACATGGCAATTATGGTCACAGGAAAAGAATGTGCTATTTTTAAGTAAAGTATTGACTGGAAAAAAAACCATGTATTATTCCCAAACATCTGTAATTAACCGTAAATTATACACATTTATGTTCAAAACATTGTAAAATTTTCAGGGCTTTTCTAGTATTTATTTTTGCTGTTGCTGTTATTATTATTATTATTATTATTATTATTATTATTATTATTATTATTATTGTTGTTGTTGTTTTGTTGCTATTATTATTGTTGTTTTTGTTGTTGCTATTATTACTATTATTATTGTTGTTCCCCTTCTTATTGTTTTTTATTTTAATTATTTTTGTTATTTTCATAATTGTTAATATATTATGATAATTATCATAATTATTGATATTATTGTTATCATTGTTTTCATGATTATCGATATTATTTTTTTCTTTACTTATTCTTATTATTTTATTATGATTTTCATTATTATTTTCATCATGATTTTCATTATTATTGTTATTATTATTATTATTATTATAATTATCATTATTTTTGCTGTTGCTTGTGTTAGTATTGTATTGGTTATTATTATCATTATACTGTTGTGAATACTATACTTGTAACTATTATTATCATTATTGTCGGCGTTTTTAGTATTATGCTTGCTATCGTTGTTATTGCTGTTATTACTGTTATTGTTATTGTTGTTGTCGTTGTAGTTGTTATTGTTTTTAGCATTGTACTAGCAGGCTGCACGGCATTACCAGGTCGTAAATCCGCTGTAATATAATATTTTTACCAATGCAAATTTCGTATTTATTATTATATTATATTACACCCAATTTATAGTATGCCACCACTGAGAATCGAAACAAAAACATTTAACTTACGATTTAATCTTTCCTTTTATGTTAATGCCTGAGCTATTAAAACATTTATGCGGTGATGCTCAACATTCAGCATCTACCAATAACCATTACCTAACGCATGCACATATGTAATGCCGTCGTACAACCTCTTTTTTTAATTTTTACCTTTTTGCATAAATAAAGTGTCGCATCGGGTTCAGAAACCCTATATATTAATTAATTTCTGTAGACAAAAAACTGACAGAGGAGTTTGGTGGGCAATATTTTTTAAACAAATACATATACGCATACATACATATATATAGAAAGAGGCATGATATATCTGCATAAATATTATAACATTTAATAGTTAACTAAGGATAATTATTTCGTCAGAAAATGGAAAAAAGAAATAGGGAATTAATTAGAACAAATGTTTAAAAGGATATGGAAATTAGTTATATCTTTTGCAGGGTTTTTAATATAAATATTAATAGACAAAAAAAAACAAATTTATAGGCGTATAGATTTGTTATCACTATCATTATTATTGCTGTTATTATCATTATTGTTTTGTTATTCTTGTTAGTATTATATTTGTTATTTTTCTTCTTTCGCTTCTTCTTCTTCTTCTTCTTATTATTATTATTATTATTATTATTATTACTCAATGTGAGTTTTTACACTGCAATCGTCTGTGGCGTCTGAATCACAGCAATGTTCCCCAAGATTTCCCATACTATCCACATGATTTATATGCTTTTCAATGAGTTTGAGCCATCGCAACAACCGCTTACCATTGATTTCTCATTGGCAGCAACCATTGGTTTTACTGCTGGTCGGTGTCAATACGCCTGCTTAAGCTCCAAGTGGTATTTGCACTCTTTCAGGTAAAGCCTAATTACTGCTCCTTCTTCTCAGACTTTTCTTCCTTATAAAGCCTTCTAAGCTATTTTGTGTAATATCAGCCGAAACTGATGCCTTTTTAAAAATTCATTATATTATTTCCTCATTAATTTGCTAAGTTGTTGATGCGTTTTATATATATATATATATATATATATATATATATATATATATATATATATATATATATATATATATATATATATATATATAATATTTGTAAAAACAATGATCTTGGTGTAAACACGTAGAGTTTAGGCGTCTAGAGAATGTCTAAAACATTGTAATTTCGCAGCCTATCTCAGCAGCAGACAAATAGCGTAACTGTTATAAGCGATTACTATCGCCTATGCGGTCGAGTTCCAATCCTCACTTCGGATAATTATTGGTCTACTCGCACAGATTAGTTGTCATACAGCGAAATAGTACTGTATGTGTGGGGCTATACATATATATATATATATATATATATATATATATATATATAAAATATATTTTAGTCATCGACATACAGACCTGTTTCGTTGTTTCACAACTCATCAGTGCCGCTAGACTAACACCTCTCCCAAGCCGAGGATCGAACCTAGAACCGTCGTGCCGACAGTCGGCAGTCCTACCCCTTGACTACGGAATCAGTGGCCGAAATTAACCTGTCCGAACGATTATTTAAATAAACATCCGTCCGCTACTCGTAGAGGGCTCAAACGTTTGTTTGTAAACAAATCGCGAGCTTCGCATTATTTCAGCTAAATTAAGTAGCGAGTAAGATAATTTACGAGAGTGCTCTACCAAAGAGGGGAGCTTTATAAAATATATTTTAGTCATCGACATACAGACCTGTTTCGTTGTTTCACAACTCATCAGTGCCGCTAGACTAACACCTCTCCCAAGCCGAGGATCGAACCTAGAACCGTCGTGCTGACAGTCGGCAGTCCTACCCCTTGACTACGGAATCAGTGGCCGAAATTAACCTGTCCGAACGATTATTTAAATAAACATCCGTCCGCTACTCGTAGAGGGCTCAAACGTTTGTTTGTAAACAAATCGCGAGCTTCGCATTATTTCAGCTAAATTAAGTAGCGAGTAAGATAATTTACGAGAGTGCTCTACCAAAGAGGGGAGCTTTATAAAATATATTTTATTCATCAACATACAGACCTGTTTCGTTGTTTCACAACTCATCAGTGCCGCTAGACTAGCACCTCTCCCAAGCCGAGGATCGAACCTAGAACCGTGGTGCTGACAGTCGGCAGTCCTAACCCTTGACTACGGAATCAGTGGCCGAAATTAACCTGTCCGAACGATTATTTAAATAAACATCCGTCCGCTACTCGTAGAGGGCTCAAACGTTTGTTTGTAAACAAATCGCGAGCTTCGCATTATTTCAGCTAAATTAAGTAGCGAGTAAGATAATTTACGAGAGTGCTCTACCAAAGAGGGGAGCTTTATAAAATATATATATATATATATATATATATATATATATATATATATATATATATATATATATTATGAGATTCCCTGTTGTAGTTTTTTTTCTGTTTGAGATTTATCAATGGCTGATTAGTTTGTATATTAGTGTGGTTTGTCGCATTCTATCTTTTTTTCTTATTTCTTCTAGTTTATTTTTACCAGAGTAGGGATGTGTTTCTAGTGCACTTAAATTAACTATTGTTGATTTAGTTATTGTTTTATTATTATTATTATTATAATTATTGTTGTTTTTGTTGTTGTTGTTGTTGTATGGCAGTAATATTATAATTATATACTTGCTAGGAGCAGTCATACAGCCCATCACCAAAGATGACTTTGTCATTACAAATCTGGAGTCTGAGTGACAAGTCTCGTCAAATTTCCAGTACTCTCAACCCTTTGAATAAATTTTGCAACAAATGTGTATTATCGCAACAGTCGCTTACTATTGATTTCTCGTTAGAAGCCACAATTGGTCTTCACTTAAATTTAGGTAGCAATAAGCCTCCCCAATACCCAGTTTCTCTTTGACTAATCCAGCGAGGGTATGACTAGTGTTATCTATTATCATTATAATTATTAGTCGCTAGTTCCCACACATATCAGTGGTTAGTCTTGATAACAACATGTATTGTTCCCTGGAGCCTAAATAACAACAACTCTCCGCAGATTCTTGAAGTCTCTACTTTTTAAAATAAGTTTAACAAATGAGCCTTCTCTACCGCAACAGTCGACTGCTATTGCTTTATCACTGGCGGCGACTGTTAAGTTATCTAAGATTTAAGTAGCCATAATCGTCCCAAGGTATAATAGAGATCTATTTAGCGCTCACCGCCTAGGTTCTTATACCATTTTAAGACTCTTTTTTAGTGGTATTAAAGTATAGATTCTTGTCTGATATCTTTAGATTTTTAAGCATTCAATCATCCATGTTTGAATGATTTTGTCGCAACCGTTCTAGTAGTGTGTTTGTTTTATTGCTATGGTTTTTTCTGTTATCTTCTTTCCTCACAATGTGTTGTTCTCTGTATAACAGGCGGTGCGTTCCTCTTTTTTCTTTTTCCGGTGTCTCTTTTGCTACTCAGGCAATAGATTAAGGTTGTCGAGTATATAGCAGATGGCTTAACCCGATTCTGACGTAAAAGTTTTTCGCATGTTCCGTAAGCAGATCATTGGTTAGTAATTGCATGGGATAAGTTCCTTTTGGGCACAAAGTTGTATTTTAGTAAGTAGTCATTTGACTATATCTTTTTTTTTATCAAACGACTTTGGTTGTACAATAAAATATAGACACATTTTCATCACGTATTTTATATTTCACATATATAATAGACGTCGAATGTCAGAAAGCAAGAATATCATTTGAACATGGTTAACTATAAACTGTATTTTAGTAATATGAAAAATGTATCCAGTTTCTTAACAATCTGCCCATCTAATGTATAACAGATAGTTCTTTCCGGCTCCTCGTTCAATGGATCAACATTCTTGATAGGATGAGAAATGGGTTTACCTGATTGGGATGAAAATGTTTTGCATGTTTCGTAAGAAGGTTATTGGGGTGTAATTGTTTACTTTTTGTCGTAAAAGTTGTATTGCCGTACTTCTTAATTTGGCTATCTTTGGCTGTAGAATAAAATAGGACATTTTCCATAACATATATTATTTTCACATAAATAATAAACGTCGAATGTCAGAAACCAAGAATATAATTTGCACATGTCTAACTATAAATGGTACTTTTAGGGTAATATAAAAATATAGATTTTTATTTTATTTTTTTCACTATTTTCATTTGATTCATCGTTTCATTAATTTTGTTTTGTCTTCTTAGATATTAATGACGAATCAATCGTCTGCCTCTGTTTTATTCGTCCGCTTGCAAATATTTTAGCCAATCAATCATAAAAAATACTAATGTGTTAGATTTGATTGATAACCCAACAAAACACGTTCGGCCGTAGATGTTTTAGAAGTGTTTGCATCTGTTTTCATGGCGCTCAATCTCATACTGAATTATTATCTGTATCTAATCGATTCTTGCGGAAAACTGTTAGATCTATTTAAAAGAAAAAACGTCGTAAGTCTTGATAAACTTCACCGATTGAATCAACTGTCAGAGAAAATTTTAGACCTGTTATACAAAATGAGTGGTAAATCTACCGATTTTCAAAACAGTATTCACTCGTATATACGTGTACCTATGTTTTAGTGGATCGATTAAATGATCTCCAATTATTTTTGATTAATTTGAAAACCAAATCAACAGGTATCCTTTAACATTCGAGTTGAAGACAGTCGTGTGTAGCATATCCATGACCCTACGTCAATGATGATTAAGTTAGCAAGTATGTATTTTGACAATAGTAATAGTGAGTACATAGGAACGAATATGAAAGATCCCTTACCTAACATTGAAGCAGGAGGCAGGGATTTACTGCCCGCAATACGAGGAGTGATGACGTAGCCATTTCGAGCGTATGTGAACTAAAGTTTCCAGAGCAATTTCACACCGATAGAAGCCGGGCGAAGTAGACAGAGCCAATAATGTAGACAACTCAATAAGTTAAGCGTAATCTTACCTCGACGGCTTTTTCTGTCCGAGTGATCCATTTAAGTTAATTAGAAAGTATTGTTAAGAAGTAAAATAATAAGTTAATAGAGATGGTGCTTTCAATAAGTTTCCTGGCTTTTTCGCATAAGAACTTTTATTAATAGTACAAACAGGGAACAATAATCCGCCTCTAAAGTAATCTTCTCTGGGTGCAATATATTTGTGCCGTTTAAACAACATTTCGAAAAATCCATGGAATTCCTTTTATGTGAGCTTGTCAATGGCCCTCGCCACATCCTATTTCGTCTCCTCAATTTTCTCATAACGACAGCCTCCAAGTTTGTCCTTAACGTAAGGTATATCCAAAAGTTACAGGGCGCAAGGTGTGGACTTTAGGGAAAATGATGCCTATCTTATTCAAAAAGTTTTATCTTCTCGGAGCACCCTTGGGACAAACTTTGCGCAAACCTTCCGCATCTTCAATTTCTAGTAAATAATTGTGTGAACAATTCTTACACTGACACAAGACTGTGCACTTATTGGCTCTATGAAAAAACGACGGCCCTTAACAATGAAATTCTTTATTTGAGTAATACACTCTAGTTTTCTGTCTTCCTTACTAATCCCGCACTTCTCATCATCCCTCCCAGACCCGGTGTGTTATTTAAATCTGTTATGCCACTCAAAACTCGATGTGCGATTCATGCAAGATGACACAGAAGCAGTCTGAAACATTCCATACATTCTGTGGTATTTTCCAAAAAAAACAAAAATAACTATGTTTTATTTGACATTTTTATTCTAAAATATCCCCACGTATAGATGCATTTTTTAAATTAAACAGCTGTGATAATGAGGATTTAGAAGGTTCCAGCTGTATCTGTGTAGTTGAACCTGAAATCATAAAAAAGCCAGTCATCCCATAAGACGTATAGCAATAACATACTGAACTTTCAAGAGTCTACGTCAATTTCAAATCCATGAACAAAAATGTCTGGAAACTTATTGAAGGCACCTGGTATCATTAGTCTCTCTCTCCGGGACCCATGCATTTCAAATACAAAACAAATTATGAAAGATCTCAGCTAAGTGGAAAGAGTTTTATTCGTTTAGATGAGACGATCGACTGTCACTCGGTTAAACCAGCGAAAAGAAATAGCATGTCAAACAAGGTGATAAAAGATCCACGATTACATATCTCACACACTATGTATAAAGAACATTAATATTATTGAAAACACTAGCAGAAAGACTCACCATTGCCCGGGATTGGACGATGATCAACGAATGTTTCACACTCCCATATTTTTATTGTCGTGGAAATAGGTGAAATAACATAATTTTCTAATCCAATCGATTTTGCCTGCTCTAGTTCGAATCCATCGCGGTGTACCGAGAGGAAGCTTTACATACTTCCCTGCAGCGATTAGTCGAATGTACATGGTAGTGTACATTGCATTGTAGAGAACTTAATATTGATTTTGTAAAACTATTTTATATAGAATAGCTTTAATTTGAATTTCAAATGCAAAAGTCAAGGAACATGCTTCAATTCCGCTCCCAACAAAAAAAAATCCATACATATTTCAAACACTGCATGACACATAATGTGCAAAATACGTATGAAATTTTACAAATATCGACCCAGCCGTTTTGGAGCCCATAGAAAACGAACTCTCACACACTCAGACACACAGGGACAAACACAGATACACACAGACACAAACAGAAAGTCCCTTTCATATAATAATAGAGATATTTTTCCATTACTGGCATGTTCATTTTTATTCTTTAATTTCATTATTAAATTAAAGATTTTAAACTTCATCGTTGTAAATGTTACTTATTTTTAGCTAACTAAAAATAAGTAATATTTACAACGAAATATAACTATTAATCTTTAAATTTTTATATTGAATTCCACCGTGGTAGATATTACTTATTTTTGCTAGACCTATTAAAGTATAACTATAAATTTTTGTATACGAACCTTCCATGACTTATATCCACTAATGGTTATATTTCCATATTGTATATGTCTATTTGGGTTTTGCTACTGTACGTATACGTATATGCACGTGTGTGTATGTTTAAATCAATGTTCTAATGTTTACTTTTCTATCTCTCCACTGTCCTTTAATTTAACTCCTTCCGTTCTCAGTAAATGTCACCTCATAACAGGTCCCTTCTTTCATAGACAACGCAATATGTTTCATTTACCCCCCACTCCTTATTGCCCCTGTAATCAACACTGGTATTATTTTTGTAATACATTTTGTTCTCGCTGTTCTTTCTTTTTTTCTTTATCTTTTTATTCTCCTTCTTTCCATTTTATTCTCTTGTCGTATATTCATTTTTTTTCAATTCAATGTCTAGAGTCAAAAATGTCACTTACACCCACAACCTTTCATTCTGAAATTAAAGTTTTATTTATTTATTTAAAAAAATATCTTCTCTATTCCTTCAGATAAGAACCAGACGTTTCACGGGAACACACAAACCTTTTTTACGTCGCCTGAAGAAAGATGTTGGTCCAGACCGACCATTTATCTGAAACATTAGCATGTTCAGT
>NC_136506.1:21061666-21096666 GCF_053919585.1 Euprymna scolopes
ATATATAGCCTAGTACTTCCTAGAATGGAGTACTGTTGCCACATCTAGGCAGGAGCTGCTCTAAGCACTTTGTCCTGCCTTAACAGAGTAAGAACCAACTTCATAATATGCTAGTGGATGCTCTTTTTACTCCCCTGATCCTCCTTTCCCTCGGAAGAGATATTGCTAACCTGTCTCTCTTCTATCATTATTTTCATGGCAAGTGCTCGTCTGAGCTTCAATCTATGTTTCCCCTTTGCCAAACTTTCGAAAAACAATGGTCTAGATGAAACCACTATCGATAATTTCCCCACACTTTATCGGTGCCAAAACCAAAATCTGGATTTCATGAAAAATGCTTATTTTTTTAGAACTTCCGCCTGTGGAACTCTGTTCCTTTTGCCTGCTTTCCAGCTCACTACGATATGGTCGTATTCAAGTCCAACCTAAACAAGTTCTTGATGAGCTGCCCTCTTAAGTAATAAAATTTAACAACATTTTACAATTAACGATTACTACGCTACTGTCCCAATGATTACCGCTCCCCTATTAAATCTTATTCCTGAGTGGCCTCGTAGCCTACATGAGAGATATCTCATTTGTATATAAAAAATCGGTACAGGGGCATAGTGTATCGAGATGAATAGCAAGATGTACGTTTGAATTGCATTTAAACTGGTGCATGTCAGTACAATCAGATAGGCGAGAAAGCACGAGGGAATCTCAACGTCTGATGGAAAAAGAAAACTATGAGGGTAGAATGTTTTCCGGCATAAACGGATTCCTACTGTATAAGGTGATTATTTTGCTGCTTTTCGGGTTAAGCGAGCATATTTTTGTCGAAGGTGCACAAGTGCTATTACTTCGCCAGAGTAAATCCCATTTAGATGCAGGCGCAGGGATGCAACGCTGCCTCGATGGAACAGAGTTTGTGCGGTGGATTAGTCGTGAGGGATTTACATTTTGAAAGGAAGACTTATAGTAGATGCTTCAATCTATATGAGGCAACACATCTCCAAGCATAAGCTAATCGTAGAGGTGTGAGAGTGATTTTCTAGCACGATTGTTAAAGCTCGCCTTCCTGGATGCACTGTCCTCAATGTATTTGTCTCATTAATGTTGCATACGATTGCTTAGCTGTGTACAATAACAAAAAATAATAATTACAATGATACAATAATAATAAGAAGAACAATATTAATAGTAATAGCGATAATAATAGTAATAACAATAATAATAACAACAATAATAGTAATGAAATTAATAATAATAACAATAATAATAACAATAAAAATAAAAGATTATATAAAAAAATAACAACAACCATAATGAAAATTACAACAACAATCAAAATGACAATAACAACAGCAATAACAACAACAATAAAAACAATAATAATAGCAATAAAAACAACAGCAATAATAATAGTAATTAATTTAATAATAATGACAATAATAATAACAATAAAAATAAAAGATTATATAAAAAATAACAACAACAATATAATGAAAATAACAACAACAATCAAAGTGACAATAACAACAACAATAGCAACTACAATAATAATAGCAATAAAAACAACAGCAATAATAATAGTAATAACATTAATAATAATAATAACAATAAATAATAACAATGAACATAAAAGATTATATAAAAATACTAACAACAACAATCATAATGAAAATAACATAAAAAATCATAACGACAATAACAAAAAAATAACAAAAACAATAATAATAATAGCAATAAAAACAACAGCAATAATAATAGTAATAACATTAATAATAATAATATTAATAATAACAAAAATTATAGTAATGACATTTATATTAATAACAATAATAATGACATTAAAAATAAAATAATATATAAAAAATAACAGCATCAATAATAATGAAAATAACAACAACAATCAAAATGACAATAACAACAACAATAACAACTACAATAATAATAGCAATAAAAACAACAGCAATAATAATAATAGTAATAACATCAATAATAATAACAAAAATAATAACAATAAAAATAAGATTATATAAAAATACCAACAACAACAATCATAATGAAAATAACAAGAAAAATCATAATGACAATAACAAAAATAATAACAACAACAATAATAATAATAGCAATAAAAACAACAGCAATAATAATAGTAATAACATTAATAATAATAACATTAATAATAATAACATTAATAATAGCAAAAATAATAGTAATAACATTTATAGTAATAACAATAATAATAACATTAAAAATAAAATATTATATAAAAAATAACAGCATCAATAATAATGAAAATAACAACAATCATAATGACAATAACAACAATAATTACAACAATAATAATAGCAATAAAAACAACAGTAGTAATAACAGTAATAATAATAACAATAATAATAGTAATAATATTAATAATAATAACAATAAAAATAAAAATTATATAAAATTAACAACAACAACAATCGCAATGAAAATAAAAACAACAATCATAATGACAATAACAACAACAATAACAACAATAGTAATAACAACAATAATAATAGCAATAAAAACAACAGCAATCATAATAGTAATAACATTAGTGATAATAAAAATAATAAAAATAAAATAATAAGATTATATAGAAATAACGACAACAACAATCATCATGAAAATAACAACAACAATCATAATGAAAATAACAACAATAACAATAATAACAATAATAATAATAGCAATAAAAACAACAGCCATAATTATAGTAATAACATTAATAATAAAAATAACAATAATAACCATGATAATAATATAACAATAAAACAACATCATCTACAACAACAATAGCAACAACAACAACAACAACTATAATGATAACTATACTACCTGCAACCCGTTGGATTAGTATGTTATATTAGCTATGGAATTCATGTATGAGCGTGACACTTGTGGCATACAGAAAATAGTTTTTTGTTTTTTTTACATAACAGAAACATTTCTATGAGAGTATATTAAAATGAAAAAAGAATATACATAGATTTCTATGAGTCCTTCCGTTTATTATAATTGATTATTTTTTATAAATTAACAGTTACTGAATTATAAGTAGTTGGCCAATTCATAGGTAAATGTGCACTGAACAGATACCATAATATTTATTATAATTCAATTCAAATTTTGATATATCTGGGTTTTTTTTACATTGTTCATTCCTATATTACGTTTAAGTTATTTTAAACCCCACTCTTCTCATGTTAAATAATAATTTCGAAATAATAACGTTAATATTTCAGCGTCCCAATTGTTCTTTTGTTTTTGTTTTTTTTTCTCTCGCGTTTAAATTATCCAAATAAATAATTGTTAATACTGTCTGCTTTTTTTACATCGTTAATTTCTGTATTACGTTTAAGTTATTTTAAACCCCACTCTTCCCATGTTAAATAATAATTTCGAAATAATAACGTTAATATTTCAGTGCGCAAGTTAAAATTAGCAAAAGAAACGATTTGTGTTTATTTGTTTACGTTGTTATGGGTTAGTGTTTATGCGCGCATGCGCAACCGGATGTCGTAAACCTGAAAATGGGTTACATACATCGTTACAAGGTCATTTGAGTTTTATAATAATAATAATAATAATAATAATAATAATAATAATAATAATAATAATAATAATAATAATAATGCGGGAACTAATACACAGGAGCCAAGTACGCGGGCCAGACAAACTGCTACAGAGGCAAAACATGAAGACGCGTCACAAGGAACCAAGATGATAGAAGATGCATATCTATAAGTTCTCTATCCTCCCCTATCCCCTATCCATTACGCAATCATCGCCCCCACAAAAGAATGATGTCAAATAGCCGAGAGGGGTCAAGGATGATGGAAAGACCGAAGAGAGAACACTGACCAGACCTCCGCTGGACAATTGCAAAGAGAACTGGAACCTTGGGAATACTTATTGCTACTCAAATTCCAGTGAAGGCCAATGGTTGCTGTTAGGGAGTCATCGATAGTAGGCGGTTGTTGCGATAATGTAAATTCATTTGCAAATCTTATCAGAAGAGGTGGAGAGCACTGGAAAACTGGGGTTACTTGTTGTCACTCAGCTTGCAGAGAACACCACATGCTATTTTCAAGGAGGTATCCTTTATGGCGTGTGTGAAAGTTGTTTGTAGAGCCAATAATAATAATCTATATATTAATAGGATAACGTGAGTGTTATTTATTTTGTGTGTCAATCTTACATCAGAGTGATTGTCATTTATTTGTTATGGATTTAATTTGTTGTAACAAATAATTTTATCAAGAATTCCTTTCATAAGTCTTGGTTTCGGTTTCGATTATAGCTGAAGAACTCAAGTTACACCTATGTTTTTTTCATAAGTTTTCGTTTCGGTTTTGATTCAAGTTTATGCATCCGGGTCATATTATATATTTTGAAGTCGCAACTTTTTAATATATAAAAATCGATAGAACATTTACTCTGTAATAATATATACGAAATATGCAAGAATTAAAATATCATATTTAAGCGTATTTGACGACCGGACTACGACGGACGTCCCTGATTGCTTAGATAAATACGTTTGCAGTTTTAACAAAAGATCTACAATAATATCAGAGCGTTTGCATTTACGCTGAACATCTACAGAATGACAACATTAATACATTACATATGAAGGAGTCAGCTGTGGAAAAATAATTATAAAAATAATAAGAAGAGAAAAACGTGATATGGAAGAAAAAGAACACCAAGATGGCACTAATAATCATGTGAGTACAAGGAACTATTTTAAACAACTTTGAAAAAAAAAGAAATTGAAATCAGGATTAGATTGAAAAGATACCTATACAAACAGTAAAACCACAACAGAAATCTGAGGGAAACATTGCACCAAACATGAATAAATTCTGAACACAAAATGATGACTTAAATACTTCAATCGAAATAAAAACTAGTAATAATTCGACCAGAAGAATCCCCTCCGCCATACAGTAGATTGTAAATACGCGTGAATTACTCTTTGACGCCTGTTTAAGTGTTATTTTTAATTAGTATTCAACCCTTTCATTTGAATAAGAGGGTGTGACACTTTAATTTTATCTAACATTTTTATTTGTTTGTTTTTATTTATGGATTACTTGGTGGATGTTTTATTTATGAAGTTATTTTCAAAATGTATTTATTAATGTAACTTATGACCTTCGTCGGTGTGTAACTTTTTAACTCTGGTGTCGTTCTTTTGAATTTGCGAATCTACATGGTAGATTAAAAAAACATCCTTATTTAATCGACACCAAGAAAAATGCATTAACTCGAACTCTACTAGAAAATTACGAGGAGTGTTTAGACCCTGAGAAAATTCTTTGCCACCGACACCTCAGGGAATGCTAATGACCGTTGGCAGTGAGAAGTAAAAACACGGTTGTACTGTTAACGTGAAATCGTTCGCTCTGGGTATCGAGTGTTAGAGAGCATTTGAAATTTGGTGACACATGATGACACTCAAACTCTCTGGAACGCCGGATGTTGCTATATTTATGTGTAAAACGGGGATATGGACCCTCAAAATTGGAAGATTCTATTTATAAACGCAGCTAAGAACTGACGAATCAAATTAATTCACATTCTGCTATCAGCCAAGCAGAAACCAGAATTGCCCCAGAAAAATTAAATCTTTATAGCATTACACCGTACTATTTTTCGTGTCAACGCAAGATGAACCTTTTACTTACTTGGCAGCAAGATTATAAATTCCAAAACCTGTACAAAACAGTTGGTTTATGAGAATTCTTCATCTTCAGGAATCGTATACAATAACTTCCAATCGGAAACTTTTTTGAAAATAGACATGGCTTCCAATTCAAGTGATTATTAGTCTAGTATACGCACTGCGGCCGTAACCTCTTGAATTGGAAGCCATGTTTAATTTCAGAAGCGTTTCTTATGTGGATACAAGTATTTCAAAAAAGGTCCCCATTAAAAGCGTTGAAGCTCCGTTATCGAACATACATATATGATTATTGCCAGTAAGTGATCGCTAGCGATGGTTAGTGCGAGAACACCTACTGTGTGAGGATAAGAAGAGTAAGGGGAAATCAGGTAACTTACACAAATTCTTGTGGAAAAACTGTTTCGCAAATACTTTTGTACATGTCATCATTAACTCCATTTTAAAATGTAATTAGACCATTTCAGAAACAATGCTAAAATATATATGCTGCATTCGAATTTGCGGATCTGCACGGAAGATCGGAGAGAACGCTTTATTTCATCGACACAGAGGCTTGTAGCTTAAGGGAAAACGTTCTTAGTATTTCAGTTGTAGGTTACACAGTTATGGATGTCGGGGGTTACATCGTCAGTAAGAGCGACACTGGAAATGCAAGTGTAAATTTCTGAGAACATATAACCGATCATGGATAACAGAACAAGAGCAGACTACAACAGTGGATTTTATGATTGCATTACAAAATTCAATGCAGATATCCGACTACGACAGTCAAGTTGACGAAATTCAAACAATGCATCTAACGAAACGTAGTGCAAATGACACTCAATATTAGAGCAGTAGTCCGCATTATAGGAATTATCAGTCTTTACCAAAAATCAGCAGCAATTTTGTTTGGCTTTTTATGGTTGACATGGAAAATAGAATAATAGCAAGAAACAGGTTTAATTAATGTACGCATGTTAAAACGATATGTTTTTTTGAGTTTTAAAAAACATTTATTTGCTAATTTTCAATTCATTTATTGATGTTTTTTTTTTGTTTAACAAACAAATTAACAAAAAAATGTTTGAATCAAATTATAACAATTTGGATTGCCTGGAATATTTGTATTTAAATGAATGCTTTTCCCTTTCGGTTTCCGGGATTGGTTTGGATTTGACAGTGATATGGTCAGACGAGTGGGCACTTATTTTCTCTCTTGAACGAATCTGCCGAAGAAATCGCATCATAATTAATCGAAATCTTTTGTTTCCCTTGACTTTTAAAATATTTTTGATAGCGATTTTTATTTCATGTAAAATAAATGGACAAAACAAAATGTCCTCATTTAAACAACACGTGTTTTTTTACATGGAGGTCACCACTTATTAAGGCCCGGAAGCCACTCGGGAATAGGAGTTAGTGCGTGTACAGTAATCAATGGGATAGTACCGTAGTAATCGTTAGTATTGGACATTTGATAAAGTATCTTACTTAAGGAGGCGGTTTGTCAGGAATTTGTTTATGTTGGACTTGAAGACATCCAAATTGTAGTCAGGTGAGAAACAGGCAAACCGATGAGAGTTCCACAGTCGTGCACTTCTAAGAAAAAAGCTCTGCTCATGGTATTTACACTTCGATTTAGGCACAGATAAAGAGTGGGGAAATTCCATCTACGACAGTATGGATGAATTTACGATTAAACTTGTATTTTTAAGAAGTACATGCCGAGGTTTGCTTCAAGCATTGTGGATAGCGTGTGAGGAATTGTTATATTTTGGAAACTTACGCTAGTATATTGCAATTATTTTACCTTATATGAATTTCAGAAGGGTTAAGTACATATCAGGAAATAAGACGGCTAACAAAAATAGAGACAGTGCACATAGCCTAAATGGGGTGATGCGGTTAGAGGATATAGATCCTTTAATAAAACTTGCTTGTAGTCAGACAGCGAATATCATTACAGAGAAATTACATAACGTGCTCGAGGGACAGAACGGAGTTTCTAATCAGTTCTAATCGGAAAGCAGACTGACAAGACATGCTTTACAATGTAATATATTTTTAGACTGTGTAAGAAGTGAGACATAATTAATTTTAGCCTCTCTTTTAGTCTCTCCGTTCATGAAGGAACTTCTTTCCATAATAAAACCATTGAAATTCCAACTAATCTCCATTTTATGCATGATTGAATTTTATTTTCTTATATTACACAGCCAGATAAAACGACTGGCAGGTGCAAGTATATAAAGAACGACCCACATAAAACGTGACGACCGCGCACGTATGCATAATTGATTCGCTTCTAGAAGGTCCAGTGCAGCACGCCACAAGCTAAACCAGTTGGCGAAGAATCCGAAAATGGAATATAATTTATTACCGCAGAATAACATTAATCATTTGTGAACCTTCTATTCATACACATGCACGTCATTTGTGGCACTGTAGATTATATCAAAATGCCAATTTCTATTTAAAACAAAAAAAATTGCTAGCCATCAATATGCGAGTACTTTCTAAAACGGATTTATAACATTTTATAAATTCTTAATTATTCCGTATTCGTTTTTTTTCCTATCAAAATATGAGTTATTTAACTATTGTATACAATCAAGTCTCAGAATTAAGATCAATAGGAAGTATTACATAAATTTCAAAGTTTAGATGTCCCCATAAATAAAAAAAAATATGCTGCTACTTAGTACTATCGATAGACAATGCAGTGTATTGAGCCAATGTAACCGTAGTTTAAGCTGAATATATTTAATCGAAAAATAATAATTGATATTACATATAGACTATGGCTTAAATTAGCACAATGGATACAAGGTTGATACTGTACACCTTTAGTCGTATTTTTGTTGTTGATTTTGTTTTACGGCATATCAACCCTTTTCAGGTTATTTAATGCCGAATCCAGTGATTTTGAAGAAAATGTTTTTAATAGAATTTTTTTTTCAAGTTGGTTTCTATTTAACACATAGTTGGGACCCTAACAGGTACTACCACTCCGGGTCAGAGTGAACCTGGGAGCAATGGCAATTAATGGGTTGGCTCCACACTCCCCAAAGCCCGCAAACTGCTTCCTCACAATCGGATGTAGTTTAAGGTCATATGCAGGACTCACATTTAGTCGTCAGATCGTAAATCATTAGTAAATATAGGCAATAGGCAAGCTTAATCTGACTGAGAAATAAATGTAAGCGTAGAATAAAAACATAATAATAATTGCAATTCTATAATTAAGCGATTTTGAGGTTAGAGTAAATACTCTTAATTGAATTAATAAAAATAAATATTCATAGCTGAAAAACAGTAATCGGACAAATCAATAAATGCAAATAAATAAAATTGAATAAAAATTCATAAACAAGAATCAAATATTGATTATGAAATACCCATAAACATACAAAACGTATAATTAAAAGTTCAAGGTAAAGTACGGTAAATAATTTGATGCATGAAAGTATTACTTTGGTCGTAGCCAATCATTCTCAAGTCGAATAGAAAGATTGTATATATTTGAAATATAGAGAAAATTGAAGTGACATCGTATTGTTTAACGTGATTTAGAAAGAAACAAGTTGATATCTACGTCAAAAGATTAACGTAAATTCTTGTCAGACACAACTAACATTTAAAAAATCTAAGATTATATATATATATATATATATATATATACATATATACATATATATATGCTATAAAAATACAGAATAAATATGTTTCTATAAGAGAAGATTTTTATCAAATTTATGTTTCAAGAAATTTGGTATCAGTTATTAATCTTTCGAAAGAAATAAACAAAAATAGAAAACAACGTATATTTTTTTATTTAAGACAATTCAATTTACGTTATCTACTATATATTTTAATTGTCAAACATATATATATATATATATATATAATTTGAGGTTACTATTTTCCAAATGTAGGTAAACACGTGAAATATAACGAGGTTCACACGAGAGTGCTCAATACAGAAGTAGAGCAAGTTACATTTGTCTTTACATAAGCGGTAGTTTGTTGCTACACTGTCATGAGCATGTTTCAGTCTACCAGTATGTACCAAAAAGACAAATACTAAAATAAATAAACTAACAAATTTACACCCAATTCAACCCTGTTCTCCATGAATCTTCATACTTAGAAAAAAAAAGACAGAAAAAGTCTTCTTTAGCTGACAATTAATTTTCGCTCTTCATTTTGAATTCCATTATCGAAAATAAGGGTTGTTGCCTGATGAGGTCTCGAGTGGGTAAATACTGGTAGACCGAAACATGCTCATGACTGTGTAGCAACAAACTACTGCTTATGTAAAGACAAATGTAATATATATATATATATATATATATATATATATATATATATATATATATATACATATATACTAGCTGTACCCTGCCACGCGTTGCTGTGGCTCAAATTCGCGCAATGGAAAAAGTTCCAAAATCAGAAAAAGCATGTTTCTTATAGGTTAAAATTTCCATTTTGCATGGTTACACAGTTTTTGTTGTTCCATTTTCTTAGCTGATATACAGATTTTCCGGTTTGGTGACTCTTGAATACGTAACATAAATTGTCCATGTGAAAAAAACAGTCAGTATGTAACTGTAAGGCCCACAATTGTAAAGATTGTTCCCTATGCTTTGTTGATGGTTATTGCAAATGACAATAAAATTGGAAAGTGCAATTTCCTAAAGTTTAATGATGTATCCGGTGGAATTATAGGAATGCATGGAATGAAGATATATTCATCTGTGAAAGGTCCTGTTAAGATTGTTGTTTCTATGATATTGTTAATTAATTTTTTTTTTAATGCAAGCTATGTGCCATTGCAAAGCTTGGATTGGTTTATATTTCACAACATGATAATTAGTACACCAAATTTCAGTTGCAATACATGCGGTGGCATCCTTGGCAAATATAGCAGTTGGATAATTAACCACTTTATCTGCTTTCACAACAGTGTCGATGAATTTGTATTTGACTACCTCACTTGGAATTTTACATTGAATAATAGTGTTAAGTTCATGGGCATCTTTGTATTGACCTGCAAGAATAGCTCATCTACTCAGTCAAATGGAATTCTTATAATTTGAATATCTGCAAAAACTTTTTAAACTAACTATTCTTTTGATGAAATAAAATTACAGAAGTTAAAAGTCAAAGAATTTTGCCCTTAACTCTCATCAGCTGGCACTTTTTCGTATCCAATTTCCCACAAGTGATGCAAAAATGTTGTGCGGATCGAACAGTCTGTAACTGGATATGCATATTTTGAGTTAAGTTTAATGTCTTCACATGGAACAAAAAAGTAGAGTACTTGAGGCAAGCATTTATTTCATCTGCTGGTGTTGATTGAAGAATAACAGGTAACATTTGTCTGAAATCTCCTGCAAGCAATATTACTGCATTCCCAAATGGTCTGACATTGCCACGCAAATCTTGCAAGGATCGACCAAGAGCCTCAGGTGATTTTTGCGTACCATTGTGCATTCATCCTAAACAATAAGTTTACATTTTTGCAATATTTTTCCCCATATTGGATGTTTTGGATATGTCGAACGTGAGATTTTTGAAAAATTAAATGTTTTAAAGTAGAATAAATAATTATTCTACTTGGCAGCAAGGTCGCAGGTATTCGTCATGCAGCAAGGGCTAAGGCTATGTCATTTTGTTACCAAATGGCTGCCAAAATCAATTTAATTAGAAAGGTTTTACCAGTTACTTCTGGTGCTGTTCAAGGCAGCAGTAATTTCCAAATAACTTCTATTCTCACAGTCACTAAATTCGGTGACTAAAATAGGATTTATCCATGTTTTGAGAATGCCTTAATCACTGTAATTAATTTAGGAGACAAGAATAGGATGAGGGATTAGAGATGGGCAGATAGAGAGGAAGATATATAGATAGAAAAGAGAAAGTGAGAGGAAAATAGAGAAAGAGAAGGAGATAGAGAGATAAAGTGATTGATAGATAAACAGAGAGAGAGTTAGACAGTAATGAGACAGAGGAAAGGAGAGAGATAGAGGGAGTTAGAGAGAGAAAGGGGCTCAAAGAGAGATGGAGAGGGTGATATAGAGAGAAAGATAAATTGAGAGAGGGAAAGGGAGAGATGGATAGAGAGAGATGTTAAGAGAGGAAGAGAGAGGGGGAGAGAAACAGAAGGTGAACTACACTTCACCGTTTTTTGCCTCGTTCAGTAGAGAAGAAATCTTTCGAGACTGAGGCAATTTTAATGTTTTTGTAATTATTCAGAGTACCCCTTTTTTTTGGGGGGGGAGGCTAGATTTTCCTCACATTAGAAACCGACCGGGTTATCTGTACTTTCACTGAAGAAATTAATAAAAGAAAAACATATAGTAAAATTTGAATTTAACATGAAAATACTATTTTTAAAAATAGCACGACAACATAAGTGCATAAGTGCCACTTTAGGTACTCCTTGGGCGTTGAGTTTCATGGCGACCAGCATAATTATTTAATGGTCGCTCCCTTAGCCCCCACTAGTCAAGGCTAATGCATGCGCACATAACATTTTTTTATTTACTGACGTTGGCTTAGTAACTAAACGATTTATTGATGATTTCGTAACCCTTAAATGCATGCCGGAAGATTTAAATTGGTTCATTATTGTTGTAATGAAAAAAAAAGTTTCATTCAACACTAAACCAAAAACACATATTAATGATAAATGATTTATTATTCTATTCATTGAAATTTACTAATTTTTAAATAAAAAAATAAAAAAAAGTTAATAAAAAAATAGTTGCTTACATGCGCATAAAAAACTTCTTTTTTTTTTTAGATTAGGTCCACCTTATAATCACCCCCCCCCAACCTCCTCATCTTAAGAACAGCTGCCGGAATAAACACCACTTTTGGAGGGGGGGGCTATTTGCAAAATTTAACTGATATTTGTTGTCTGCATACCCACCCGAAAATACTATTAAAAAAAAAGGATGGGTTCAGTGCCCGTGGCAGAGAAGTAGATTTATTTAGTGCCTGTTGCGGAGAAGTAAATTTATTTATCAATAAAAGTCGTCATTTAAAAAAGAAAAATGTGAAGGTGGACCTAAATGTAAATATTTACCAAAAAAATTATCCCGAAGTTTATTACAAAAACGTTTTGTTTTCATACTATTCAACAATTTGTTCATCCGCGCATGTAAATTAAAAAATATTTGTAAAAGTGAGAAGTTATCAGTAAATGATTTAGTTTTTTTAATTAATTTATTTATTTACATTAGGTCCACCTACACAAATGTTAAGAAGGGCTGTCAGAATAAACACCCTCAACCTCTCCATGTTAACAACGGATTTCGGAATAAACACCATTTGGGGGGGGATATTTTTAAAAAAAGTGGATAAAAGTCGTCATTTAAAAAGAAATTTAAAATCAAATGTTTGTAAAAGTGAGAAATTATTAATAAATGTTTAGTAACATTTTTCGGTGCTAATGCAGAGAGTGACCCACGCTATTTTTAAAATCGTATTTCCACGTTTAATTAAAGTTTTATGATATGTTTTTTTTATTCAATTGCAAGGTTAAAGTACAGAATAGGTACAAAAAACCCTCCCCTCCCCATGTTAAGAATGGCTTTTTAAATAATAACGTTATTATTTCAGCATGGTTCACTCTCTTCATGAGTACTCATTTTTCTTTTAATATTACTAAAAAGTAAAACTTTTTTTCAAAATAAATAAATAAATCTTTCACGAAAAACACCCGTCTAGCTGAATCCACTGTGAAAAATTTCCCCCACTCTATATCTGTGCCTAAATCAAAACGCGGATTCCATGAACAAAGCTTCTTTATTAGAACTGCACGCCTGTTGAACTCTGTTTCGTCTGCCTGTTTCCCTCCGGACTACAACTTGGATGTCTTCAAGTCCAATGTTAACAAATTCCTAATGAACCGCCCCCTTAAGTAAACACTTCATCAAATCTCTACACTAACGCAATGAACTTGCAATAACCCTTATCCCTGAGTGGCTTCCGGGCCTTGATAAGTGGTGATCACTGAGTAAAAAACAAAAATAAATAAATAAATGTTTGTAAATGTGACAAATAATCGTTTAGTTACGGCAACGTCAGTAAATAAAATATGTTACGTGCGGGGTGGGGTGGGGGACTAAGGGAGCGACTATTATTTTTTTCTGCTGGTCGCCATGGAACTCAACGCCCAAGGAGTACCAAAATGTATTTTTTTTGTCAAATAAATAAATTTCAAGCAATTTCTGCAATAAATAATAAATAGCAACTTCGTTAATTTTACGACTCGCCCCAGCATATTATAAACACCCTTACTTCCCCATGTTAAGATGGTTTCGGAATGAACATCCCCAACCTCCCCATATTAAGAACGGCTTTCGAGGTTTATGGAAGGGCTTCTTTTTTTATACATGGGGTGATAAGGGTTTTTTATAATACGTTGAGGCATGTCATAAAAATGAAACAGTTTAGAAAAAGTTAAAACAAATCTTTTTTATGTAAACAATGCCGTGAAAAGAAACTAAACAATTAAAACGTAATGTTTCATGAGTGAAAAGCCTTAACATAAATAAAGGAATTTAAAATTTAAAAAAATTATAAGTACATAAATGAATTAAAATTTTTAAAATATGATTATTTTATTTTTTTTGTGTGTGTGTGTGCTAATGCAAAGAGTGATCTGCGATATTTTTTAATCGTATTTCCACGTTTAATTACAGTTTTATGATATGTTTTTATTTAATTGTAAGGTTAAAGTACAGAATAGGTACAAAACACCCTCCCTTCCTCATGTTAAGAATGGCTTTTTAAATAATAACGTTATTATTTCATCATGGATCACTCTCTACATGAGTAAGTTTTGTTGTTTTTTTTACTTGTAATTCGGGAGTAGTTGAAACTGATGTAACCAGAAATAAAACCGGGCAAGTCTCGCAGAAACGACTTCGAAAAATATTTATATTTTATTTAATATTTTAATAATTCGCGAGGTAAATTTATTTTAATGACATAAAAACATCCCTCGACTCTGAAGATAGGTTGTCTGAAAATTTCAAATAAATTGGTAACGTAGAAATATGGTTTTATTCACTTTTAACGAACCAAATTTGCATTTATATATATATATAATAAAAATTACAATTAAATTTAGCAAAATGATCACAGATGGTAAAATTAAAGTATATTATAAATATTAAATAATTAATATTTATAAAATTATCTTAGCCAGATGTGAAAGCTCGATAAAACCAAATAGGAAATAGAGCTTATAATATGAGCAAACAGTTAATAAAATATGTTAAAAAACACTTTGAAATGAGTTAAAACATATTTAATCTGAAAAGGAAACACTAGATAAATGGATTGTCCTTAATCCGCGGAGTTTCGAAGAAATACTTTCTTCTCATCAGAGGGTAGGAATTAGTAAAATGCGGGATCGGATTTTGCATGCAGAAGTATTTGATGAAACACAAGTAAGTCACAGATCTTACTTGAAAACAAAAAAAGTGAAGCAGAGGGAATATGGTAAAGAAAAATGTGATTATACACGAATGGATAGTCTGGTGGATGATAAAAAATCCAGTGACGGTAAAATACAAATGAAAGTTAAAAGAATTTCCATTTGTACAAGTAAAATCCAAGGAAATCCCGTAATTGGAAGAAGATGGTCCATGATAATCCAAAAGCAGAAATCCATAGAATAATTCACAAAAATGTGTACAAGGAAAAAAGAACAAAAAGAACAGACACTAATATTTCGTCTTCAAGTTATTCTTCTTCCCATCCTCGAATGGAAAGAAAGTTTATATAAAAATATATTTTCGCGAAAATTATCTTTACTTCCATCATACTTTGCTTAGGGTAATTTTTTTTAGTATTCAAACCTATCTCTTTACAACCCCCTGCTTTTCATAAGCTATCATACTTTCATCAATCACAGTCCATTTTCTGTAGGCTGTTTTTGAACCCAGTCAACGACCGGTAATCCTGCTAGTATATATATATATATATATATATATATATATATATATATATATATATATATATATATATAATCAAAATTGTCAGTTATGATCAGTTACTTAAAAAATAACGACAAATTATTATTCGACAAAGAATAATTTTTTTAATTCCTAATCTAATGCGAACACCATGTCCACATGCTTGTTGATGTAAGTAAACCACCAAGACCTTCTCCAACTTCCATGAAGAATCGAGATATCGACATAAAATCTTTTTTCTTGACCAATGTTATCCGCTATGTGTCTCAAAGAATCAGAGATATGTTATAGAAAAATTGAGATTCTTTTGTAAATATTGATACAAATATTTATATGAACTTTAATCGTACATTATTATTCAAGCTGTTATCTGACGGTAGTTGATTAATTTATATGTAGACACTGTTACATGAGTAAGTTTGTTAGGATTAATATGAATCGGATAGAATAAGAGAGAATAACAGCAACGAAGACGAGCGTGAGCGGGCATTCGAACGCCATCTCAACGGAGCACCACCAACACCTTCTCTAACGTCTGTGAAAAATCGAGATATCGACATAAAACGGTAAAAATCTCTTTCCTGACCAATGTTATCCTACATTCTACAGCTTCACCTAAATCTCATTAACTTTACTTTCGTTCCATCAAATATGCCAGTGCTCCATATATAATGTTCTATTAACGAACAAGCGACGGGTTTATCCACAAGTTCGCTTTTCTGTATTGTTCGGACACATGCACGCGGAGATTCCTTGTATGTAAGTCGATCTGTCGGTAAATTTACATCGAGCTTTGAATTAATTAATCCTATTATGTTGGGATGTATCGATTTTAAACTTGGCAGACGCTTGGAGCGACACGAAAGACATAACCAATAGCTAACTAACAAGATTTCTGAAACGTCTGGTGCATTGTTACCACATATGGATTGTGGAATCTACTATTAATCGCTCCCGTTAGAAAAAAATAATAGAATCTTCAATCTAATTACTGCTGTACTATCAATTAAGCTCAACCCCCTGTCTACTCGATGCAATGTGTTCTCCCTGTGCTAGATTCGCAAGTAATTTAATGGAATGTTTTCTGATGGACGAATAGCACATGTGTTTCCTGGACTTATCCAACGCCGAAAACCCGAGGAACTTTGAATATCTTCTTTTGTTGAGCTTACCATATGACGAATATCCTTGTATTCTACTAATTTCGAAGTTCCCTCCTGTTTCCCGCTTCGTTTATTATACTAGCATGCATAAATTAAAAACTGAAATGTGTTACCTACAGATATCTTGCTGTTCAACCTCATCTAAAGTGCTTCTTTATCCTTGGTTAAAATCGTAGCCGTTTAGGCAATATGCCCTGTTTTGGTTTGAATGAGGGTTTCTTTGTTTTTTTTATACCTTGTGTGAGTTTTGCTGCCTTTCAATAAGGATTTGAATGTTCTTTTGTTGGAACGACAATGTAAGCTGATTATCCTGAAGGGATGATATATACGAGCACTGAATTTTGTAGCTAATTTGCGCATTCCTTCAGTTTTAAAAGAAACTTTAGTTATAAATAAGAGTGTTTATTTATTTTTCTATCGAAAGTGTGTTTTGTTTATTGATTTGCATTGCATAATGACTGATTTTTTGATGTTTTGATTTTCTATCTTAATCTCTTGCCTTCATGAAATTTTATTTTGATAAAATCGCAGATCGCAATCAGATGCTGATTCTCGACTAAACTTACAGTATCTTGTTTACAACACATTTGCACAAGCGTCACATCATTCATTATTTGATACTTCCCGAGAATTTCTGAGCCGTATCAAGGTCGATCATCAACCTTTTTCTATTAACAATTAATCAATTCTTTATTTCTAAAGCCTGTGTATCACTTTACTGCAGGACAAGATTTTCTTAATTTTAAAAATTTGGTACACAAGAAGACCATAACAAGTTACCTGATTTCCCAGGTATTTGTGGAATTTTAACAGATATTTTGAAATTATATTATTTTTGTATTTTCTGGTAACTTGAAGTGTGTATCACTTTATTGTAGATTTCTGAAAAAAATAGCTGCGTTGGCCTAACAATTTTCGGCTCCTCAGGTCGATGGATTAATCCAGTTGCTAAGTAGTCTATTTTATGTAAGTTTAGAATCCAAACGAAATTTACACATAGATACAATTAGCAGTTATCAGAAAAAATGGGAACGTGCACATATTTTTAATAAATTGGACAGTGCACACAAAGATACAATGTAAGATCACTTGCCCATAAATATAAAACAGTGTTCATGGATTTTTAGTTGGGTGGATTTATTCTTCCAATCGGTTGACATAGTTTATCACCCTAGAGTTATTACTATATTATGTAAGTTAAGTAATTTAGACTGTGTTGGTAAATTTGTAAGTGAGGGAGGTGGAGTGAAAAGTTTCTGTTTTGAGAGTTTTATATGAGTATAAAATTACATCTAGTTTAAGGCGACAAGTTATGACCGGTGTGAGATTACTGTCATGTATATATCTATAATGTAAAGCTGAACGTCTGTGCGTGTGTCATGTCACGAATAGGCTCCTATATGCTTGACCATTATAGAGAACTGATTACATTTAATGATAGAAGATGTATCGAGACACAGGAATGGGTATGTTTGATCTGGCATAATGATGATTCATTAAATTTGTGAGGTCTGCGTTCGCACGTGGTTTACAAGTATGGAAATAAAAAATTAAAAACTTAAATAAAAAAAACGTGTGTTTTTGATACAGGTGTACATAATAATACTTTTATAAGTATATTTTAAATTAAATAGGGATGTTATAATAAAATTGTGGGGTCTGCGTTCGCGCCTGGCCTTTATAGAATGGAAATAGGAACAAACTTTAATAAAGACTTTTCATATCTATCTACGTAAGTATACTTTGATAATTATGTTTCAGTTTGAAGAAATATGGTATAATAAAATTATGGGGTGTTCGTTCGCGCCTGACCTCCACAGAATGGAAATATGTCACAAAGTTTAACAAGGTTTTTTAATATAGATCCACATAATATTGTGATGAGTGTTTCAGCGTGAACAGGTATGGTATAATAAATTATGGCGTTTATCTATTTTATTTTTACTTTCCTCATATTTTGCTTTGGTTTTGATACCCCCCCCAAATTCGAAGCTATTTCTTTACAACCCTTCCTTTTCATAACCTATCATGCTTTCATAAATCAGAGTCCATTTTCTGTAAGCTGTTTTTGAACCCAGTCAACGACGGGTACTTTTGTAAGTATATATATATATATATATATATATATATATATATATATATATATATATATATAAGAGAGAGAAAGTATATTCTGTCTATGTGTCTGTCTGTGTACAATTCCCTACCACAATAACTTTGTCAATTTTTTGTCTACAGACTCGAAATTTGATATGCAGGAAAGGGAAATTTGGGAGAAACTTTGTAATACGTTTCGGCCAGAATGTTCGCTGTTAAGGTGTCAAAGTTAAACGATTTGACCTTTGAGAACTCTCCCTAACTCCTCCGACAATTTTTGGGGATGAACAATTGGAATTTTAGATATAGTTTCCCTGGACATGGATCTAACTTAATAACTTGATTTTCAGTTGTCTAGCATTAATTTAAACCTATGTCACTTCCGGTTTAGTGCTGGTCGTAGCAGCAAAGATATCACGTTTTTCTCCTCCTTCCCGGTACGGGTTCGAGCATCCTTCCTACTATCCCATGCGTGCGTACGTGTTTGTGTGTGAATGTACATACGACGTTCAGTACGGACTGCAAGGCAAACTGACAAACTGAAAATACAGTCCTTTAGGGCAATGGCAGAGTCTGTCCTTATTTCCGGTGCTACAGCCTGAACACTCATCAAAGAGTGGAAAGCAAACTAGACGAAACATACACTCGTATGCTATGAACAGTATTAAATATATCCTGGCAAAATCTTCCCAGGAAACAGCGACTTTATAGCAACTTACTTGCTAATATTTAATATCATCAGGTTGAGACGCCTACGAATTGCCGGTAACTGTCTGAGAAACGAGCATGAATTGGTGGGTGGTGTATTGCTATTGATTTCCTTGACACGGACGCGTAAGCAAAGGAAGACCTAGATCCACGTACATCCAGCGGATAGCACACAACGACAACTGTGAACCTCCGGATCTGAGGCAGCTGATGGAAGAGAGGAAACTGGTAATACTTATTACTAAAGTTCCAAAATTGAGAAATAAAATATGAATCGGCAAATGTAAGACAACTAAACATGTCATTTGTAAGCCTTCTCATATATATATATATATATATATATATATATATATATATATATATATATATATACCTAAACGTTGATTTAAACTATTTTTTATCAATTCCACGTAGCTCAACAATACCAAGTAAAGTTGTAGCACTATATGCATTAGTTCTAATACGAGTTTATGCCAAAATAGCATTGTTGTTATAATAATAAATATGGAATCTACATAAATTAAATAATAATAATATATAAGCGTAATGTAATAACAGGTTACTCCGATTCCCAATTCCGATTCTTTATAAATCTTAAAATATTTAACTATAAAACTGCTTTTTATCCCGATTACCGTAAAACACATCTTAAATGTTGGTATATTTTCTCAAACGTAAAAACACACTTGTGAGGGGGTGATCTGCCTTACTAGAAGTTTAAGTCAATAAATATTTATCATTTTACTATTAGTACATTACTATGAACTAAAATTTTTCAGATGCCGACACCGATTCCGATACCCCCAAATGCTCCGATCTTTCCGTTTCTCGATTTCGATTCCGATTAATCGTCCCAACATTAATGTATATATATATATATATATAGAGAGAGATAATAACCTAACATTTAATATATATGTATATATATATATATATATATATGTGTGTGTGTTTTTATGCTTGTGAATAATACAAATACATGTAAATGCAATCGGAATCATTTGGCGTATATATATATATATATATATATATATATATATATATAATGATTTCGTTTGCGCACATATATTGAACACATATTTACGCGATTACATATGCACATATACATGTACATAGACTGAAACATATGTAATCAATTCGATGCGTATATAGTATGTGAACGTATACATATTGTCTTTTTCCATTATTAGATTTTTTTAAAGTTAATTATGTTTTGTTTAAATTGTTCGTTATTTGGGAAAAATCTAATTTCTCTTGAATGACAAAAGTTGATTGGAATTTGCTGGAGGCATTTCTTAATTAGTTGACTCTGCTCGGCGAGGTCAAAAGGGGGAACCATAACAAATCATGAAAGTATACACAGAAAACACACATAAACACTAACTTATTTATAAAAGCATGCCTTATATATATATATATATATATATATATATATATATATATATATATATATATCTGTGTGGGTGTTTGTGCGTGTGTCTCTGTGTTTCTGTGTGTGCGTGTACGTATTTATCCATATACTTACTTTAACATAAAATTAATTTATATATATATATATATATATAATCGCACTTATATATATATATATATATATATGTATATATATATATATAAGTGCGATTATATATATATATATATATAAATTAATTTATGTTAAAGTAAGTATATGGATAAATACGTACACGCACACACAGAAACACAGAGACACACGCACAAACACCCACACAGATATATATATATATATATATATATATATATATATATATATATATATATATATATATATATATATATATATACGGTTACTTATGTAAATACGTACATAAAGGTATTGGACAAAATAATCGGAATATAATGTCATCATTATTGCGTCAAATCCTTCTATATCTATATTTTTATTAATATTTATATCGATACGCACACACACACACATGAATATACGCATAAGGGTACTGGATATGACCTTAAACTGTATCCGATGCTGAGGCCCCAGTTTGCGGGCTTTGGGGAGTGTGGAGTCACCATATAATTAACTCTGGTTCACTCTGATCCGGAATGGTAGTACATGTTAGGGTCCCAACTATAGGTTAAATAGAAACTGATTTCAAAATAACTGGATTTCGAATGATTTGAACAGTTATTTAACTGTTGGAGACGCCCCTCCATGGGATTAATGGACTATCTCATCACATCACTTCCTCTGGCGACGTCACTGCCGTTAACTAGTACCGGTGACCGGAGTCAGAGATTCACACAGCCAAAGAGGTCGTGTGCAAACGCCTAACAGTTGAGGAATTGTACTGCTCAACCCGCCTTGCCTATAATACATGTGAATACATGTTTGTTTTTAAACTCTTGTGTTCTTACCATTTAACACCAACCAACCACACATACATACACACACGTATATATATATATATATATATATATATATATATATATATATATATATATATATATATATATATATATAGTTATTTCATAAGTATCAAATTTTCCTGTCAGAAAAATAAGACGTTACAGCTCAATGCTTATCAGAAAGAGCAAATATTAGGGCTAAAAGAAAAAAAATTAAATACTAACTCATAATAAATGTATATCAACCCAGTTCGGGACTTATAAGACGAGAAGAGCTAGTAACATTTTTAATAAACTTACATCGATTACATACCTGCAATTATTTTTTTAGACCTCATATATACATATTGCAAAGTTGATGGGTCACCTTACGGTGCTAGAAAAGTATTCAAGCCAGAGAGTATCTTATATATCTTTGAAAGACAATTATCCGCTGGTGCATGGAGTATTGTTGCTCAGCTAGTGCATCTATCAATATTCACTATATCTTAGAATGCATAAAAAGTCTCGAACCTAATATATCCAGCAACAACGGCATTTCTCCATACCATCATCGCAATGTCGCATCACTTTGCCATTTTAAATTTACTTTAACTGAATGTGTGTTTGAAAAAAATTCATAGCACCTGCACCCCGCCTTGCCGTACATTTTCCAGATTAATGCGGTAATAACAAAAATCCCACGCTTTTACTGTTAGGGTTTATAGATGCTGGAAGGCATTCTACTATTATAATTTATTTACTCGGACGTGCTGGACGTTGGAATTCTTAACCTGGTTTGTCTTTCCCTGACAGCACTAATCTGAAGACGTTTAAACCTACCAATAACAAATATCGCGCAGCTCAAATTTCTACAGTCGTCTGTTAGACACATTCCCAAGTTTTGGTCTCTTACGTATGCGTTGCTTGGGATGAAAGAGGATAAAAAGTTAATACAATCGTTATTTTCATGGAAAGTGCTTTTCTGAGTTTTAATATATGGTTCCCTCTTGCTAAACTCTAACTATAACACTTAACCAGCGAAAACTACTATCAACAATTTCCATCAATCTCAATTAAGGCATAAATTTAAACGCAGATTCTATCATCAAATATTCTTTCCTAAAATGTCTCCCGAGTGACTTGTATGGTTGCATTCAAGTCCAATGTAAATAAGTTCCTGTGGAGCCGTATCCTTTAATAATCCAATTATTTAACCAATCCACCCCATTGACGATTATGACACTATCATCTTAAATACTTAACCCTTATTCTCAGTTGCTGTTCGGGCCTTGATAAGTCATAACTTTCTTGAAAAAATATCAGACATTCAAATTCGATATCGATGTACAGGTCTTCTAGCTGTCTTTTTTATACATTGTTGCGTGTTTCTATTTTTGCCAATTAAGTATGATTTAATTACATATCCACATTCATGAACTGCTGCACATAAAACCAATATACTTACACTGCGACATGCAAATGATTAAGTTTGAGAAAGATCCGTACACGAGTAGCTCTTTACTGCATTTCCGTAAAATCAATAATTACAAAAATGTTTCCGTTTGACTCAATCTAAACTTTTTCCCGCTCAATCACAAACTTGTTTACAGAGATCTCTTGAGATTTTGCCAAGGTTATACAAATTAAACTGCTACGAATTTCAAGAGCGATCATGGCGCCTCTTCTGAAACGTCTTGCACCACTACCCACTTTATATCTTCCCCCATTTCAAACTGCAATTAATTATCAGAAAAGAAAGTTTCCTTGTCTTTCTCTATTTTATCGACATGTCCATGGCACGTGTTTAGCTAACATCAAATCTTTTATTCCATCTGTGAAATATTAACAAGAACTCGTCTAGTTAAAATCACTGTAAATAATTGCGATGTCTATTTTTGTGTACAAAAAATATTAAAATAACCTGAGTCTGGAATATAATACTACTGAGCTGCTTCCCAATTAACTATAACATGATCGTTTTTAAATTCATGACTAACATATTTTTGTTGGGTAGTCGTTATAAATATTCATATTTTACCCAAATTTAACGATCGTTAACAGCGCTTGAAAGGTAGTCTCACGATTCACATTTTCTATTGTTACGGGTGTCCCATGATTATATTAGAAATTGAATAAAAACAGAGCATGCGCACTTGTCATACAAACAAGTTATATACCAACCGTCTGTAAACATAGATTTTTTCAATAGCAACTGGTTTGAATTGATTAAGGCTAGGTGCACACCTATTTGATTTTATGCCATCATTTTTTTGCATTTGTTTCAAAGTCACAGGCATATCCTATGAATTTACACGCATACAAATATTCACACTTATCACAGAATGTCATTTATACCAATGATGTGGTGGATCATATCCCCCTTCTCTCTCTCTCTCTATCTCTATCTCTGAGTATATATATATATATATATATATATATATATATATATATATATACAATTAGTTTCTTTTTATTCTGACATCTATGTAGCATTCTATCGCAGCGAGTTCTACTAAGAGTTTACACTTTCAAGATGCAATTGCTAAACACGTATATCTTTTAACAACATAAACGCACTTGAACATGAATTTAATTGAATCTGAATCCTTAAGCAATGGTTACAGTACAATGCAAAATCAATTATAAAACTGGTATTGTCCTGATCGTTAGAGGTTCACTTCCTAGTGTAGCGACCTAAAAATACAATTGCGAATTACTTAGGACCTCTATCCAGTCATGGGTGACGAAACAAAAGTATGCTACGCCTGTGAACTAAATAAGAGGTTTCGTTCGAAATTCCGTCTTAATTCCCGAGTTCGAGAAAAACATGCCAGAGTTCGACAAGATACACTTGTAAAATGTCGGATGATACATCGACTGAAACGTTGTGAAAATGATTACAGTAGTCCGACGAATGTAAACAATACGAAAAACTAATCCTCATCTCAAGAATTAAGAAACGTATAATTATTATTTTAAAATGTAAATTCAGAACATTATAACTGTTATAAGCGTAGTTTTGCAATTCATCACAAAGAAACTTTCACCTGAGCACCGTTTTCAATGTATTTTATTTGCATTTAATAGACAAACCATTTACATTTGCTGAACGAAATTTACCTATCAAATGATCACCTTGCTTGTGCCTATTAATACATTAGCTGAGTTTCCTTGAGGTTGTGTAAAATCTCATGATACACCGAACACAATAAACCCCTATGAATATGACTTTATGCGTAATTGCGAAAGTGAAGCCTAATTTTTAAGTGTAAATTTTGAGATAAATGAATTGTTCATCACGCCATATAATCGCGAGAGGCAAGGACCATAGTCTGGAAATGCATTTATATTACCTATGCCAAAAGTAACATTTGGAATAAGCCACATATTTGTACAATAAATGCCATTTATTTTAATTTAAAATTATAAAATAAATACCCTTTACATATTTGCAGCAAAAGTGAAACAGTGGTTCACCTCAGAATGTGCTGATGCCATCGCGCACAGAAATCATTATTTCCATTGTTTCAAGCATAATAGATGTTGTAAAAATAAAGCAACTCCTGAGGCTGCCAGCAACTATTGTAAAAGAGTAATAAAAATGCAAGAGATTCGTTCTTATTCCGTCAAATCCAAAGTAACTGGGCAGTAGATTTTCTCCCACCTGTTTTGGCGAATAACAAATAGGATCCTGAATAGAAGCGTGTCCTCTATCCCTATCATCATCAATAATCCTTAGATAATCTAGTCGGCATCTGACAAATCCAAACTCTTTGCCAATAACTTTATAGCTAATTCCACCTCTTGCGATCAGGGCCGTATTCCCATCTATGACTAAAAACACACAAAGCGGCATACACATTTATTTACGTGATGGTGCCAAACCTATCAAAACTTTGGATCCTAGTAATTCAACTTGCCCCGACAGAATTAAAGTCATAGTGCTTTAAAAACTTCAACCGAAACTAGCTCCCATACTCCAAAGCTGTTCAAACGTTGTCTTGGGTGGAAATTCTTCCCAAAACCTTGGAAAATTCATCAGTCTTTTAAGTACAGATAAATGAGTCTCCTGTGTGTCAGGAGTAAGTTGCTGGAAACTGTAATAAGCAATCACCTAAGCAAAAGATAACCTCCTCAGTGGTGTGCAGTATTTCGTTTTAGATCTACAGTTGTTGTTCTAACTTGTAGCACATAGTATTAATGACTCTCATCGGCGGGGGCTTGCATTCTAGAGCAATACCTTTTGACGTATCAAAGGTTTTTTTATAGGGTGTAGCATAAAAGTTGTTTTTTTTTCACAAGATCGCCAGCTATGAAATAGCTGGGAATGTCCTCTCACTTAAAAATCCTTTCTCTCTGGTAGGCGTAGAAGAGTAGTCGTTTATGGGTAGAAATCAGAAACTCATTTTATAAATACAGGTGTCCCTCAGGCTTCCATGCAGGGCCTAACCCTGTTCCTGGTCTTCATCAATGATCTCCCAAATCACATTATTAGGTGGTTCGCAGGCGGTTATGCAGAGGACATAGCAATCTATGGCAAGACTTCAAAGGCAAACAATGACAAACATCTTTCGGATTCCCTCACTCTTGGTCTAGAGAACGTGGTGCAATGGAAAATATGGTTGGTAAATTCTATTGCATCGAAAACCTTCTTTCCTTTCATCGTAATCGCTCTGATCCCCACACCCCTCATTTGAAATAAGTGGACCTCTTCTTGGGAAAGCATCATGTCTTGTCAAGCATCTGGGGCTGATTTTCACGCCTGATCTGAAATGAAACTCATACATCACATATATTGTCAAGATCTCTGGTAAAATGGTGGATTACTCTAACGCTCCAGTATGTATCTCACTGCCTATTCAATCCTACATCTGTATAAGAGTAAGATGCGCCCTAAAATTGAGTATTGGATCAACATCTGGGTAGGAGCTACTCGGCATGCCCTATATTGCTTTGATTGATTTAAAAACCAGCTTCGAAACCTAATAGACCTCTTATCACAGAAAATACGTCACGAGTCTGTATGTACTCTATCGATATTTTCATAGCAGGTACTCGATGGAACTTCAATCTATGCCAGACCTTCACAAAAAATACATGCTCAGCTATAAATACTACATATGATTTTCCTAACTCTATATCTTTGCGGAAATGTAAACGCAGATTCCATAAACGAAGCTTCTCTCCCAGAACTGCCCACCTTTGGAACACTGGTATACTTCCCGATGGAATACAACATGTTGGCGGTTCAAGTCAAATGTAAACAAATTCCTCTTAAGTCGTCTTCATAAATAAACAAGTTCTATACAATTCGCAGTATAAGTGATAACTACGCCACCGCATTACTTATACTTGAGTGGCTTTCGGGCTTTGATAAGTAGTGGCTTCCGCGTAAAGAAAAACTACAAAACATGGACTAAATGTGACAATCAGTAGTGCAGTCCAGGTTTCTGAATGCAATTTGTATGCCGTTGAAATGATCTCTGTAGTTTCTGGTATTATTGTTGCCAAGAAAGTGCTTGGCTACCAGAAAAATTCTTTCTGCACTTTCAGTTTCACTTCGTCCATTAAGTTTTCGAAATTTCTGAGAAGCTGTCGGATCTGAGGACTATCATATCAACCATGATTAATCTTGGAAAAGACTGGCACCCGTAAGTAAATCAGTCACTATTTTTGTCCACAGCCTCGGTGAACTGTTTGATTAAGCCTAGCTTGACGTGCAGCTATTGAAAAGAGTATTCTCTCTGTGTAGTATAGCGTCAATAATGGAGTTCCTTTCTTTGCATGGCATCACTTCCTGCCGCCCAGGGCAGTCCTTCCACCAATTCACTCAAAATTATCGGACTTAGATACATCTCATTTAAATAATACTTTTCCCTTCAAAACAATTATTCAACATGGCACGTTATCCTACAACAACTTCTTTTTAAATGCTCCACATATGCGAACATGTTGACAAAAGCGTAAAAAGATGTAGTCATAGCTAAAAACATAAGCTGATTGAGCAAAACCAATGTGACTTTTGGATTTAGGTATAAAATTAGTCATGAATTAGTTAAATAAATGCAGACAACATATTTGTGGTTGACCAGTCTTAAATTTACCTAACGACACTCGTGTTCCATGGTTTTATCCTCATTTGTATAGGAAGGGAGGATTGCCGTCAAGAATCTACTATTGACGCCATTAGCAAGAATATTTACATTTATAAAGTCAAATATAGGCATAGCATTATTAAGGCGAGCTATATTGATTTAGCGACCGAAAATTATATATATATATATATATATATATATATATATATATATATATAGTCATCCACATACAGTACTGTTTGGTTGTATCACAACTCATCGGTGCGGCTAGACATACACCTTTCCCAGCCGTGGATCGAACCTACAACCGTCGTATTGACAGTCGGCAGCTCTACCACTAGACCAAGAATTAGTGCCTGTAAATATTTCTCCTCAAATGCCTATTAAATTAGCATTTGCCCGTCGCACAGGTCTCAAACTCTCAGTTTGTTTACACACAAACAGTTGGCTTCGTGCAGCGAGACATACACGTTTTCCAAGCCGTGGTTCGAACTTATCCACTCACACACACACACACACACACACACACACACACACACATATATATATATATATATATATATATATATATATATATATATATATATATATATATATAAGCGAAATGTCTGTCTGCCTGTCATACGTAAAGGGTAGTCGAACATGCAGCAAGCTTTTTAATTAGTATTTTTGGGATGGAATTTGGTTGTCAAGAGGTCAAAGTTGAAAGAGTTGGCCTTTGCAGACTCTACTAAACTTCTCCGGCAATTTTGAGTCTAAACACTTGAAATCTTTTATGTAGATTACCTGGACACGAATCAAACTTTTAAAGTATACATATGGGTGTGTGTGTGTGTGTGTGTGTATATACATAAGCACATAAAGTTATAAACAGTACATAGGACTTGTGCAAAGCTGGGCTGAACTGCTAGTATATCTATAAAAGTTTAATTGTATGTGCGTGTGCCTGTGTTTGTACATTTGCCTACCAAAAAACTCTGACAATTTTCGATGTACATACTCGAGATTTTAGATAAAGGATATTGAGAACTGGAGAAAACATTTTACTCGGTTTGCGGACAGAAATTTGGCTCTCAAGGGATCCAAGTTCAACAATTTGACCTTTGAGAACTCTATAAAACTTCTCTGCTAATTGTGGGTCTAAACACTTGGAATTTTAAATGAAGGTTACTTGGACATTGATCAAACTTTTTAATTTGATTTAAGACCATAACAATGAATATAAACTGGTCGAAATTAGGATCATTTTTTTAAGGGTCTCTACGGTCTCTATCCAATTACTCAGCCAATTTCTGGTCTAAACATTTGAAATTTCACATTAAAGATATTAAGATCGTACCTTTGCGGTCTCTTTCAAACTACCCAGCCAATTCTTCGTCTAAAGATTTACAAATTTGCATAACGGGTATTCAGACATGCGGCATTCATTTTCATCAGTTTCGGGGCGAAAATATCGCTGCTAAAAGATCAAAGTTGAAAGAATTGTTCTTTGCAGATTCTACTAAACTCCACGGCCAAACTTTAAATTTTAGATATAGTAAACTTTGGCATGAGTAAAACTTTTTATTTTGATTTGAGAACAAAATAAAAAATATTAAGCGGTAAAAATTGACGTCAAATTAAACCACAAAATTACCCCTGCGGTCTTTAAGAAATTGCCTAGAAAATTTCTTGTCTAAACTTTTGAAATTTTACATGAAGCGTATACCCATATATGGCAAGTTATGAACAGTTCATAGGGCCTGCGCAAAGCCGGGCTTAATTGCTAGTATATATATATATATATATATATAATATATATATATATATATATATATATATATATATATATATATATATATATATATATAAAGGATATTTATTAAAAATCCAATGTTTATGGATATTCAAACTTAGTTATAATATGTAAAGAATAGTAAGCGAATCATTTTTTTTTACTCCTGGGAAATTTAAGATGAAAAAAAATAATTCTATGAAATGTTTCACTTGATTACAGGATTACAAAAGAAGGGATTCTTCGAAGCAAGGATTAAGGATTTACGTTTGATTTCAACTGAAATGACATATGGAACAAAAGAAATTCAATCAGATTAAAACAAATAAAACTCTTTTCTGTAATAAGTTGTTTTCATTGTAGCCGCATTAGATCTCTAATGCTTATATATTTTCTGACATCGAGATGGAGAGAAATTGCAATATGATCAATCCTTTGGTCAGAAAAGTTGGAATTAAAAAAAATTGAATGTTTCCTTACCGACAGTTTTTACATTGCTTAACTCCACGTTTTAACCCATTTAGACAAGATTTAAGTGTGCGGTGATATCCTACTTGTTAAATGACATCCAAATTATTGAATATATTATTGTCGATGGGTGATAGCGTTGGGCGAATATAATACGTAAGCCAGAATATCATAATTATATTGTGAAACGTTTTAAAAAACTATTAGTATTTTTGCTTTCTCTTGGTAACACACCCAACTAAACCGACAAGCCGCAAAATTCTATCCCTTCACTACTAAAACCACCAGATGCTGGAAAGCCTTCTGCTTTAACAGTTTCTTTCCGAACTGCTCTAATGTGCAATCCCCCATTCTGTTTCCTCATTGTCTTACTGTATTAACATAGAGTAATTTTAATACAATGCGAACAGACACCTGGCTGCTCAGCTCCCTTCACAATGTCAATATTGCCCAAATAGTAACCATTTATATTTATGCGGCAACACGCGATATTTTAGGTGGGTAATCTTTACGAAAAGATGTTTATACAAATAAATATGCTAGGAGTGTAATTTAGCGTTGCTTTTACTCAAGATTTCGCCAAAAGTTTGTCTGCAGGGGGTATTTTTTTTAAACGGTGGTCACCACTTATCAAGGCCCGAAAGCCACTCAGGGATAAGAGTTATTGCTTGTACAGTACGTTAGTGTGGAGATTTAATGAAGTGTTTACTTAAGAGGGCGGTTCTTTAGGAAATTGTTAACGTTGGATTTGAAGACATCCATTTTGTTAGGCATGTGACGTCAAAAATAAAACTTTCACAATCAAGTTTTCCCATCTCAATACATTACAAGTTCATGTTTAATTAGGGAAAGTAGATTTATTTTTGGCAGTCGCGTAATTCAAGTTTGTCTTATATTGTTTTGAATCCTCGCATTCCATGAGCGTTGTTTCTTACAAATGGGGACCATTACTATTTTTAAATTTCTGTATCGAAATCTATACATCCAATACTTATTGACCTTGAAGTAGTATTTCTGGCCCCTTACACCAAGTGTCTTCATGACTTATCTGCAACGATTACTATGAAAAAAAAGCGTGTTTTGTATCCTAAAAAGGCTGCTACTGCTAGCCGGGAACCAATGTTTATACTACATTTTTCATAGTCTGACTGTCTCTTTGCTCCACTTTTTTTAACTACTGTTTCGATTTGATTGTAAATGTATATAGACATTTTATGATAAGGTCCAGCGAACTAAATACTATGTTATCCATTTGATGCACACTTAGATAGTAATAAGTATTAGTGCCAATAATTCCACATGTACTGTAGAAATTTTCTTAAAAACAACGAGGTTTATCCGGCTGAAATTTGTATGGACATTTGCTATGTTTACGTGCAGCGAATTATCTTTGATGATATCCGTTCCATCCACAGTAAGAAATTCATATGGATTCATATGAATTTTCACTACAAAAACACAGTTACTCAAAAGATGTTTTGTGAAACAACTGGGTTGATGTGTCTGAAACATTGTGTGGATTTTAATTTGATAAAGCGCAAAGTGCTAAATATTATAGCACTTGTTCCATGCACAATAACGTATAAAAAGAGATTAATAGGATTAGTATTTTATGCAAGAATTGCCACAAATGCCATCATATTTAACGATCAGTTTCACCCGATTTTTACTTTTTTCCTGTTTTTTCACGCGCTAAATATCTAGTTGTTATATACTGCACTACGGTCATTAAAACATAAATTTGACTTAATGAGGTTTGATCTTTATAATCTACTAGCGGGAGGGGACACCCGGCTTTACCCAGTAGTAAAATATGCTTAAATATGATCTTTCAATTTCTTCGGATTTCGTATATATTAGCATAGAGTCATGATTTCAAAAGTAAAAAAAGTATTTGGGTGCCATCAGCTAGAATCGAAACCAAAAGCAAAACTGTAGCATTCTAAGCAGGCGACGTTACCACTGTATCAACATGGCACGCATATAATGTGATTAAAAATAAAAAATAAATAAAAATGAACTATGATTAATGTACAAAATGTGTAACGATTTTTTTCAATTTCAACCTCTTTTTCACCCCTTAAAAAACGACTAAAGACCCATAAAAACGATCTATAACAACCCAATTCTTTGTAGCCCTGGCGCAGTTCAGCGACTTTTAGTTTCGGATGAGATAGCGTTTGAAAATATGAAGACAGCCAGACACATAGATTTTCATATAGAAGATTTTGTGTTGCTTTTATGCGCATCTGTCAAGATTTTGAAAATTAAAAAGTAATTAAGAGCTTAGTATTATTCTATTAACTGTTCTATCTTAGACATATTTTCTCCCGACTAGCATCAAAATCCAACCTCTTTACTGTTAAAGTACTTAGATATCTGAAAGCCTTCTAGTCGAATAGTTTGTGTCCTCAAGTTGCTATATTAATAATCAATTCAGTTTTTGTTTAATTATGCAACTAATTTTTAACTTATATAATAATACTGTCATAAAGAAGATCAAATGTAATGAAACAATCATTTATAAAAAATTTTCTTAGACACAAGGCCAAATAGTAGTCCGTTACATCAAAATGTTTGGGTTGAAAAAGTTGAATAGTAATCAACGTAATATTTGTATCGCCAACTATAACATCAAAACATTTTAAAATGTAAAATGTAGATAAATAAAACAGTAGATGTAAGAATATTGGACTGTCAATGTGTAAATATTTATCCGCTATACTTTTAATCTGCTAGTCACGTAACACTGAAATTAACAGGCAATAGTAATTTTACACCAACGGTTGTTTATTACTAGTAAAACTTTTGTTTGGATGAGTAATGCGTACAGAAGTCGACAAGATTAAAAGCAAAATGTTCTTTTCAACTTGCAGACATTTCTTATAAATTTGCGCATGCGTAATTAATCATATATTTAAATGGTTTATTTTTTATAAGCTTCTTATCTATCTGTCAGGTTTGTTTAAATGGTAGCAAATGCGGCTTGAGTATTAAATGTTTTGTTTTAGCTCAGAGCTGATTGTATCCAAGTATTTTTATTATGTTTTTACTTTTGAAATCGGGTATAACGTACAATATATTATTCCATAGAGAATTGGCTCTGTATGATTGTACTGTAGAACACCTACTCTTGATTTTTCAAAAGTATTGTTTATTTATAATCGCTTGAATGAAAGCTTAAATTTCCAAAATGAGGTACCATACTTCAATTGAGTTAATAATTGTGTTAATATTAATGTATGAATTAAAATATATTAAGTTTATATAACGAACAGCAACGAACGCCCCCCCACACTGCTGGTATCATAATATAAATTTAATATACATTTATATGTAAGATTCCTAATTAAATCTTGAAAATATTTCAGGCAATAATATTAATAAACTGTCTAAAGTCGGATGCTGATCAGAGGTTAAGGATACGGATGGTCTGTGTGTTTCAAGTCCAAATCCTAAATTAAAATGATGGCAAATTTCCCTCGCATAAGTACTCGATGAATTTCTAAAAATAATTTTGTCCAGAGAAATTTTAACAATAAAATCTTTGGGTTTATAAGATACTATGATGATGAGTACGTATGTTACTGTGTTTTGGACGAAAGCAGTATTTCATTCATTTTCGCAAAACTATATCCCCTACCCTACAGTCGGGACTGCTGTTAAGTCTATTTCAGACCTACTGCCACATAAAAAAGGCTATATAAAACTGTGTTTTATCTTAATAGCCCATTTAGACGCGACAGATAAGAGAATCGATTTACAATTAATGGATTCAACACTCAAAGTCTTATTAGCAGACTAATATGATTAATCCGGGCTTTATGTGGCCGATATCAAGCGCAAAATATTTTTGACATTAAGTGTCACCCGCTGAAATCAATGATGGCAATCAAGATAATTTAAATACAAAAATAAAAGTCATGAGAATTGAAAAAAAATGGCGTCTGCCTGAGGCGTTATGAACACCTTTTTAATATGTTGTTATTATATTACAAACTTGATAGGAATGCAGAGAAATATGAATATTTTCAGAGTAGAATATTATTTTATTGTAGTTTAATATATATATATATATATATATATATATATATATATATATAGAGAGAGAGAGAGAGAGAGAGAGAGAGAGAGAGAGAGAGAGAGAGCTGAACGTCGGTGTGTGTGTCTGATCACGAATAGGCTCCTATATGGTTGACTATTATAGAAAGCTCATCACATATTATGATAGAAGATTTATCGAGACACAGGAATGGGTATGTTTCATCTGGCATAATGATGATTCATTAAAATTGTTGGGTCTGCGTACGCGCCTGGTCCACAAAGTATAGAAATAAAAAAAATTTAAATTAAAAAAAAAATGTTTACAAGTGTTTTTGATATAGATGTACATTATAATACTTTGATAAGCATGTTTTAACTTGAATAGGGATGGTATGATAAAATTGTGGGGTCTGCGTTCGCGCCTGGCCTCCATAGAATGGAAATAGGCACAAACTTTAATAAAGACTTTTCATATCTATCGGCGTAAGTATATTTTGATAATTATGTTTCAGTTGTAAGAAATATGGTATAGTAAAATTATGGGGTGTTCGATCGCCCATAATCTGTCACAAAGTTTAACAATGTTTTTTAATATATATCCACAATATATTGTGATAAATGTTTCAG
>NC_136506.1:21099166-21194166 GCF_053919585.1 Euprymna scolopes
CACTGGCAGTGTTCTTCGATTGGTTTTGTCTCGGAAAATCTTCGATAACTATCAATGATAAAAAAAATCCGACGAATGGAGGAACAAGAAATTTTTACAAAAGTTAACACCTTATACAGCCTAACATGACAGGTGCATTGCAGAAGTTTTATCACCACACAAGTTTAAAGACCGAACACATACAAACAACAGTAAATTCTTTGATATGATAGGAGCGCGTTCGAACGGAATGTTTTTCTTTAGAACACAATTGAAGTATGATACCTCATTTTTGCATTTTAACCTTTCATTCAAGCGATTATATATGAAAAATATATTTAGAAAATCTACAGTAGGTGTTCTACAGTACAATATAGACTAAAGTGTATTGTGAACTCATTAGCTGCGAGAGACATTAGAACTTTCTCCTGGTGCACCGCGATATGTCTCCAACTAGAGCAGGCAATCAATCGATTTCATTAAAAAAAAGGACGATTCCACTGATTTCAATGACAATAAAATATGTTAATGTGAAACATTCGTCGATCATTATTCAATCCCGTCCGATTATCCTGCTAATAATATATAAAGATGTCATGTGTGTTGAAGTGGTGATAAACGGAATATTCCGCCCGAGGTTTGATAAAATATAAAAACAGCAAATTATAGTGACAATTAATGATTAGTATTCGAAAGTCTCTGGTTACATGTAGCAAAAATCTGCTAAAGATTCTGAACCCCGAGGTGAGGGAGCATGTTTAAGACTACTGTCCTCCATACCTGGAGTAACACTTGGGCGCGGTGTACATTGTATTCTATATGTGTGTTTTCCGCGGTATAGAAGAGTCAGTGAAAAGACATATGTCTTTAATAAAAGAAACGCAATAAACAATTACTAAATACGATTGGTGTAAGGCTCTTAATATCGATAATAATAACTTTCGTTGATAATAAAAGAAGACTACTACAACGGGAAGGAAATAGAAAAAGTAAAGAGCTAAAACAAGCTCACCATCTACTGCTACACCGTGTTATATATACAACATCATTTCTGCTGCTTACGTTTAAATGTCCAGTCCAGATAGATTACTGTAGTTGTAGAAGTGATCAACTGAAGGGCTATATACTCATGCATATATGTGTGTGCGTGTGTGTGTGTATGTGTGTCTGCATCTTTCAACGCAAAGCTCTTTTTTAATATTAACGTGCAATATCTATATTGATGCCTTAAGTAATAAAATAAATGCAGAACATATCCATAACTGTTGTATTTGAAAAATATATTGACTCCCCCATCGGATGATTTATATATTCTCGAACATAGAATGAAACTGAACAGAAAATTAACACATCAGTATCTGAAGATTCTGAATGTTGTTTTCTTCTGTCATGAATGCGTTCATACTAAAATGCTACCAAAGCCACGCATGTCTACAGAAGTTGCGCCAGTGTATGGAGCAAAACATGTCCAGACTTACCTGGAAAAAAACACTCCTTTTTATTGTCCTAAAGGACGTTTGGCCAAGTAGTTTTCCAGATCAAGATGTTTGCGACTGTTGTCTATTTAGCACGAGTGAAATAAGATCTAACGTCAATCAACGCTAATGTTAACTCTCTAAAAGCAGCCATTTGAAAAGCGTTCTGAAATCTAGGTGCTGGTGAAGTGAAGAGAAGTTGTTAAAAGTTTCGCCGGTGAGCTCCAAAATAATAATAGCTATGGGAAAATCATATTAAGAATTATGTTAAATAAATTATAAGGACTAGTGGGACCTGTGAAAATTCCACCGCGGCGTACGTCATATGTAATATATTGCTGTATGTAATTCTATAAATGTTCATCGTGCATGGAGACGCCTCAATATTTTTATAGTCCTTATTTTAAAACTTTGAATGTATATATATCCAAGTCATCTGGTAAATATATTTCAGGATATATCTTGTTATTACTGTTTATCTCCAATATGCTTATAATAGCCTGTGACATATTTTCATTGTATGGACGCCCGACGCGAACAGAAACCCCGCGACACCAATATTCTATCTTTAGACAGAAGAGATACTACCCTTTTATCATAGCCAGAAGACCAAAAATGTATATTTTAATTTCTTATACGGCCCAACAGCGAAATCACTGTTTTAAATTATTCTTTCTTTTTTTTTACATTGCGTTTCCGGTGGTCGGTAGATCATATTTATTAAAAATGAGGGTAGAATATACTTCGAATATTAAATTAGCGTACCTATAATTAATCGAATGTTCCTGGTATGTAATCACCTTCTATCATCCTTATTAATAAATAGGATCTCCTGGCCATTTATTTTTAATCTAAAAATCGTGATACACGTACGTCCGTACATTTAAAGTACTACGTTATCAATTAAATAATTAAAGAAATAATTGTTTAAATGGTCATGTATACCTCTTTATTTATTTAAATCAGGGACTTCCAAAACAAATGAAAAATTCCCAATTCATCTGCACAACTCTGTATACTGATGGATCATATTATTAATAGTAATGCCTACTTGTAAATAACAGACGAGTTCCACCAACATATCTGAATAGCTTTACTAAACATTAGAAAATATTCAGTCCAGCTATGTATCTATATTTATGATACAACGGCAATACAGCTGAAGATAGGTAGACTTAGTAATTCTCTTCCATATCTCTCCGAGAACAGCTTCTGTTATTTCATAGCATTTTTTGTTTTATATATTCTTTAAGGTTTAACTTGAAAACACATCCGATTAATAATAGATTCATCAGCGAGTCCCATCCGACAGAATATCACTCAAGTGAGGTGCAAGTAATTTTTTGCGTTGTATTTTTGCTGTTACACCACCTTTATTTATAATGTCTTCTGTACAAAAGCATACATGTTTTATTTTCCGCATTTTTTTTTTATTATTCCGAAACGCCATTTTTGTATTTGCCAAAACAGAATTGATTGTTGCTCTTCGTGAATCTGCTGCTTTTCGACAAATAACTTTCGTTTTGAATGCATCTCTTTTAGCACAAGCCTATGTGATTAATGCCAAATATATCAGAACCAGTATCTCGGGAATATTTTGCCATTAGATTTCGTTTTAGGTCGGCTTTTATCTCTTTATTTTGTTAAGTTCTACCCCTTTTATAAATGAATGGTTTCTTCTTTGGGTTTTTTTCTTCCCGTGCCACTGCTGTCTACCTTCTACATCATTCAGTTGCTGTGTTTCCTTTTTTATTTAAATAAAAAATGTTGACGGTCTTCAGAGTCATTTTCGAGTTCTTTAGAATTGATATACAATTTATAAAATATGCGCTTAATAAATAATACATGAGAAAGAAACTATATTTTATTTTGCGTTTCGGCCGATTTAACATCCTCATTTCTTTAGAGACGTCATACGCCCAGAATCAATCAGCATTCTATTTCAGTTTCGTTCCCTTTCGTCTCCCTTTTACAAATCAGTAATTCCTTATGTTTTCTATTTTATTTTTTAATAATGTACTTAGAGTTGTTTTTTTTTCCTAGGGTGTGAGTGTTGTCTAACCTCTTCAACATACTCCAATTCCAGTAGCAGTTAACCACTGGACGAAGGCCAGCGGATTAATTGTCCGAAACGCCGTGAACAACTATTAGATAAGGATAATAGTCAACAAATAAACAAATAAAATAAATAATGCAGATTACTCATCTCAATAAGAATTCTAAATTAATTCAATAATATAACATGCAATACAGACCCGACAATTGGAACAACAAATATAAAAAATGCGGATTTATAAGTCCAAAAAAATCCAGCCTAGATTGCACTTCGGGGCCTCTAGCACTGTATAGATATGCGGAATTTCTACAATTACAAGTGAGCATTTTGGGAAGGGTAGCGGTTTCAATCACACCAAAAGCCGGTCAGAGGATTAGTTGGCCAAACGGGCTAAGACGACAACAACTATGGGAGGCAGTAATTGCTGTGGATGTAATTGTGATATTCGACATTTGTATCACGTCGCAGTTAACCATCTGACGAAGGTCAGAGGAAACATTGGCCGAAACATCGTGCAACAACTACAAGATCAGGATAATAATCCACGAATTATTTTTTTTTAATTATACTTAAACTGATATGTTTATTTTTTAATATAAAATATTGACCATTTTCACATTCATTTTCCTCTTGTTCCTGAATCAATGGTGCTTGCCTTTTGTTTTTTAGGATGCACTACTGGTATATAACTGAAGAAATATGCGCTAACAAGTGAATAAAAACGAAATGTGTTTTATTTTGCTTATGTGTTTTACTTTGTTCATTTGGACTATAATTCGCATGTCATACTTAGAACCTAACCATATTTCCTCTTCATGAGGTTCGTTCTAATTTTGGGAATTTATATGGAATTTCAAACGAGATATTTAATTTTATCTACGGATGTCAGTTGTCCTCACGTAATTTTCTGTTACGTAATAGATAACAATATTAAATAAAAACGGTTTCAAAAGATTGTCTTCCTGTACATGATACTCCAATCCTCATTATAGTTTATTTAGATAGAACTAAGTGAAAATCACTATGCACTGTTGACAAAACTATTGATTATATAAAGCTCTAATTTGGACAGTAAGTATAGATTCCTGAGTACTGCAGAAACAATTTAGGAAGATGCACTAAATTTGTGTTAGAGTTTATATCGCTCGAAACGTTTGGGATAATTACATCCGAATTAGTACAATTGTGAAAATATATTATGACATACAAATTAAAAATCTATATAATAACCATTCTTAGCAATATACTGTGTACTATACTATATATTAATTGTTAAGTTTTGTGGATGAGAGTAAGCAAAGTAAGTCGATTAAACATGTTAATTATACACATGAGGAAATGTACATTTATACGTAGGAGTAATCTCATTTATAACGTTTTCTTATATGGGTAGAGTTCAAACACTAACTACTTAGTCTTGAGTCCTAAATGTTTTTGTTACTGTTTTAGTTGATGACACTTTAGTTAATTTTTTTAAATTTTAAAATCAGCTCTCGTAAACAATATATCCATTCACATAGCAAATATTGTGCTTACTATCCAAATTCACATGACAAATATTTTGCTTACTTTCATCCAAATTGCATAAAACTTAACAATATATATATATATATATATATATATATATATATATATATATATATATATATATATATATATATATATATTGCTACAAACAAATTGATTCCACTGGGAACGGCGGATGACACAACAAATTGATGAAAAATAAATAAATTAGATTCCATGGGATTCGTGGCAAAAGTGATGGGATATGCTATTCCCAAACACAGGGAAAATCAAATTAATATACATTTTATTTGATTAAAACTAATATATATATATATATATATATATATATATATATATATATATATATATATATATATATATATATATATATATATATACTAGCAGTTTAGCCCAGATTTGCTCAGGCCCTATGTACTGTTTATAACTTTATGTGCATTTATATATGCATATATTAACAATTTTGACTCATGTCCAGATAACTTACATCCAAAATGTCAAGTGTTTAGACCCAATATATGCGGAACAGTTTGGTAGAGTCTTCAAAGCTCAACTCTTTCAACTTTGGCCTCTTGGCAACCAAATCTTCGCTCAAAATTGATTAAAAAGCTTGCTGCGTGTCTGAATACCTTTTTTGCAAAGTATCAAATATTTAGACTCACAATTGTTTGAATAGTTTGCTAGAAACCACGATTGCCAAATTTTGTGAAATTTTACCCCGTGGTAACAAGATCTTAGCCCCCCTCCAAAAAAAAAAAAACGATTAAAAATTTTGCCCTATGTCTTAATGCATATTATGTAAAATTTCAAATGTTTAGACCAAAAATTGGCTTAGAGCTACATTTGTTTAATTTGACCTCAATTGTACCAATTAACATTTAGTGTTTTAGGTACAAATCAAGTTAAAAGTTAGATCCATTTCCAAGTAACGTATATCTCAAATTTCAAGTGTTTAAGCTGAAAAATGTGGGAGGAGTTTGGTAGAGTTTTCAAAGGTTTAATCGCTGAATTTTCACCCCTTGGAAGCCAAATTTGGGACCGTAAACCGATTACAAAATTTTCCCAAATAACAATAACCTTTATGTCAAATCTCGTGTTTGTAGACTGAAAATTAATAGAGTAATTTGATGTCCAGCACGTCTACTCTGGTTTTTTTATATCCATGTGTAATGTTAAAAGAATCTGTTCGTTCGAATTTGCTTTTTAGCTTGAACTGTCTAATTAGATATACAGGATTTTTTATTGCCTATCGAAACAGTTTGCAATGATTTATATAAAAATTATTTATAAATATATATATATATATATATATATATTATAACTTACTACATACCTCTACTTACGTATTGAGCACTGTTGAAGTAAATACTTAAAGTTTACGCATAAATCTGTACTTTCGTATATTAATTTATGTGGTTAAATAAAGTAGTCACACACACACACACATATATATGTGTGTGTGTGTGTGTGTGTGTGTGACTACTTTATTTAACCACATAAATTAATATACGAAAGTATAGATTTATGCGTAAACTTTAAGTATTTACTTCAACAGTGCTCAATACGTAAGTAGAGGTATGTAGTAAGTTATAATATATATATATATATATATATATATATATATATATATATATATATATATATATATATATATATATATATATCAAAAACCAGAGTTGACGTGCTGGACAGAGATAAGGAGGGAGGAGTAAATTAATAAAAAAAAAGGAAAAGGGGAGGGGTATAGTTGATAATTATAATTAGGATTTGGATCAAAATTTGAGAATAGAAGGAAAGGAACCAAATAGAGTGAACTGGATAAAAAAAAAACGTTAATAGTATATAATATAAAATATCCGAAAACTCCAAAGATAATAAAGTAAAATAAAATAAAATAAAAATAATTGACAACATAAAAGGAAAGGACACATATCTGAATTAGAAAGAGAGGAAAAGAACAATAGAAGATAGCGGAGAGGAAAGAGAGCGGGGAAGTATAGCTAAATAGAAAGAGAGAAATAAAGAAAGAAGAGTCGGTGAAAAGACATATGTCTTTAATGCGTCAAACGCAGAGCGACAGTCATTTGCTCGTGTCAACAGAGATATAATTGTGTTAAAAATGTGTGTAGTCTCCAAACTATCGACTGTTGTTGTTAGCACGTGCAGTTAGATCAAAGATACGTCCATTCACAAAAAGTGAATACAAACGTCAAAAATCTATCGAAATAATTTGTAATATCTATCTAAACAATTTGTAATCTAATGATTTAAGTAAAAATCCCCGAGGTTGAAAAGTAAAAACATATTTACCTCTACTCACGTATTAGACACTTTTTCCGTTTTTTTTTCTTACCAAATATACCTACTAATACACACACACATATTTATATATATATATATATATATATATATACATTTATATATATATATACATATATATATATGTGTGTGTGTGTGTGCATATATATATATATATATATATATATATATATATATATATATATATATATATATATATATATAATTTAAAGGAGTGAAAACTTATACTAACGAGAACAGAATCAATTTACTGGGTAAAAGACGTATTCTTCCATAAACATCAACTTAGCAAAATTCATCATATCAACAGTTTAATGGTCCATGAAATTTTAAATGTCATATATACATATATATATATATATATATATATATAGTCATATATGTGATATATATTTATATATATAGTCATCCACATACAGTACTGTTTCGCTGTTTCAAAGCTCAGCAGTGAGGCTAGACAGACAACATCCTCAAGCCAGGATCGAAACCCGACTGACAAATGACAGTCAAGGCATCCCATTGCGTTATACGGCTGCTGCTCTATGGGTAATGAATTTAACGATGTTTTGAGATCGTCCAAATGCCTCCGCTCGATTTGTTTACACAAAGAGCGTCGCTTAATACGCTAATGGCAGTTTGTATATCACAATATTTATAATTGACTTTGACTGTGTGTATATGCTTGTAGCACGGTCTCTAGCAAACTCCTTTGTAGATTTTTGGTAGATTTTTGTTCTATAGGCTTAGAATTTTACATCTACAAAATCTGCACCTGTGGACAGTATTCGAGTGTCTTTTAACTGGTAGAAAAGTTGCTAAGTGGTTAAAATAAAACAAAATAATCTTGGCGGGAGTAAGTCGATTAAACATGTTAATTATACACGTGAGCAAATGTACATTTATACGTAGGAGTCATCTCATTTATAACGTTTTCTTATATGGGTAGAGTTCAAACACTAACTACTTAGTCTTGAGTCCTAAATGTTTTTGTTACTGTTTTAGTTGATGACACTTTAGTTATTTTTTTAAATTTTAAAATTAGCCCTTGTAAACAATATATCCATTCCCATAGCAAATATATATATATATATATATATATATATATATATATATATATATATATATATATATATATATATATATATGCGTTTTATTTTTTATTACCGTATCTTTCTGTTAGGTTACATTATTGTTTCAGCTACCCGGCCGGTTTTTTGTTTTTTTTTTTGCCTTCTGTAGCTTCCTCAGATTTTACAAAAATGTTCGTTATTATGGGATGAAAGAGTGAAAGAGTGAATGAGGTAAGGGGGTGCGAGGAACCCGAATTTTTAAGTAACCACCCTCCTCCTACCCCCACATATTCCCCTTCCCCCCATGTATACCTATGCCCTCAGCCACACCAGAAATAAACTTCCCAGATACTCCCCCACAAGTTCCTTAAACTTTAAGCCTAAAACATTACCGACATACCAAGCGCCCCATCCAACCTTCCCCCCTTGTTCCCTTCCTCTCTTACTTCCGCCCTACTCGCACCTCCCGACCTCATTCACTCTTTCACTCTTTCATCCCATAATAACGAATATTTCTGTAAAAGTCTGAGGAAGCTACAGACGGCCAAAAAACGGCCGGGTAGCTGAAACAATAATGTAACTTAACAGAAAGATACGGTAATAAAAAATAAAACGCATGTTTGCTCTGCAACACTGTTGAGCACTTTCTTCAGTTTTTATTAATTACCATTTCCACTAAATATATATATATATATATATATATTTATATATATATATATGCATATACAAAAACCCAAACAACAAGGAGAAAGATAACATCATATTTGTATTTTTTGGAATATTACAATTATTTCGATATTAACCAAACTATTTTAAATTTTATTTTAGTTAAAAATTGTCGCGGTAAATATCTCATCAGATAATTGAAAAAATACGGGGTTAAAACATATCTTAACACATTTTATTCTGTTAGTGACTGTATCAAGCAGCTTGTATAGTCTTATCGTGCTTTTAATGGCTTCCCAATCGGTGTCTGAGAATTTTTATATTAATACATATACATTTGAGTGTGCTTGAACATTTTCTTTCTAAAAGCTATCCAATTATATACAATATAGAAACTATGTATAAATAGCACAGCTTGATAAAACTAATTATACAATAAATAATGAATAAATAACTCACTAATGTTCGTGTTTTACTTTGATACCGACCAAATAACGAACAGCTGGAAAGCGGACAAACGGAAGAGAGTTTCGCAGGCATGCAGTTTTAAAAAAGAAGTTATTTTCATGGAATCTACGTTTATGTTTAGGCGCAGAAGTTCATTTGGAGAAATTTATCTTTTAAAGAAATTTTTTGTAATTATTTTTAATGTTTTGTTTTGCTAAGTAGTTGCCCCTTCTTTTTTATAGCCAGAAATAAGATGAGAAAATGATACGATATAATATAAAGTAAAAAAACAAAAGTGTACAGTGAATATATCAAAATAACTATTTTATTTACAAATTTCCATTTAAATGTGTCTGAAAACAGAAGACGTAGATAAGTCGGTTTTCTTTTTTAGATGGGGGGGGGGATTTAAATATATTAAAACGCATTAAGTTCCTATATTTGCATTTCGCAATTTTAAGTTTCCACATGGCGTCAGCACTGGTCGGCTATCTTGGCTATTCACCAGATGAAAGCCAATCTTGTAGTATTGTTTATATAGAAAACAGTTGATTTACCATTGTGCTTATCTCAATAAAGCATAGGAATAAGAAATGTGTAAACTACAAACTGTTATATATGGACAGTTTCAAGTAAAATGCAGAGCCGACTATCATTTATCATTGTATTGTCTACTTTATAGAAGGTTGCGGAGAAAATATTCATCCATTTTAAAATAAAGTATTTTTTATAATGAGTGTACTTCATTAAGTGTTTCTTATAATATAGTTTTAAGATTAAACGGAATTTTTGGAGTACGGAAATCTGTAAAGATATCGAAAAAGCTGTACGCATTTACCGATGACAAATATGATACCTGAATTTATATTTTTACATTTGATTTTGTTTAAAATAATTTTTCCACTGATATTAGGACTAATTAGTTACACTATTTTTTGTGCTAAGTTGCTTTGAAAAAAGTCAGATTTACTAAAAAAATCGATTAAATTTGTGTGGCACCATGATCAGAGAAAACTGTTTTCCAACAAAATGTATTGATTACCTGACAGAAACATCGATTACTGTAAACTGAATGGTGTGTATTTATAAAATTAGGTACACGCACATTGCATGTAACTGCACCATTGTTCAAACTTCAGGGTTTCAACTTCCGTTTCTTTAAACTGGAAGGCTCAGTGGTAGCAGGTGTATCTCCAGATTCTTACAGTAGTCAACCACCGTGACTTCATCCCAGTGACCCAAATGCCTGTTTTATACCTCTTTCAGGTCCTAATGGAATCTCTCTCTATGATCGTCACTCATTGAACCTAGATTATCAAGAAACCGTTCAAAATGTGAAAATAGTGAATCCTGACGCTTATGTTGCTGCCCAGGTGTTTGAAAGCAGCCAGAAAACAGGTATTTAAAAGTTTTCTTTAGTTTCTTGCCTTATTGTTGCCAAAAAAGTTCTTCGCTACAAGAACAAATTCCAGTTCAACTGCCTTCATTTAGTTTTCGAACTCTAGATATCTGACTAGCTGCAAGATCTGAGGACCATCAGAGATGTCAGATTTAACTTCTCCATGATTAATCCTAGAAAAAATGGCACAATAAATCATTATCTTTGTTCAAAGTCTTGGTGAACTGCTTTATTAAGCTGGGTTTGATTTCCAACGGTGGCAAGAGTATTCTGTCTCTTCCCAGGAGAAGGTCGTCGAGTGTGTTCCTCTCATTGCATGGTATTTATTCCTCCTGTACAGGGCAGTCTTCATTCGTGTATGCTGAGCATTAATTTCTGGAGGATCTCATGGTTTCATTACTTCAACCGATCTCTTTGTCGAATTACTCACCCAGAACTATCAGCCGATAGCAATTCTTGTCATTAAAATAATCATTTTCAATCTAAACAATTGGGCATTCTACTTGACGTTTTACTCCCACCAACTTTTAAAATGTTCTACACATGCATAAAAGTGAACAAAAAACTTTACAAAATTGCATGTAGCCAAGAAAAACTTGACATGATTAAGCAACACAATGTGATTTTCGGATTCAGTGCTTCAAATTCGTCCTAACTCAGCTGAAAAACGCAGGCAACACATTTTTTGTTGACCAGTGTTATGAATAATTATTGATTTAAAAAATAACGTTAAACCTATAACTGATGGATCACACGTCACAAGTGTGTCATGCGTATTTTATTTACCTTTTGAAATCTGAGAAAGTATATGCAAATTTACCATGTTTTTATCGTTATCAGAAAAATAACTTTATAGTTAAATATTTAGATTTATAAAGAAACGAAATGGAATCGCTAATTGTATCGGAAACAGGAAGTTAGTAAGGAATCGTGAAAAATATTAGAATCGTCCCATCATTAATTGGTGTGTATGTATAGCAATCTAATATCGAGTAATTGTTCTTTTCAATTCTGCAAACACAAGTTCTTTGTAACACAAAATATCATTTACGACGTCATATATTTAAATGGGTATATTTTTTTTAAATAAATAAAAATAACTTAAATCTGAACTAGATTTTTTTCTGTTCCGAAAACTATATACTGATATAGATAGCTCCTGGCGTCCATAAAACATAGGAACATGAAATATTGTTTAAAATACCCACTATAATATATGAACAGTAAAATGAATACCCTAATTCCCTACTTATTAATTTACTAGCTGGCTGTCCGACGTTGCCTGGTCGTACAACACGCTTACACAAGATATTTTAATTTATGCAGATTGCGTATGTCTTAATATAGAATCAATCCTTTATTTATTAATATTTATTACGAGGAAAATTTGCCCGGTGGACTAATTCGAAAAAACAAAATAAAAGTAAAATAATAATAATGATAATGTTGTTCATCAAATTCCGTCTGTATTTGTTTACAATATCACGTCAGCTGATATTTTAATTTGACGAGTTTAAGCATAATCTTTCTTCTGCTATAGATGAAAATAAAATTTTTACAAGGGAATGTTTTACGTTACACCAGCCGGTGTTACGTAAAAGATTCCCCTGGATAAATTCTTCTTTTATAACTATAACAGTAGGAGTATTTTTAAGATCGGATTTTTTTCGATTTTCGATACTTATCGGATGAATTTATGTACAAAACATATCTAAGAAATCTGTCAGACATATACTGTATCTTTGTGTGAAATTTGCAAAAATTAGTCTCAGCTGTTTCGGCAATTATAAGGAAAGAACGCACACACACGCGCACACACACACACACACAAAGTGATTTTATATAATAGTATAAAGTATTGTATTGTCTACTTTATATTTCGAATGGCGTATATCGCGTTTTGAAGTGAAATTCCTCAGTTTGGAAAAAAGCATTTGTAATTTTTTTTTCACATAAAATAAGCAGAACTATTTGTTCGACTGGTTGACTTCTAATAGTGTATTTTATTCACATTTTGAAATCTATTTATGAGCTACCGATTTATTACCTACGAGTCACGTGCATTTCAGTTATCCACGGGATTCTAATCCAATATTCAATCAAACAAGGCATTGTTTCTTCAACGTAAGGAGCTTATGTGCGACCATGTTTATAGATGAATTATGTAGCGGGTTGAGCAGCACTTAAATTTTAAATTCATATAAAAATGTAAAGAAAGTAAAAATAAATAAATAAAATAAAATAAAATACAATCTCAAACTAGAAACGCTTTCTCTCCCGACAACTTTCGAGATGATGCTGTATCGTACAGCGATACTTATCAGTATTCGTGACAGTGATGCATTGTCTTTCATTCTTTGTTGTCCTCTGATAACTTTCCTGATGTTAAGCCAGTTTTTCTTTTTTATGTTCATTGCTCGCCATTTCCCACCGAGTCTTGTCCATTTATCTTATTCGCCTCACCTATCCATCCGAACCTTCCGTTGCCATTGTCTGTCCGTAGAATAAAAATGCAAGAATCGCCGAGTCAGTAAACGTTGCGTCGTTCCTTCTTCTGTGATGTTCGATTCGGCCAAACTGGCTGTCTCAAGAGTTCGCCCCGCCTTTCACTTTTTACTGTATCTGTCTTTAGTCGTTATAGGATTAATCATGGCCGCCGCTAACTCGGACAGGGTTATTATGTCTAGATTGGTTGCCGGCGAAATGTCCATAAATGCTGATCAATCGATATCGATTTACTTACACATCTATTGAAACGGATACATTCAGTATTACGATTAGTAGTAGTAGTAGTAGTAGTAGTAGTAATAGTAGTTCTCATTTTAGTTATAGTAGCGATAATAATATTAGTACTCATAGCAAGATTCCGTGGAAATTCGACGATGATTAGCGTACTGTCTTCTTTTTTCTTCTTATAGTAAACTATTTAATAGGTATATTTATACAAATCAAATGAAAATTTACTTCAAATTCCATTTAATATATTTATGTGGTCTTAGGCATAATAGTGACCGTTCTTAAATAATAATGTTATTATTTTAAAACGCGTTCTTAACATTGGAAGAGGGCTGTTTATAATTTCTTGCTTACAACTAGCAAGCTAACTAACACAACACACCGTAAAATCGAAGTTAATCTTAAAACCCTATCTAGAAAACAGCACAGTCTGTATTTTTCACTTGTACTTATTTACGTATTAAAAACAATTTTGGAGAATGGTGGATATTAAGAGTCACGGAAAGTGGCGTATGTGTTGTTAACAATGTCCATTCTCAGCAGATTTGATAATAAAAGTTGAACCAATAATTATAAATAGAAGCGTAGCAGATCTGTAACAAGAAAAACAAATGAATGTACCGGTTTACAAATATTTTATTGGAATATGTTCTGATGAACCCGTTGCACGTGTACTCCTTCGACGTACATATCCCCAACAAAAACGCTTAGCAACGAAATTACAACTTCACTGTTGAGTAATTGCCTGTATTTTTTAGATGAGGTGTTTTCATTTATTGAGATTGTCGGACTCACTTCCTCATCTTGGTTCTTATAGTCACAACGTTTCGGCCGTTTTGCCCTCCGGCCTCCATCAGGTGTTTTGTATCGAACTGGGGAACCATTTGTTAGGAGTCTCGACCCCAACTGTTGAGGTGCTTAAATGCCAGAAAGATTTCTATTCTGTTCGGCTTTGGGTAGGATTGAAACTGCTATCTTCAGAAAATTCTCACCTGGAACCGTAGAGATTAAACGTCTCTATCAACTGCGCCACGGGCCCAGAAGTGGGATAAACGTTGATTTATTTTGGTCTTATAAATTCATGTTTATTTATTATCTGATCTTCCAAAGCCGACCAGAGGCTTACTTGGTCAAAACGAAGACACCAACTACGGAAGGCAGTAATTGCTGAGGCTGCAGTCAGCAGATTCAGAGATCCTATCCCGTCACGGTTACCACCTGACGACGGCCAGAGGAATAGTTGGCCGAAACGTCGTGAAACAACAAAGAAAAGATGAGGATAATAGTCCCCAATAAGTAAAATTAATGAATAATACTCATCTCAGTAATCCATCCATGCTTCCGTTCAGTCTTGAAAAACAAAAGATACCCTTTAGGGGCTGTAGCACGTGATCTCAATAATGAATTTCAATTAAATAATATATATATATATATATATATATATATATATATATATATGGATATATATATATGGAATATATATATGGATATATATATAGAATATATATATATATATATATATATATATTCCAGGTTGAAAATATTCAAAAGATTAGAATCATTAATTTCAACAAGTGCGTTGATAGTTCTACATCAAAGAGAGTAAATTTATGTTTATTTATTTTCTTTATGTAAATATAGTCATATCTTGCTACGCTGTGCAGACCGTTTCGATCATTATTGATTTCGTCAGGCTAGAAACAATTTTGAAAATTAGTTCAAGAACTTTTTTATAATTTTAAAAGCGAAAATATTTAACTATGTCTTACATATAATATGCAGCCAAATATATGTTTCTAAAAAATATCTCGACTTGTTATGAAAGGGACTACCTGGAGTTTGATAACATTTTACATTAAAGTATTTCTATGGAACTAACTGAATTCGAATAACACAGGCTGTTTGTTTTTTCTTGTCACTAGCCGCTTCACAAGAGTCCGTCAATAATAATAATAATAATAATAATAATAATAATAATAATAATAATAATAATAATAATGATAGTAATAATAATAATAATAATAATATTATTATTATTATTATTATTATTATTATTATTATTATTATTATTATTATTGTCTCACAAGGGGCTTTCACATAGTACATCAAATATCTCGCCTTGAAAACAGTCTGTGGTGTACCCTAGAAGCTGAGGACACCGTCTCCTCAGATTTCAAGTACTTGCCGCCTCTTTCGATAGTTTTTGCAAATAAATCTGCATTAACGCAAAAGCTGCTTGCCATTGATTTCTTGTTGGTAGCTGCTATTTGCCCTCACTGGAATTTGAGTGGCAATAAGCCACCCCAAGGTCCCAGCTCTCCTTGCACTCATCCAGGGGTGGGTCCAATCAGTGCTCTCCTCTGTCTTTCCTTCCTCTTTGACTCTACTTGGCTGTTTGGTCTCCCTTTTTTTTGGGGGGGGCAGTGATGTGGTAATGGGAACGGGGATGAGTTTAGAGAACATAGACATGCGGCTCCAATGTATTTTGCTTCCTTAATATTTCAGCTGTTTTCCTTATTGTTGCTCGTTGTATTTTTCCAGCCATTCCGTTAATTCCGATTTTTCCCGTTCTTTTTTTTCAAAGTTTTTCGGGATTGTTCCTAGTGCTCCTACTATTATAGGTATTATTTTGATTTTCCTCACCTTCTATATTTTTTCAGCTCTCTGGCAAGGTCTGTGTATTTGCTTTGTTTCTCCTTTTCTTTGTGTCGGCTGGAACAGCAAACTTTACGATTTGACAGGACTTTCCTTTCTTGTTAATTATTATTATTATTATTATTATTATTATTATTATTATTATTATTATTATTATTCATTCGTTCATTCATTAATACAATAACGTTTGTGTTATTTTGTGTGTCACGCTTACATGTTTTATCTTCTGAGTGGCTGCCGTTTAATTGTTATGCTGTTCCATTTCTAGTGCAAAAATAATTTTACCAAGAATTCTTCACGAGATTTTTGTTTCGGTTTCGCTTATTGCTGATGGAACTCAAGTCATCTATTTTTGAAAAATAATTTTACCAAAATCTTTCATAATATTTGGTTTCGATCTCGATTATAGCTGATGGCACTCAAGTTATATATATTTTTTTAATAATTTTGCCAAAAATTCCTCATAATATTTGGTTCTGATTTCGATTATAGCTGTAGGAACTCAAGTTATAACTATATACACGTATGTTTTTTCAAAAGTTTTAGTTTTGGTTTCGATTAAAGCTGATGCACTAGAATTATATGGGTATATTTATTTTCAATTTTGAAATCATAACTTTATAATATATAAGAATCGATAGAAAATTGACTCTATAATAATATATACGAAATATGCATGAATTAAAATATTATAATGAATCGTATTTTACGACCATAATAATAATAATAATAATAATAATAATAATAATTAGCGGGAGCTGTGGAAATTCCACAGTGGACTCTTTCATATGTAATATATTGATATTGCCATTTTTATGGATGTTCAGCGTCAATGGAGACACTCTGATATTATTGTAGTTCTTTTGTTAAAACTGCAAAAGTAATATATCTAAATTAGCAGGGACGCCTGGCATGGCCTGGTCGTAAAATATTCCTAAATATGATATTTTAATTCATACATATTTCGTATATATTACTATAAGAGTCAATTTTCGATCTATGCTTATATATTATAAACTTGTGATTTCCAAAATAAAAATATATCCATATGGTGTGTGTGTGTATCAGCTTGAATCTAAACCGAAACCAAAACTTATGAAGAAAAAAAAGAATTTATTTATATATAACTTGAGTTCCTTCAGTTACAATCGAAACCGAAACCAAAAAGTATGACGAATTCTTGGTAAAAAATATTTATTACAAGAAATGGAATGGCATAACAATTACACGACAGACATTCGGAAGAAAAATAAATAAATGTGACACAGAAAATAACACACATGCTATCGTATTAATATATAGATTAAAATATTTTATGTACCAAAAACAGTTTTTCTGGAAACTATTTTAGTTAAAACAATGTTGTAATAAAAATAATTTATTTAGAAAAAGCGTTCGTAAATGTGTATTCCGAAATTAAATGTCTATTCCAAAATTAAATCTCAACCAACCAAAAGCGTGACACACACAAGAATACACACGCTATCGTATTAATATATGGAAGATAATAACACCAATCAATCTCTCCACTTTTCCCCATCTACCATCGCCATTTTTTCTCTTGGTCCACTTCCCGCTTCCCTCTCTACTACTACTACTACTACTACTACTACTACTAATAATAATAATAATAATAATAATAATAATAATAATAATAATAATAATAATAATAATAATAAAGTGTTTCTGATATGATCTCCATTAAAATGTTTTATGGATGTTTCTCATCGTAATAATCATAAGAGGAAGATGTATATCACTTACCATAACAAATATGTCCATTAAAACATGCGTCGTACGAATTGCATCAGTATTCAATTATTGCTGTGGATGTGGTGATACGTACATTAGACGTGGTTTTTCTTGGGGGTGGAGGGGCGATGGTTGCCCGGCAGGATATTTCATGACCTTATTAATAAACATCTTTAATATTAATGTCTAATTGATATTATAGGAATTTACCTATGCAAATTTAAAACAACAAAAAATGCACGTGCGATAAATCGTCACCTAAATAGACTAGCTCTGTACAAACTCACACTCATACACACACACAAACACACACACACACACACACAAACATATATGTGCATAATTATATACAATTTGATATATATATATATATATATATATATATATATATATATATATATATATATATATACGAGGATGTGGTGATACGTAAATTAGACGTGTTTTTTTTTTTGTTGTTTTTTTTTTTTGCGGTGGTTGCCCGAAGGATATTTCACGATCCTCTTAATAAACATTCTTAATACTAATGTATAATTGATATTATAGGAATCTATCTAGGTAAATTTACAAAAACTTCACGCGCGATAAATCGTTACCTACATAGATTAGCTATGTACATACACACACGCACACACGCACGCACACACACACACACACACATATATATATATATATATATGAATATATATAAATACAATTTGTAAATATATATACATGTACATATATATAGATAGATAGATACCAATATAGACAGATATCTCTATATAAATAAAATGAACTCATTTTCCCCCTCCGACTTTGACCATAATAGGATTAAAAGGCAAGACATTACATGCAAATGTAATACGTACAGAGTGTAGCACATTATCTGAGGTTTACTATAGGCCTATTACCTCTACAGTTCCTCGACAATGGTATATTCCTATATTTTTTCCGGTGAGAGTTCACTTCCAAAATAGCTTACATTCGATGGAAGTTGCAACATCTTTTTTCTCTATTACATTCCTCTTTTCACCTCTCCCAATTTACACCGCAGCGGATCCGTTCACAAGGAACAGTAGGAGGAAACACACTTTTTTTTCGTTTAGGTAGGACGTAATCTGCGAGACTAACCGGATTTTACTTCCAGTTTTAACAACTCTAACCGTGAAATCTAACTATGACCTTTATTTATTAGTACTTGCAACTCAACATTTATTTATACAGATATCGTAAATTCACTTGCATCACACTTAAATTAAAATCAAAACAATTAAATCCATTTAGAATTCGAGAAAACAAAAACATTAATTTAGAATTCGAGTGTGATGTGACTACTGAAACTAAACCAAAACAAACTTCACTGCGGAATTGATATTTGACCTAATTCACTTTTTTGTTAATTCATCACTTTTTTTGCGCTTTCGCCTTAATGCTTTCAGTTCGAGCCCCCCCCCCCCAACTTTTTGGGGATTTTTAAAACACACCGCCACCGCCGAACCGTTCGTATTGCATCACGTTCATTTTTTAGTTATTTTTTACACAATTTTTTTAAATAGTTTTAACATTGTTTCTTTTTATAATATTTAAACAAGGTTATTACTTCACTTTGTTTTCATCCGCCCCTCCAATCACACACGCCTCTAAAAACCAGAGCAACATCGGGCAACGCCAGGCAACGCCGGGTAACCCCCGCAGTATTATATATATTCATATTTGAACGAAGTAAGCATACTTGTTTCAAAGCAAGACAAGAAATGCCTGCTGTACTATTGTTGAAGGTATATAAAAAGGCAAGCGTATTTACACTACTCATATATCGTATAAACATGAACACTGGTCGTGTTAATAACAAAATCCTGCTCGTAGAATGTGAAACATGTTAATAATTGGTTATTTCTGTGCGCTGAAGGGATACGGTTGCTGTGCAAAACTAGAATAAATAAACTATTATATAATTAAACGCAAAAATTATGACCGACATTATTGTACGCAAGTTGGTACTAACAAAAGACCAATGTTTTAAATATCAGTAAATGATGAATCCTTAAGAATTTGAAAGTACTCAGACGAATGATAAATATGGTGATTACATCAGCCAGTTCGTGTCAGAAGTGAAGCCTGTTATACGGAAGTGGGAAAAGATCGAAAATAGAATTAATAGACAAAGAACGTCTATCTTATTTAATAAAATATGCTTGGAGAAGAAATGCTGCCTATTAATAATAATAATAATAATAATAATAATAATAATAATAATAATAATAATAATAATAACAATAATTATATTTATGTGTGTGTGTGGGTGTGGGTGTCGGTGTGTGTATCGTTTTTTTTAGTTGAATTGGTCAATAGCCGAAAGAACATGTCGTTGAAAGTGTAAATCCTCCAAAATAAAACGATGTTGGCCAGTTAAAATCAAGTACATTTTTGTTATTTTGATTCTTGCCTAATTTAAAAAATCTTTTCGCCATCTGAACACTTTGTTATTCCTATGACATTGTTCAACTGTCACTCACTTCTCTCCACAGGACGCACACACACATTATTGGGGGTGTATCAGCTATCATTTTCTGCATTATTAAATATCTTAGTATTAAAATCGTATTTTACTTCTTTGCTTTGGCGGAGTCTTCGTCTGCGTAGTAATTAAGTTAAGAAAATGCATATGACAGTTTAAGATATGAATTACAGTTTTGATTCCATCTACGTAAAGATTCCCCAAGCTAAAATAATGGGAGTGTGACGTGGAAAACATCTGTGCTGCTTCATTATGAACGTTTTTATAAGTTACTACCTGGTTCTACTTCCTTATTGAGCACTGATCAATAAATACTAAACGTTGATTCATAAAATATTATATCATTTTATTATATATATATATATATATATATATATATATATATATATATATATATATATATTGAGAGAGAGAGAGAGAGGATAGATAGAAATAAATAATTAGTCGAATTGGTCAATAGCCAAAAGAATATGTCGTTGAAAGTGCCATGTCTCAAAAATAAAACGATGTTGGCCAGTTAAATCCGCATAAATCCCAGCATCATTCAAGTACATTTCTGTTATTTCGATCCTTGTATTTTTCCCGCTAGTGTAAACATCTTCCAATAAAATAATAATCGACATCAGCCACCCCTTACATCCCCATATACATTTTTCGCTTTTTTCTTTTATCTCCTCTTTTTTCCTTTATTTCATTTTATCACCCTCCCATTTCGCCACAACTGAGCTTTACTCCTCCTTCCCCGGACCAATGTCCAAACGCCGCTGACCGATTACTTTGGCCGTTCATCGATGCCAAAATCTCCATAACAAATCAAATATGACTGCAGCTATCATCTCCTGTGATATGTTCACTTAGGGAAGATGGGTGATGCCAGCAATTGATGTCCTGGGAAGCTGGGCTGGGAAAGTGTTTGTCAGTTGCCAATAGTTCACTTTCTCTCCCTACCCGCTCCATCTTGACCGCTGGCTAGAATTGCCCACACGGTCGTTTTTGATTTAATGGTCATCATAAGTGGCTATCAAAACGCCAGGTCTGACCGTGCGTAATAGCAGCGTCCGATGATAATAACATCACCGTAAGAGGCAAACATGCCAGACCGCTGGACATCCAGCCATCCGACCGACCGACCGGCCGGCTAGCGCAGCTGAAAACAGATGAGATGGCAACTTTTGTTTGTGAAGACTTTAACATCCTCGTTTAAACAGTTGAGGACGTATGATTCTAAATAACCGAAAATTTTGTCACTTCAAGAAAATATTATAAGTAGATGTACCTCCCTAACTTATCTATTTTAAAACTTAATCATATTGTCAGATAGTAGTTTAATAACAATAAAGACAAAAGTCTACGTTTATATAAGAGCGATAAATAACTTGTATATTAATCTCTTATTAAGCAAAACATTTATTTTACTACTAAAAAGCCAAGTAATGCTATTAAAAAAGTTAGTATTTTAATGTATTTATGAGTTCGTTTCTTACTGACTCCGAAATACCTCGGCCTGTTTTGATGCAATTTCAGACAGATGTATTTTATGTGCCTGGCAGTGTTTGCATATATGTTTTGTACCGGGGTGTCTTCCATAAATAGCAATAATCGATAATCGAAATAATCCGATGAAAGAAGGATCAGGCGATTTTGACTTAAGTTAACACCTTACACAGCCTAACATCACAAGTGCATTTGTGATGTTTTATTACCACACAAGTCGTAAGGCCCAACAAATAAAACCAACAATAGTTTCTTTGATATGCAGAGGCGCTTTCAAAATAAATGTTTCTGTTAATAGCATGATTGAAGCAGGATACTTGATTTTGTTTTTTAATTTTAAATTTATTTTCCAGCAATAACTACCACATAAGTAGGGGGACCCGGTGATTAAACCACAGTAAAGTATTTGACAGGACAGTTTATGTTGAGGGCTTAATTTAATCCTAATACTTGACTTTTGTATTTTAAACATTAATTCCAGCCATTATAATCACAGACAGAAAAACCAGGTGTATAAATTCGACAGCAGATTCTTTGATATTACGAGGGCGCGTTCAAAGTTAATGATAATAATCGAAGCATGATACTCGATTTTAAATTTTAAGCCATTATGCAAAAATAAGTTTATAAAATAAACACTAAGTTCCATACAGTGTATTAAGAACACTTCAGGGAGGCATGTGAAGTTTCCTCCCGGTGCACTGCAGTGGAACCCTAATTAGAGCAGACAACAAATCGAGTTGGTTGAAAATGGATGATTTCACCGATTGAGATGACAATAAAATATATTCGTTCATCATCATTTAATCGCGGGCAACGTCGAATCTCCTTGCTAGTATACTAAATATATTAACATTTTTACTCATGTAAGTAAGTTAGCAAAGCAATGATTGTGTCATGTGTTATTTTTATTGGAATTCTTTGAAATAAGTAATTTGTTTATTTATTTATTTATTTGCAAACCTTATCTTTATTGTTATTGTTGTTGTTGTTGTTGTTGTTGTTGTTGTTGTTGTTTTTCACCTTGTTGGAAACCACCCAACGAAGAAATAAACTATTAGATTGGAAAAATCTCTCAGCATCTACGGAATTCTATAGTAAATATTTGTTATCAGACTGTTGGTTACTTTGAGGGACTGCAAGTTTTGTAAGTTCAAACTAAGCTGAATCCACTGTGAAAAATTTCCCCCACTCTTTATCTGTGCCTAAATCAAAACGCGGATTCCATGAACAAAGCTTCTTTCTTTCTGTTAAATGCTGATTTATATGGTGCTCAGAGGATAAATATAACAAAATATCACAGAAATATGGACTACATGATAGGAAATTGGAATCTTCACTATTTTATTAAACATACAATAAAATGAGTTCATGATAAACATATCTTAAAACTACTTGAAAGATAGAATAATTTGTCTTGAAAGAGGGAGTTAGAATACATCTATATATATAAAAGTGAAAATGTGTGTGTATGTATGTTCGCTTTTTGTGTATATCCAAGAAAGGTTTTTTTCCGAGAAGCGGTCGGTCGGCTCACAACTTCTTAAAACTTTTTTTCACATATAAATCATAATATCTACGAGTTAACAATGGAGGTCGCCTGTCTATTACATTAGTTCGAATTTGAAAAGATAAATATTCAACATTTTTTGCTCGCCGCATATGGATGAGGCTTTTTCGTATAATAAAAGCGACACTAATTCTGGCGGTATTTTTTTCCGGTCGCCATCGCCGAAAATGTCCGAAAGCAATCAGCTTTGATCAATGTGGACATTTTCTTTATATCAGACAATTGCTATTCAATTTGGACAATGGGGAGCTGCCCCCCCCCAATATCTTGGAAAATAAAAAAAGCGTTCCCGCAGTAACTAAAACACTGTCCCGCAGTCAAAGTTGAACTCATTAAGTCATTAGAACGTGCACCTGCCAATTCAAACGCGTTTCTCTTTGTATTTCGCGGTGGTCCAATGGTTAAGGTCGCGGTTTTTTTTTCACACTTTAATTTCCAACTTTGCAACAAGGATTGGGGCTCGATCCTCGTACTTACCTACCAAAACTTTTTCTTTATTTCATCCCCCCCCGCCCCGGAGTTTTGATTTACCTAAAACCACACACACCTCAAAACACCCGGGCAACGGCGGGTACCCCCCCCCGCTAGTATATCTATAGAAGTGAAATTATCTGCCTGTGTGTGTCTCTGAGTGTACATTTTCATACCAATGCACTTTGTCAATTTTCAGACTACAGAAGATTTGACATAAGGGGTACTGAGATTTGGGAAAATCTTTTTAATTTGTTTTCGGCCTGAAAATTGTCTGTCACGAGGTCAAAGTAAAACGATTTGACCTTTGAGACTCTACCAAACACCTCCGCACATTTTTGGATTTAAACACTTGCAGTTTTAGATGTAGGTCACTTGGACATGGATCGAACTTTAAAACTTGATTTGCGTCTAAAACAATAAATGTTAAGGGGTCAACATTGAAGACAAATACACAACTACGGTCTCTACAAATTACTCAGACAATTTCTGGTTTAATGATTTGAAATTTACAAAAAGGGTATTCAGACATAGGACTAGCTTTTTAATCGGTGTTTGGCCGAAGAGTTGGCTGGCAAGAGGTCAAAGTTCCAAAGATTTGACCTTTGCAGTCTCAAGCATATTATTAAGCTGATTTTGGGTCATAATATTTGAAATTTTGCATAAAGGTTATTCAGCCTTGCTGCAAGTTTGTGATTCAGATTTAAAGCGAAATTAGCCTGTCAAGAGGTCAAAGTTGAAAGAGTTGGCCTTTGCATACACTATCAAACTCCTCTGCCAATTTTTGGTCTAAACACTTGATATTTTAGATGTAGGTTACCGGGACATGAGTTAAACTTTTTGATATATATATATATATATATATATATATATATATATATATATATATATATAACTACTATAAAACAAAGATAAATGTACGTTCATACAGGTTGACATCATAGACTTTTATCCCTCGATATCCGAACAACTTTTATACATGGCCCTAGAATTTGCCGAGGTATACACTGATATATCCTCAGAAAAAATCAACATAATTAAAAAATGTAGAAAATCAGTTCTAATAAATAACAATAACCAATGGATAAAAAATAAAATGAAAAATTCATTCGATTTGGCGATGGGTGCCAGAGACTCTGCAGAGGCATCAGATCTTGTGGGAGTATTCATTCTATATACCCTCACAAGCATATTCGATACTACGGATATCGGCCTATATAGAGATGACGGACTAGCTATAATAAAAAAAACTCCAACAAAGTCAAGGGAGAAAACTTTAAGAAAATCATACACAAAGAAATGAAAAAATTAGGCCTAAAAGCGGACATATCAGCTAACATAAAAATAACAAACTTCCTGGACGTCACGTTAAACTTAGATAAAAACACATATGAACCATACTTAAAAGATAACGCTACTCCAATTTACGTAAACCCTAAGTCCAACCACCCACCATCAATTATAAAACATATTCCTAACTCGATCGTAAGTAGACTCAGTAATAACTCAAGCGACGAAAATGCATTTAACAGGTCATCCAATATTTACGAAACAGCCCTAAAAAATAGTGGATACAAACATATCGATATCAAATATAAGCATAAAACACCAACAACTATAATAAAATTAAAAACAGAAGAAAAAGAACTATAATTTGGTATACGGCCCCATACAATCAAATGTTAAAAACAAAACTTGGCAAGAAATTTCTAGATCTTATTGAAAAACACTTTCCCGCAACCAACCCCTTACACAAAATCTTTAATAAAAATACCTTGAAGTTATCTTACAGTTGTTGCGAAAATTTAGAGATGATAATTAAGGCACATAATAACAAAATACTAAATGAAAACAATGTAAACAACAACAAAATAAACAATAAAAAGTAGTCACCATGACAGAAATAAAACCAACACTAGCAGAAATATTAATAATAATAATAATAATAATAATAATAATAATAATAATAATAATAATAACAAACCAACCCCGGACAAGAATAACCATACCATAAATAAAAATACTAATAACGAACAAGATAAATGCAATTGTAGACACCGCACACTTTGCCCAGTCCAAAATAAATGTCTAACAAAAAGCGTAGTTTATCAAGCAACAATATTTTCGAAAGAAAACCCGAATAACAAGAAATATTACATAGGCATGACTTCCTTAGATTTCAAAACCCGATACTATGACCACAAAAGCACATTCAAAAATAAAAAACACCGTATAAAAACAACACTAGCGAATAAATACTGGGAACTCAAAGAAAGCGGACATTCGCCGGTAGTCGAATTGAAAATAATGAGACAGGCTACCACATGCAGACATTTAGACGACCCATGTAAATTATGCCTCCATGAAAAATTTTCTATCCGTTACTTTAAAGAACCTCAAAATCTATTAAACTGTAGGCGGGAAATAGCAAACAACTGTGTTCACAAAATAAAACTTACTCTAGGATAGCGATACAAAATAGCTTTAAAACTAACAATAACAATAGAAAAAATCAAATAAATAAATTAAATAAACATGAATATACATAAACGATCACATACATATATGTATATGTATGTATATATATACATATATATATGTATATATGTATATGTATGTGCATTGTTGTGTGCACATAGGTATATTTATATGTATAAAAAAAAGAGAACGACCACCTAAACCCACTAACCTAGTTCTAAAACAGATCCTTTGTTTAATAAAATGCATGCCCATTGGCTGGTATGAAGGGGCGCGGTGGATACTAGAAAGCTGATTGGCCGACTAGAAATCCTCAACATATATAAAAACAAGAAGCAACGACAGAATTCGCGCATAAGCCTGACGAATCCTATAGTTGGATGAAACGCAGAATATTCAGTGTAGCTTAATCGCCATATATATTTTATAAATTACTATATATATATATATATATATATATATATATATATATATACATATATATATACATATATATATACATATATATATATATAGTAATTTATAAAATATATATGGCGATTAACCTACACTGAATATTCCGTGTTTCATCCACTCTAGGACTCTTCAGGTTTATGCGCGAATTCTGTGATTGTTTGTCGTTTTTATATGCGCATCTTCTATTGAGATTTTAGTTAGCCAATCAGCTTTCTAGTATCCACAGCGCTCTTCCTATCATCCAATGAGCATGCATTTATCGGACAAAGGCCTATTTGACCTCTTTCGTATATTAATTTTATGTGAGTAAATTAAGTAGTTATATATATATATATATATATATATATATATATATATATATATGCAGATAAAGTTGGGAACCGTGCATAGAGCCCGAGCAATGCCGTACTGAACTGCTCGTATTAAATAGACATGTTATGTATAACGTGGATAACTGGCATCCAACAACTAATAGACAAGTATACTTATGAAAAATATCAAAACAATAATACCAGTAGTTGTTCAATATTTGAACTATAAATCATATAAAAAAATAATAAGTCTGCAGAACAGCTGTGCATATAAACAGGGATATTTTGGAACAAATATTTATTAAAATAACATCTTAGAAATATATGGAAAATAAATTAAGAAAATAAATACTTTTATGTGCGTTATTATAACCGAAGAGCGGTAGCCATGCAGAAAAAACCGGAATAACAAAAGAATTAAAGAAATAATGACTTCAAACAAACACCTGATGACAGTATGTACGATATGAATCTTATTAAAATTTATTTGTTTTTCAAGAGATTATCCACATATAAAATTAAAAAAAAAACGAATAACGTGTTTAATATTTTCGGCATGATCTGCCGAGAAAAGAAAGCGGGGTGGAAAATTTAAGATGGCACCCACTCTGATTAAATAAGTCTAGCAGACAACCAAATGAGAATATAGTAAAAGTATTAAAACTAATACTATAAACACTATTTCAATTATCAATTCTTGCGCTGCTCACTTGAAATTTTATATATACGAGATTTGGATCTGTAGAACAAAATCGACTCAGATTTTAGCCAGTAAAATAATGTTAGAGTGGTATATATTTCGATTCAAACAGATTGCCCTCACTTCATATATATATATATATATATATATATATATATGTGTGTGTGTGTGTGTGTGTGTGTGTGTGTGTGTGCATATATCTGTATCGAAAGAAAATGACCGTATAAACGTAGATAATCATGCATATAGATTTATTCATTTATTCAATAATTGGGGTGTAGGGTATGTGAGAACTTTTTATATCATAGTATTTCGAAGCCTAAAGCTTCTCATCCGAAGAGGAGAGAAGATGCACAATATGAAAGCGACGTCTATAGATATTCACATTAGGAGCAAAATAAAATATTGAGGCTGTTTAAGGGAAGTTAAATTGACCTCTCTTATAAAGAAGGATTATAGTTATTATATATGATACGAGTAGGTATATGGTACATCTGTCATAGTGGACAAAATGCGTGATTAGGATTTCTGTGAAACTATAGGGTACGGTTATTGAAAGAATGTGCTTTTTAATCATTTCATTAAAGTGTTATAGTTATGGAATGGGTTTACATGAAATATGAGGTTTATGCTATATCAGTATATTTTAGTAGTGGTATCTGAATTTACAATAGTGCTTAAAGGCAATTGCTGCCACATCTGGACATGAGCTGCTAAAAACTACCCACCCTGCCTTGACAGAGTACAAAATAGACTTCGTGTCTTAGTGGGTGATGCCCTTTTCTCTTCCCTGCAGCCTCACTCCCACAGAAGAGACGTTGCTAGCCTGTCTTTATTTTATCGTTATTTCCATGGCAAGTGCTCGTGTGAGCTCCAATCTCTGGTCCCCCCTCGCCAATCTTTCACGAAAAACACCCGGCTATCTGAAACTACTGTCAATAATTTTCCCCATTCGTTATCTGTGCCTAAATCAAAACGTAGGTTCCATGAACAAAGTTTCTTTCTTAGAAGTGCACGCCCGTGGAACTCTCTTCCGTTTGCTTGTTTCCCAGCTGACTACAACTTGGATGTCTTCAAGTCCAACATAAACAAATTCCTGATAAACCATCCTCTTAAGTAAGACACTTTATCAAATCTCCATTACTAACGATTACCGCGATATTATCCCATTGATTACTGTACACGCAATAATCCTTATCCCCGAGTGTCTTCCGGGCCTTGATAAGTGGTGGCTAAAAAAGGAATAATATTAAGATATAAATGTGAGGTGATAAATTGTTTAATATAGGAATATTTTATTTGAGTAAGATAGAGGATAAACAAATGGTAGAATAAGGAAATAAAAGTAAAATAATTGTGTGATGAATAACTATAAAAGCATAAAGATCATAGAGTCATAATAGATGATAAAAGTTATAAGAGACAAAGTTATTAAATATAGGAAAATAAATATAGGGGAATAAAATGGATATATCAAATGTATATAAAAATAAGTGCAAAAATATATGGATCTAAATAGTCAAGTGACATCAAGAAAAAATAAAAATGCCACAACTTGCCTTAAAGGCAAGGTTGCGAGATTTTATGCAAGTTTATTTTTTCGTCTTTTTATAGTGCAAATCAGTATCATATTTTATATATATATTTGTGTATTATATATAATTTATTCATTTATCTGTGTTCTCTTATTGGAGTCTTACTAAAAATTGAAACTCCTTAACATTACCTATCATGTCTTATTACTCGTGTTTTAAACTTTTTTTTGTTAAATACGTCTGGTATTATCCTAAACTAGGCTTTAAATAAGATGCGCCCAATCTAAAAACATAAGCTGACCTCACAAGATGCATTATTGAAACGTAATTATACGTTTAATCTCGAAGGTTCATCGCGAGGAAACAAAAGCAAAAAAAAAAAAATGAATAAATAAATAAATAAAATAATGGAAAAAAAGTTAAAACCATTTAACCCCCACACCAACCACATGTCTTAAGTACCAGAACACCCCAAGCGTGCTAGCTACTAGTCAATTTTCGAGATGACCTCGGAAGAAAGAGTCGGTGCCTTCAGAGCTAAGTTAAAAACTTTATCCATAACTGTTGAAATGTAGCATGTCTTAATTTTGCCAATTTTTGTATATTATATATAATTTATTTATTTATCTTTGTTCTCTTATTGCAGTCTTACTAAAAATTGAAACTCCTTAACATTACCTATCATGTCTTATTACTCGTGTTTTAAACTTTTTTTGTTAAATACGTCTGATATTATCCTTAACTAGCCTTTAAATAAGATGGCCCCAATCTAAAAACATAAGCTGACCTCATAAGTTGCATTATTGAAACGTAATTATGATTCTATCGCGAGAAACCAAAAGCAAAAAAAAAAAAAAAAAAACTTCCATGGATTAATATGGGAGGGGAGACTATCGTCAAATTCTATTCTAAACTGGGAATGGGCAAATGACTTATACTAAGTAGATATAAGTAAGTCCCTCTTACCGTTTTTTTTTTAATGAAGAGTAGATAATGCAGTGGATGTGTTATCGGCAGCTCCAGTAACTCTCGCTTCTCCTTTTTTTTGTCCCTCAGTCCTCATTTCTAATGAGTGATGTTTCTGACAAAGGGTGAAGAAAAAGCTGCTTCCCAGGTTGGTAATACTTCGTGAACGGTAGTCTGAGATGTCGGAAATTTCCGTCTCTATGTCTATTATTGCGACCATGTCACTAGTAAGGGTGCGTGAGGTAAACGTTTTCATCTGGGCTGACGTTAACCGCCTGATAGTCAGGGACCCGAACCTTGGAATAACCACTAAGGAGGCTGTCCTATCAGCAGGTGCAAAGTACTGTGGCTGCTGTATTGCCATTTGGTGAATGGATTCTGGACCATGCAGTAGTCTCTGGTGGGTGCCTCTCGATGCCATACTAGTGGGTAATTGTTACGGCTTTACCTTATCATGTGCCACAAAAAAATTTTCCTGTCTTTCCTCTCTTTATTTCCCTCTCTGTTCTGCTCTAACCAAGTATGCTGACCTGTTCCACAAACCCTAAAATCCTCAACATGAACTATCTCAAAAACGAAAACACGAATAAACCTAGAACGTCATCCTCCTACTTAGACCCCTACTATCATATCTCCTTCTCCAACATCAGGGGTCTACGTTCTAACCTTCCAGAGATTGAAACCCAATTACAGGAGACGAAACCTGACATATTCTTTCTACTTTCTAAGCAAAACTGGAATAGGGCCGACCACCTCCCTAGATGAATTCATAATTAAAGGATACTCTAACCTAACATCTAAATCTGACCCTCAAGATCGCCACGGGCATGGAATATGTGCCTACATTAAAGATGGTTCCCATTTGGCAGGGATATCTCCAGAGAAGACCCTAATCTACCTTATATGTGCTTCCGGGTTGCACTTGCTTACACCACCGCATTTATATTTGCCCTCTATCGCCCCACAACAGTGAAGTTACAGCCTTTAAGAGTATACCAGAAAAAAATGGACCACATCCTGTCTGCTCATCCCTTGGCTAACATTCACATTTGCGGTGACTTCAATGTCCATAATGTGGAATTGCTGACCCATCAAATAAGACTGATGAGGAGGGGAGGTTCTGTCATGATTTTGCCATTGCCTATGACCTCAGTCATGTGTTCCCGATAGTACCGGTCAGTTCGCAAGCCTCCTAGACCTTTTCCTATACACTTCCCCTGAGCTATGCTCATGTTCCGTTCTATCTCCTCTGGGATCCTCCGACCACTGCGTCATATCAGTTAAGATAAAAATGAAATATAATAAATCTACAGAGACACCTCTCCACCGTACTGTATACCGATACTCTATGGCGGACTGGGATAGCTTCCGTACATTCATATATGATCTCCCTCTCCATTTTATGTTTTAAAAAGGATGTGTCCTCTATAGTATCAGATCTGACCGAATGGTTACTTGTAAGCAGAGACCAATTCATACCATCCAAAAAATTCCAACAAAAACCTAACATCCAGCCATGGTTCTCCCCCGAATGTGCTGCTGCCATCGCACACAGAAATCACTTTTTCCATAGCTACCAACGTAATAGATGCACTGAAACTAAAGCTGCTTTCAGAACCGTAAAAGAGTAATAAAAAAAAAACTAAAGCTGCTTTCAGAACTGTAAAAGAGTAATAAAAAATGCAAGAGAACTATATACGCAATCCGTGAAGTCCAAAGTAGCTGAGCAGTGGTTTGGTTCCTACCAGTTCTGGCAAATAGCAAATAGGATCTTGAACAGAAACGTGTGCTCTATCCCAACCATAATCAATGGACCAGAGGTCATCTCGACAGCATCCGACAAGGCCAAACTATTTGCCAAAAACTTTGCGGCAAATTCTACCCTGTGTGACGAAGGCCATCAACTCCCCATATTCCTTCCTATAACAGACAACACGCTATGCAACATACAAATATATGTGCGTGACGTCGCTAAGCTAATCAAGAACCTTGACTCCAGTAAAGCAACTGGTCCTGACGGCATTCCAGTTGTAGGGTTAAACAAATTACAACCAGAACTTGCCCCCATACTTTCCAAACTGTTTAAGCGCTGTCTTAAGAAGAAGTGCTTCGAAAACCCTGGAAACCCCCATCAGTATGCCCTGTATTTAAGAATTCAGGTGATAAGTCATCCCACTCTCAGTACAGACCAATAAGTCTCCTGTGTGTCATGAGTAAGTTGCTGGAATCCACAATAAATAGAGAAGTAGTCAACACCCTCAGCAGAAATAAACTTCTTAGCGACACGCAATATGGTTTCCGCTCTGCTAGATCTACAGCAGATGTGCTAACGGTTATATCTCATAGGATTAGCGAATCTCTCGACAAAGGCTTCATTTCTAGGGCAATTGCTCTCGACATATCAAAGGCCTTCGATAAGGTTTGGCATAAAGGCCTACTACACAAGATTTCTAGCTACGGTATAACTGGAAATGATTTCTGTATCATTAAGTCATTTCTCTCAGATAAGTTCATAAGAGTAGTTGTTGATGGGCAGAAATCAAAGGCCCACAGTATTAATGCTGAAGTCCCTCAGGGGTCCATACTGGGACCAACTCTCTTCCTGATCTACATCAATGATCTCCCAAAACACATACTAAAATCTTTCGTTGACATCTATGCTGATGACACGACCATCTATGGCAACACATCAAAGGCCGTAAATGATGATGTTCTCTCTGATTCACCCTCCTCTGATCTTGAGCGCGTGGTACAGTGGTGGAGGACGTGGCTGGTAGCCTTTAATACATCTAAGACCAAGCTCCTATCTCTACATCATAAACGCTCTGATCCTTATCTGGCATCAATTAAAATGGATGGCTCTCGTCTAAGGGAGGCCCCAGGCTTCGATAAGCTCCTGGGTTTGACCTTTACACCTGATCTTAAATGGAACACATACATCAAGTCTGTGGCCAAGGTCGCTGAGAAAATGGTGGGATCTTTCTACCTCTCCAGAAGATATCTCACTAATGATGCAATTCTCTATGTATATGAGAGACAAGTACGTCCAAAGATGGAGTACTGCTGCCACATCTGGGCGGGGACTGCAAAAAACAGCCTATCCTGCCTTGACGGAGTACAAAATAGACCCCGTGGCTTGGTGGGGGATGTCCTTTTCTCTACCCTGTAACCTCTTTCCGACAGAAGAGACGTAGCGAGCCTGTCATTGTTCTATCGTTATTTCCATGGCAGGTGCTAGTCTGAGCTCCATTCTCTGGTTCCTCCTCGCCAATCTTTCTCAAAAAACACCCGGCTAGCTGAAACTACCGTCAATAATTTTCACCACTCCCTATCTGTGCCTAAATCAAAACGTAGATACCATGAACAAAGTTTCTTTCTTAGAACTGCAAGCCTGTGGAACTCTGTTCCGTTTGCCTGTTTCCCTCCCGACTTCAACCTGGATGTCTTCAAGTCCAACACAAACAAGTTCCTGATGAACCGCCCCCTAAGTAATGACACCTTACCAATTCTCCAGTACTATTGCTACACTATCCCTTTGATTACTGTACACACAAAACCCTTATCCCTGAGTGGCCATTGGGCCTTGATAAGTGGTGAACTGCGTGTAAAATATATATATATATGGTTAAAATGGTAATTAATAAAAACTGAAGAAAGTGCTGAATACCGTTGTAGAGCAGATATGCGTTTTATTTTTTATTACCGGATGGTATGAATTGGCCTATGCTTACAAGTAACCATTCGGTCAGATCTCATACTATAGACGGCCAACAAAACAGCCAAGTAGCTGAAACAATAATGTAACTTAACAGAATGATACGGTAATAAAAAATAAAACGCATATATATATATATAAATTGGAATTTCTTCTGAACTGTTTCGATTATCGATTTTTGCTACTTAATAGACACATCCTAGTATTAATATATAACTGGTGGATGTTCCGACGAACAACAAGTCCTTGTACACCCTCGACGTAAATGCTCCCGACAAACACGAATGGAAGCAAAATCCCAGATCTTCACAGTAGAAATCCCGAGATGTTAGAACGCCTACTGCTCTAAGAGTTTCTTTCTCAGAACTGCTAGAGAGCATGAGTTGTACAGCGGCGCACCTTCAATCACGCTCGTTCAACATTGTGTCCCTTTAAGACATGATAGATAACGCCTATCGCTCTTGAAATTTGTACACAACTGGCCAACTAGTAGATGGTCTACAACAAAAAAAATTAAAATGTGACCATATCGACTTTTCTAAGCTAACAATTTTATTGTTTAAGTTTTTAGTCTTTAGGAAGAAGCTACATATTACATAAACCGTGCAGTTTAGTTTGTTTTGTTTTTTTCACTTTGTTTTTTACTCTGAAGGATTTACCCCAGATAATATTAGATGGCTTGAGCTGGCATCTCTCATACACTACACAGTGTCCCGTATAAACGCAGACCATGCATGAAAATCAGCAGCTGTCAATATTGTTATGGGAATCAGTCCCGAGACTATCAGCGAAGTCCGTAGACCTATGGACCAGAGAAATGTTTGAAGTTTAAATTTGATGGTGTGTAATCACGTTTTCAGCTGGCGTATTATGTTCTAATTGACCAACATCACCGAAGCAACGAAGTTAATTCTTTAGAATTCTTAGCTAGAAAGGAATGGCATATTTTAGTTAAGTAGACCTTGATTTTTTTCTGAATATTAGAAAATTATAATCCGTACACATATACATCTAAACATTATCAAGGCTGAAATGAGGTTATAAATAATTTGTTTCTACAGCTTGCTGCTTTTGTCTTTCCTTATGGTGCACGTCTGATATTTATTTGCTAAAAGAGACTCCGGTGAAATCTCGATATTCTATTTCTACTTTTTGATAATGTGTATTACACTACTTAGTTTGAACATTCTCTTTGAACTGTTTTCATGCTATTTATCGAGTTGTGTTTTTTTTTATATATAACAGTATCTGTTTTACAATTTCTGCAAGAATTACTATATATGATCCTTGAAGCGTCCTCGTTATACATTTTAGATGTTTAGATGTTTCTTTACGTCTACTTTCATCTGCCAGTCGGTCATTTTGGTTTGATAGTTGTTGCTCTCTAGATAAATTTTTCTTTTGATCCTTCTCTGACGTGAATTATTGATCTTTGTTGTCGTTTGATGTGTTGTCACGTATGACTGGGTTGAATTACAGTAAGATCATTCAGAATATAATGTTCTATTAGGCCACGGATACTTTTACGGGGGAACTAACATTGCTTTCGAATGATTTGGATTATTCGAACCAGTGTTTACATTTTTGGGTGTTATTTAAACAATGTTTCAATCGATTTCAATTGCAAACTTCTTCAGATGTATCTTGTTTAACAAGGGACTGTTTCCAGTAAACTTGGGAATGTGCACGAGGTGTACTTTCATCTACTATTATAATAGTCTGGTTTAATGCAGACCATTTACTTGTGGGCGATAGAAGCCTTCTATTATGTCTTAAAGTGACACAAAGTTTAATGAGCGAGATCGGAGACGCGTTGTTGTACACATCATGCCCTCTATCGATCGAAGTTGTATCAAGAGGACCATTGCCAGCTCCCTCAAAATGCAAATCCGCTTAAATGCTTGAGGACACAACTCTACGAATGTTCAAATGTAGTCGCGTTCAGCTTCAATCACCTCTTCGATATGGGATTGGAACTGGGAGCATACGGCGGGAGTTCGGTAAAAATTCGGTGGATGGCGGTGATCAGGATGGCTGTAGTGTTGTGAGAGGTAATGTTTATTTTGTTCTCAATGTATGCCTAACGAAGTAGTCTAGCAGTTTCCGGTCGGGAGAGGCGGGGTGCCAGTGACAGAAGGATACAAAGTCGTAGCACTCCTACTGAAGCCAAGTCTGGGACTTTTTGGACATGTAGACCGGTATCGAGTCCTGTTGACACACCCAAAGTCTGCCAGCGGTTATGGCATTTGGTGCAGTTTCAAGTCATGCAACTTCACATGCTCGAAGTCGGCTTGGAAATCAATATCAATATTACCTAAATGTGCTGAAAGGTGAGGTGATCGCCTGTTGCAATCAGGTGGCCGCTGTCTGACGATGCTGCACCACCTGGAGCTCCATCGTCCCTCTGTAAGAAAAGGCGCCTCCTACCATTACGGACACTCCACCACTATAACGTGTGCAAAAATTTCAAGGGGCATGTTTTTATGCCAATATCGCTAGAAGCTATTAGTACCGTCTAAATTGAATGTTTTTTTTCTCATCAGAAAACAAGACTTTCTTCCCTTTCTCAACGTCCCAGGTTTGGTATTCACGACCAAATATTAAGCGGTCCACTTTGTGACGTGGAAGCAACCGAGGAATTTGTTTACCATGCCTTTTTGTTTACCATGCCTTTTTGTTTACCATGCCTTTTTGTTTACCATGCCTTTTTGTTTCAAATGTCGTTTGATGGTTATTGACCTGCAATCATCATCTGTAACCGCCTTAATTTGACTAGAAGAAAGTCCTCTGTCATTCATAACAACCTGTCTGATTCTAGTACTTAATGCAGGAGAAATTTTGGCGGTGGAGAGCTACCAAAGGATTTTCCATAATTCTCACTGTTTTTTAGAAAGTTGTAAATAACAGTTTCACTGGGATTTACTGTAGCTGCTATCGGTCGCTGTGACAAACCTTGCTTATGGAATCTTGGAATTCGAGAGCGCTGAACTTCGTTTGGTTTTCTTGCTTTAGGCATCGTAACACATAGTGATTGCTAGTTTCTAATTTAACTAAAAACATTAGAATTACCATAAATCTAACAATTTTTACTCTTGATCTTATAATTTTGATCATGTGTAAAAAGCGTAATTTAATAAAAATGCAAATTTTTTAAATAAAATTTTTGGAATGTACCTTTTTGTTTCCATAACCTTTTACATTGTAGTATCAGTAACCTTAAGTCGGAAGAGTTTAAAATCTATCCTTAAAAAAAGGTTTCTGTTTAAAGATTTTTAAGTGGTCTTAAATTTTGGATCAGCAGTGCATATATAGGTTTCATTAGCACCACTTTGTCGAAAAGATTAACCATGAATCGCTCAGAAAACAGCGCTATATTCAACCCCATGCCTAACCAACATTCCTCTCCGCTATCCTAATTTAGGAAAATTTAGTTGACAATACATCTATACTTGAACAAAGAATAATAAACGGAAACTTAAAATACTAAAAGCAGTACAAATAAAATCTTTAACAAACAACTATTAATAAAATAAACTTTAACAATAGTGTTTCTTAGATATTTTTATTTAATAGCTTTGCAATCATTTAATTATGCTATTATTTTTAACCAGTGGAAAAAGAGATGAATAAAATAATTAACCAATGAGAATAAACACTTCATAATTCGTTCAAAACCAGTTAGATCAATTTATTCCTGACGATGAATCCTGAAAGAATGAAACATACTTGTACTCATGATAAAAATAGTGATTATATCAGCCAGTTCTTGCTGAAATGAAGACTGCTATTCTGAAGTTAAAATGATCGAAAATCGAATTAATAGACAAAAAACATCTATTTTATTTCATGAAATATGGCATATACATATATATGTAGTTGTGTGTATACATATATATGAATATGTATATATATATATATATATATATATATATATATATATATAAGCATTTCTATACGTATGTATAAGTGAATTATATAAACATTAGTAAAACACATATGCGGATTAATCTGCGTTTCGACAATGTTAATCATTGCGTCATAGGTGCAAAAATAGCTTGAAAAAATTAAATGAAATGCTAATATACAAATAATAATTTATGAAAAAAATGACATAAAATAAAATAAAATATAACACATAAGTTGCAGGAAAAATAATTAATAAATTAAAAATATATTAGGAAAAAGCCCTTCTGAAAAGTGACAATAACTAAAACATATCCCCCTTTTTCTGGCCACATAATGTAGTATATATATATATATATATATATATATATATATATATATATATATATATACAGGGTGTCCACAAAGTCTGGCTGCATAATATACACGGTGCCCACAAATTCTGGCTACATAATCTACACAGTGCCCACAAAGTCTGGCTGCATAATCTACACGGTGCCTACAAAGTCTGGCTGCATAATCTACACAGTGCCCACAAAGTCTGGCTACATAATCTACAGGGTGCCCACAAAGTCTGCCTACATTATGTAGCCAGACTTTGTGGACACACTATATATATATATATATATATATATATATATATATATATATATATATATATATATATGTATTGGACAAAGTAGAAAATGGAATAGAGGCGAAAGGGAATCACTAACACACGAACTGTTACGCAGTATTACAACACTTAATCTGGGGTAGGCCATAGAATATCAAGTGATTGTTGCATTTACGCCGTTGATAGCGATTTCTTTTTTACGCCCGAAAAGGGTGATGGGCAAATGAAATATAACTGTACTATAACACATAATGTATAAGGGCAGATGTTGGCGTTAAGGATATTCGAAAGTTACATTAAAACTGCTTTTTTTTCACCGAAACGTTATGATATTTTACGCTGAATTATTAGTTGGAATTTCAACAATTTAATTTGAGATTTAAATATTTTAGAATAATTGAATCTGAATATATGAGGAAACATAACGCCTTTAAAATATAGACATAAATTACGTTATTGCTTCTAACTAATTTTCTTAAATATAGAATTAATTTACTATCGGTAATAAATCTAATGTAATACACTCACTAAAGAAATATTTGTCCTATTTATGCTGATAAATATCTGCCCCATTACAGATTTCGATAAAGTGTATAACCGTATCTGCAATTTGATTAGATTCACTTTTTCATTTATTCTGCAACCTTTCTCGTAAACCTGGTGTTACTTGCCACAGCCTTCTTTCTAGAAATACCTTTATGTAGTGAGTATTTTTTTTTACAATTGTTCAATCTATTCCCTACGTTTTTTTTTTTAATCTAAGACGCTTTCCTTGTTGATCTAATTGTATTGATCAATTCACTGGTGTAATATCTCATGGTACGGGGTGCCATTAATAAGTTTCCAGACTTTACTCGTATGTGTGCTTTTATTGGTAGTACACACATTAAAATCGAGTCTCCTTCGAAGTAATCTCCTCCGGCTGTAATGTGTTTATTGTACTGTTGCAACAAATTCTGAATGTCCGCATGGAAATCCTCTTGCATGAGCGTGTAAATAATAACCTATTTCTCTCCCTTAATTTTCCCATGGCGAAAGGTTTTCCTTGAGCTTAGGGAATAACCAAAAGGCAGAGGGAGCAAAGTCTGGGCCATAGAGAGTGTGAGAGATAGTTTTGATTTCTATCTTGGTCACGATAACGTCTTTCTTTCTGTTCTACTTTGAACAATCTTCTGCATCGTCAGTTCCTCTGCACTTATTGTCTCTTTAGACACACGGAGGTTCGTATCTATGAAACTCTTAATTTGGCAAATCGACGCTGGTGTTCTGACTTCCTTACTCTTTACACACCTCTCATTATCTCTCAAAGACTCCCTGCCTTTCTTGAACTCTTATGCCACTTAAATTCTGCTCTAGTTGTTTATTTGAACTTGAAACCATTGTAGAAGACTAGGATATAAATACCCTAAACTCGCTTCAAGATAAAATAATGAAAGTGTGGTGGAAATGAAGAAAAAAGAAACAAGAACGACCGACCGCGTTTTTGTGTGGCTTACCTCGTGTTCATAATGAAGAAAGAAGAAACAAAAATGGCTGCCCTGTTTCTTTATGTGCCTACAGGGTGACCACGAGGTATGCAAATGAGATGCTTCTGATTGGAGATAAAAGAGGAGTGATTTGGGGAAGGAAGGCATTCGGAAGTTAGATTGAGAGCAGAGAAGTTGTATTTGTAAAAGAGAAAAGTCGGATTCGGGGAGAGAAAAGCTAAAGTTGAAGAAGTTCGTTTGGAGTGAAGAGAAGACGCGTCAAGTGGTAATCAGAAAGTGAAAGTTCGGACAGCAGTGTCACGCAAACGACAGAAAGGCTCGCGCACCATAAACATTTGTCAGTGATTTTATAAGATTTATTGCAAAAACACACTAAATCTTTAAAGAATCACGCCAAATTTAAATGGCTGTGCAAAAAAGTCTAGAAGCACAAGCACCTTGTAATCCAGTTTCTATCTGCAAGTAGCTTCATATCCTGAAACGCAGACTCATGAAACTCTATTCTTGCTAAGCGTACTTCCACTACATATAACTTTCATCTTCTCAAGATTAAGGTCAATAGGCACCTGTTATTTTGTCGGATAATCGTTTTTTTTTAATCTAGTTAGCCTTTACATAAAGTAAGTAAATTAAGATGGTAATTAGATTAAGTGTTTAGCATCAATGGAAATTGTAGCGTGCTGTTCCCATTATGTACAGATGGATTAAAGTGTATCTCTATTGTTGACTTTAATAAAATGTATATTTTATATGTAAAATGTAAAAGTATATGTAAATATATGCAAACGTAATAATAACATTTTGCAAGTGTCTGAAATTCGATATGTATGCATATCCATATATATATATATATATATATATATATATATATATTTGTATGTACACACACACGCGCGCGCACACACACACACCAACACACACATATATATATATATATATATATATAGATAGATAGATAGATAGATAGATAGATAGATAGATAGATAAGTATGTATGTATATACGTATATATCACAGGTTTACTAGTCCCATTATTAAGTACGGAGCTATAAAAATTCCATAGTATAATTGATAAGTTATGGAATTTCCAACTTTTATTTCTGATTAAATTCCACATATCTTGCTATTACATGAGATATTCAACATTTTAACAGATGATGCAGGAGATATATTTACGCACTCAATTGTTTGAGAATATATATATATATATATATATATATGTGTGTGCGTATATATATATTAATATATATACGTATATATATGCGTGTATTCATGTATATATATATTTATATGTATATATATATATACTTTAATGTTTGTAGTTAAATATGCTTTCACCGCTTTTATTGAGTATTTAATCCCTATCTAATAGTATAATCATTTTACTGAGACATAAGTCGAAGATATTGTAGATATCTCGATTTTAAATTATCTCTTTACTATCGATATTTTTTAATCATTAATATACAGCAATGTTTAGTTATATAAATATTCTTCTGATATATTGTATTGTTGAACGAAGAATTATTCCATAAGTCTATCTTTTAAAGTAATTTCAATTTGAATTATTTTAAACGTTGGCATGTTATTATATCTTGTCTTCTGATTAAAATAATTACTTATCGTTTATATTACTTTATAACGATATATATACATATGTGTGTGTGTGTGTATAATCATTTAGAAATATGAATTTTGTTCAAGCGAATAAAGTTCCCATAATAATTATCGCTAACTTTTCGAATGTGAGATAAGTTATTGACAAGTCTGCTATCCCATTGCTTCGGGGTGAGGGTCGCAGATTTGAAATTTGATTTTCGTAAGGTATCACTAAGATTCATTTCCGGAGGCGCGTGAACGATATATTTAATAGCATTAATTAAATCGAGACTACAATTTGGAGATGTAATAACATTAGAGTCTTCGAAATGTTGCGTTCAACGAACGAACTGATTATTTGTTTAGATGGACTCTGATTAAATCAACAGTTATTTCAGTTGCGTATCGAATTGAATCAACGGCTAATTGTGCCCAGATGACAAATCCATCCGCTATATCATTTAGAACGAAAACTGCAGTGTGAATGTAGGATTGTTTCCAAGATTCAGCACTTTCAATCAAATACATTGTGGTCGATAAAGATTTTGTAATAGTGTAACTGGGCGCGTTTGAACGCCCGTGAAAATATCAGCAGAAGCGCAATATGGATGGCAAGCGATCGTATTAGCAGCAGGAGCAGGGTTTGAACGCGTATGCATATTGGCAAGTCTGCGCTTGCTTGCGTCCGAAGAAAAAAAACAAAAAACACCATGTGATCGGAGAGAAAAAAGTCGGCGTCGAAGAGGATAGACGTGTAAAATGAACGGAGAAAAAAAGAGTTCAATAAAAAAGATGAACTTATAAGCAATGGGTGTCTACGGCCAGCGATGTAGTGGAGCAGAGGTGGTGGAGTCCAGACTGGGAGTAACGGCAATAAATGATTTTGTTAAAAAAATTTTTTTTTTTAATTCCGACCCAAATTTTTATTTATTTCTTTCCTCGTGTTTGTTTAGTTTTGTTTTTTACATGAGAGGCACCACTTATCAAGGCCCAGAGACCACTCAAGGATAAGGGTTAATGGTTATACATTAATCATTGCTTTTATAGCGTAGTAAACATTAGTAGTGGGAATTTTGTAAATTGGATTACTTAGGGAGACGGTTCATCAAGGACTTGTTTACGTTGGACTTGAAGACAACCATATTGTAGTCAGCTGGAAAGCAGGCAAACTGAAGAGTGTTCCACAGGCGTGCAGTTCTAAGGAAAAAGCTTTGTTCATGGAATCTTAGTTTAGGTTTAGGCACAGATAAAGAGTGTAGAAAATTGTTGATAGTGGTTTTGGATAGACGAATGTTTTTCGTGAAAGTCTGTCGAGGGGGCGGGGACCATAGATCAGATGTGCACTAGCCATGAAAATAACAATCAAGCAGAGACATGTTCGCAACGTCTCTTCTGTGGGAAAGAGGTTGCAGGGAAGAGAGAAGGGTAACGACTTCGTTACAATAGCTTGTTGATAGTTTAAAGTTTACCTTCTATTTCAGAAATTTCTATTTTTTTTGCTAGTAAGTTCTCGACTGAGCTCCGTTTAGCGTATTCCCGTCTGTAAATCATTTACAGTAAGAGCTCTCAAACTACAATAACAAAAGTACTCTCATGTAACGAAAACCAAATATGACTTCTATGAACAAATGTCTTTCCTATATCATTGAACTGTTGTACCAAATACAATAGAGATATTTCTACATTTAACGAAAACTTCTTTTCCTTTAAATCCAAGTGAAAACTGTCCGCCTATTAAATGTATTATCCATTTTATCATTTCAAAGCAAAGATTTTTTTTTTATTTTTTCACTTTGTATACATAAAACAAAACGGAACTGGTATGAACAAAATTTCTCTCCTAAAACATCCTATCGTTGTAACAGAATACAACGTGAATACTTACCAAGTGACTACAACATTGTCGCCTTTAATTACAAAATTAAGAAATAAATATTGAGTAGTCTTCTAGGATTTTTTTTAAAAAATACTACATTACGTTTTTTTTATTTTATTTTTTTTTTTTTGAATCCTTTGAGACATGGTTTCATAATTTGTGTATTCGTTTTTTGCGGACTGTTTTTCTTTTTTTTATAGTTGTTGTTTCACTACGTTTCAGCCAACTTACTCTCTAACCTTCATCAGGTTGTTAACTGCGACGGGATAGGTATGCTAGGTTGGTTGGGTGGTTGTTTTTGTTTTACGGCATATCAACCCTTTTCAGGTTATTTAATGCCGAATCCAATAATTTTGAAGAAAAATTTTAAATCAGAATATTTTTTTTTCAAGTCGGTTTCTATTTAACCCATTGTTGGTACCCTAACAGGTACTACCACTCAGAGTCAGGGTGAACTGCAATTAAAGGGTGGATCCACACTCCCCAAAGCCTGCAAGCTGGGGCCTCATCATCGTATATACTTTAAGGTCATATACAGGACCGGAATGCTAGGTCTTATAACTATATTCTTAGTAACTACTGTATTCTATGGTTGTTGTTGTCTCACGAGGTTTTGACCAAGTAAACCTCCAGGTTTGCAACACTTCTCTTTATTTTTAATCCGTTATCTGTGAAAATTCAATAAGGTACGTTTTTTTTTCGACAATAATAATTAATATATCTTTTCTGTAACTATTTTAACATTAAATAGCATTTTTCTGCCAGTAACATAATTATCACCGAATTTACCTTACATTAATAAAGAAAAAGTTATAGACTACGTCCGAATGTTATCTAACGTATTTAATCTTATTTGATAACAATAACTTTCCAAATACGTAATATCCTTACTTGCACAGATATGCAACGATATATATACATATACATATATATATATATATATGATAATTTCGATGTTTTGTCAGACGAGTGACACTCCTCCAGTCACTGAGCGCCCATGTGCCTGAAGGTGACTTTTCAGTCCTGCCCGCGACTAGCATACCCCCAAACAGACATCTCATCGAGGCGGTCATTGGTTTGGATATGTATTTATATATATATATATGTATCATTGGTTTGGATATGTATATATATATATATATATATATATATATATATATATATATATATATATATATATATATAAAACATTGTAGCTATTTAATCCATTCGAAGACCATAAATATTCTCTTTCGTTTTATATTAAAAAATAATTATAGACATAATTGCATAATATTGATTAGAAACATTCTTGTAATCTACTAAGTCACACACACATACGCACACGCATACACACACAGACACAGACAAGCACATGCACACACGTATATATGTATATAGTAAATATTTTCCCGTTCAAACGAGTGAAAGTTATAAACTAAAAAAATAGTGTTTTATTCCAAATCGATACTTGGACGTTGTTAACTTTTTTGTAATTTTCTCATTAAATAATCTCTAATGTTGTTTTCGCATTAAATACTAGCCTCTATTTATCTTTAAGCACGCATTGAACAGATAGCATAATACTTAGTACGCTTCACTTAATTATAAAAGTCCAAATAACATTTCGAGTTGGTCGGCTTAGTAGTTTCCGAAAAACTTGTGAAGTAAATGTGCTATTATTTTAACTAATCCCTATAAATCCGGGTTATTATCTTACGCTACATTAAAAAGATACCATAATATTTTTGTAACGGAGCCACACCGTTGACTTCGGAGAAAAAAAAATGAAGTGCATAAAATATACAACTAAGTATTTTTTTAAAGTACAAATCAAATACATTCGTTGTTCTTCCAACAATAACACGTTTCATTATCTTAGTCTTTTCGCACACACATATATTTTATAACCTCTGCCATGTTACATGTGCTTTTCAAAAATCTCTCTCACCGACATCTCACGCCCGCCATAGCCAGCGCTTTCCCTCCCTCGTATTCACACGTCCATATTCCCTGGTTTATTTTTTGCTTGTCTTTTTCTCGACCATCCTGCTATTCTTTTTTGTATTCTCACCCTTCCCCTAAAACACTAGCTTAATTTGCATATGTGATAAGACGACTGCTGCTGCTAATATTTTCGCAATTCAACTATCCTATTTCAGCTATTGCCTAATCGCCATATATATTTTATAAATTACTAACTAGCTCTACCTACGTATTGAGCACTTTTGAAGTAAATACTTAAAGTTTACGTATAAATTTATACTTTTGTATAATAATTTTATGTGAGTAAATGAAGTAGTTATATATATATATTAGCATACATTTATATATATATATATATATATATATATGTGCTAATTTTGACATATTTTATTAGTTTGAAAATAAAGCGTTTTTCTTAACTAATTGTCATAAAATTTTTAACCATGGAATAGTATTATAAGCCTGTATATATTCATATAGTTTCGCGCATAGAACCAAAGATACGAACATTTCAATATTCAATTTAGCGACGAGTAGAGATATATCCATATATAGATATATTAATACACCATTTTTGTGGCAATTTAAATTCGAAATCTCTTTAACTACTCATCAGATTTTAACAAATGAATAGTCGATGGAAAGCTAATGACCTGAAGTGTGTAGTAGACTATGTGGCATTTGCCCTAAGGTCGCACCGTACTGTTTCCTTATTAATTTTACGCAAAATGATCATCATTTATGGCCACCTTGGCTATAAAGTGGATGTTCATTTTACGTTAAATTAATATTGAAAAGTGACCCTCACTCTATAATTTCTCAATATCTTAGAAACTACTCTTTTCCTGGCATTTTTATAGTTATTTTTATTTTCAGCACGCTTGAAAACCAATAGTAATAGTAATTCTAAAGAATTATTCGTGAGTAGAAATATACTGCCTATTTGGGAATATATATATATATATATATATATATATATATATATATATATATGAATATATATATGTATGTATATATATGTGTGTGTGTGTGTGTTCATACGAAAGTGTGTTTATTCAATTATATATCACCTTTCATATATACTAATCTTTAATTTATGAAGTTCAATATAACTATAGAGCATATACAAATTAATGAGAACGTGTCTATATTCTAACTTTCACGGTGTTGTCCATTATACCGTTTATTTTATTAAGCATTTTAAAAGGTTCAGTTCGTTACAGCACCTGTTTTATAATGGAGGATCATTCATGTAGTTATTACGTACATTTTTGAGATTCTTTTACCCTTACTCATCAGAAGAATAGGAACTTATCAACTTTAAAAGAAAATAAAGTAATATAAATATGATTACAAAAATCGAAAATCAGAAGATACGTTGCAAGTGTGTTTTTTTTTAGTTGTGCTATCTTTGAATGTAGAATCACCAACGGTAAATCTTTAATTTATGTTTCGAATTCACGTATTCATTTTTTTAATGTATATTTTGTATTAACGTATATTATACGTGTTTTATTTTAAAATTTTAACAACGATGTAATCCCGGAAAACACAATTCTGTTTTTTTTATATATATATAACGTGCACCAAGCGTATTCTTTCAGTATTTGAAAATTACACCGTGGACAGACAACACGCGGATTCTTCACTAACTGTTTTTCTCAATTCATCATTATTGCACGAAAACAAAAAGACAAAAAGGTATAAGATTCTGAGGATGGAGTATATCTCCAAAAAATAATTTTTTAACAAATAAATATATGTTTATTTTATAAGTTTGCGTTGAAGTTTCGCTTTTAAACGTATTTTGTATGCATTTTATGTTAATAGATATATTTATATGTGTATGTATGTGCGTATTAAAAAGCGTAGTTTGCTATTAATCCAAATGTTAATATATATATATTTATATGTGTGTTTGTGCGTATAAAAAGCGTAGTTTGCTATTTTTATTCATGTGACTTCTATTTCTAAAAGTATATGATATAAACTTGCACTTACATTAATTAAACATATGTATAAACACACATATCCACTTATTTCTAGGTATATATAGGGATGCACTTGTTTTTAAAGTGCGCTAAGATGAACATAGTTGTATATATGTAGACAAATACAACTAAATAAATATGTATACACGTTGCGTACGGATTAATACGTGAATGATAATTTGCGCGTGTGTATTTCTACCTGCCTTACCCCATTCTTACTCACTATCAATGAAGTTTCTTGTTGTCATCGTAAATGATAGCTTACAAACTCGGTAAATGAATGCTTGAGCCTGGGAGAAATTGTTCCTTTATGTTCGCAAATTACAGAGCGAAGCCCAGCAGTTACTGCGCAATTCAATGCAGTAGAATTGATAATTGGGCAGGTAAATATGGCGAATGCTACTTGGTTGACCGTTAGCAACTTTGAGTGACGCGCTCGCTAGATGACGAGGTCACCGATTCCATTGCAGATGCATCCGACGACAATGTAGTAATGAAGAGAATGTCTTTTTATTGCGGTTTTGTGAGAAGAATTTTGCTTTTTTATTCTACATATTAATCACGCGTTTTCTTAGTTTCTAAAATGGCGACTAATGCTATGCTTATTTGTACGTTATTTGGATATATATCTTTGGAAGTTATCGGTCAATTCCACAATACCAACAAATAATAGCTAACTAATGCGTTAGTTTACATAAACATACACAAACAAACAGGACTCACATTTTTTGTATAGACTTTGCACTGTGCAGACTGTCAAGCAGCTAAATATTGTATAAACAATAACTGATAGGAATTCATAAAAAATAAAAGTCCTTCTTTATTTTATACGAGCAGTCCACCCGGCGTTGCCTGGTCGTAAAGTCCGCATAAATATTATATTTTAATTAATGCAGAATGCTTATTTCTTATAAACAGAAATACCGTATGTACAAAGTGTAACGTTGTTCCTTTAAAAAAGGAAGTAAAAAAAAGAATAGAAAATGTGGCATGTGCATGCGAGTATTAGTTTTTCTGAAGCAGTTCACTTCTTCTAAGTAACAAAACCCCGACCTGAGATGAACTTGTAAACCTAAAGACTGTACGTCAAGTACGATAACCATGAGGCCAGCTTGATACAGTTTTTAAAAGTCTGAATACGGTATATACACATTACAAGTCTGTAGATCACAAATTCTTTGTGTATATAGGTTGTTAAGTGTTGAGACATTATGTTGAACACAGATAGCGGTGAAGAAGCAGTGTTATACGATCCTGAGTGTAATTGCAAGTAACAAAGATGGCAGCGTAGAAGCAGTGTAGTTCAGATCAGATCCTGAGTGTAATTGCCAGTAATAAAGATGGTGGCTAACTGATTGAAACCAAAATTCGACAATTTTTATAGTAACTTTAGAAGCTTTTCGTTGGTTTCTCACCAAGATTTTGGTTATAAAAACGATCGTCGAAATCATTGGTCGTATACCCCCATCAGTCCTCTGGTGGGGACGGTCTCCTAGCGGCTTCGGCTGCAGGGAGACAGGGTAGTAGTACTCGTCGAGGATTCGTCACTTGACACTCATCCCAATTGGACTGAGGTACGCCGCCTGGGTCCACCCTCCCAGGCCTTGCCACTGGGCTTTCCGGTGGAGTATGTTCATTGCTTACTGCCTGAGGCACCCCTACCGGGGAATGCTGACGGTGTTACTCAGGCAATTTTTACAATTGCAGGAGTGTCCCTCCTTTAGGGGTGCCTGCTGGATCCCCACTTTCCGGCCTTGTGCCACATATTCCCCCATCAGGAGTCAAAAACATTTCACCTAGGTTTAGAAGCGTCCGCGCACACACATACGCTCACTTTCACTTTCACTTTCACTTTCATAAATAGATTCATAATTATTTTAGATGAAGATTGATAATCCCAATTATTTGAATTATTATAGACAACTGCTCTTATCTTTAGCGTTATTCTCGCAACGGTCCGATCCATATAACCTCCGAACTTTCTCTGGTGTATCTTGTCAAACTTGGGATGTTCTGGCTTCACTTCATTGTATACCTTAGGGCGGTGTATAACTTCAAATGTTAAACAATTTTAAAATTTAGATTTATGTAATGTATTCGCGTGTTGTATTATTTTAATACGTACGCATATTTATGACTCACGTGTCGAGTCAATGTCGCACCAATATTTAATCCACGAGAGTGACAGCACGGAATGAAATCATATATCTAAAAAAAAGGAAGCGAGGAAAACGAAAGAAAGAAAAACGCTGACAATCGTGAATCTCCTGTTTCTTGACTCTTCGAAAGCGAGCCGGCCGACCGTGGGTCTTAGGAGAGAATTACTTGCAGCACAATATCGGATTGTAGCAAAAAATGATTGCTATCTTACCTGGGAACGGGGAAATAAAGACAGAACAGGAGGTGTCGTGTTCTAGAATGTGGCTCGGCGAGTTACGTGTTAACCCGACTGTAATAAATTTCTTTTCGCCTAAAAACTCTCTCAGAGTTACTTTTTAAGTCTTTATATACAACGATGGGTTCATATTAAAAGTAATAACAACGTTACATTCATAAACAGACGGTTTTTTTGTCGTAATAATATTAGCACAGACTTCCTATTTAAACTGTCTATTATATACGGTTATTTGATTCGGAAGGTTTAGAGTGTAAAAATGCGTTATATTTAAACAGAAATAGATTTTCTGATTTCGAAAATGAAATATAATTATTAATCGTATAAATAATAAACTTAACTTTTAGATAAGAAAAAAGTAAAATTGTAAAAAAATATTATGACTTTTATCGTCGAGGATCAGTTTTCAATCATAACATTTTACTGAATTGAACACGTACTCTTTGACCATTACCGAAAAAAATACTGTCGCAATATTTTTCCCGGTGATGGTAAAAAAGTACGTGTTCAATTTAGTAGAAGGTTGATGTGTAAATAATTTTAATAATACGTACTTGCATGTGTAACTTTTAACTAAATGTTATTGATAATTTTTGTAAACAACCGTCTGTAAAATAATAGAAAAGCAAAGATAGTAAAGTATAATTGATTTAAAAAGAGATCAGTTCATTTTAGCATCGGTTTATTTTGGACGATGAAACCGAATATGATATAAAGAAAGCAGCGATGTATTCTTTTAATGCAACAAGAAGTGTCATGTAATAGGTAGAACACAAGAAAGTGTCGATTTATCTCTTTAGTTACTTATTTGTGTATCTATCTATCTCAGAGAAGCTTTATTTCATTTTCAAAGGGATATTTTTAGATTTATTATCTTAGTAAATATTATAGGAAAAACATAAAAAAATGATTATTATTAATCAAATAAATTTAATTTAAATTCAAATATTTTGTCAGTATTTGATATTTGCTGCTATGTCTGTGTAGTAGCTGCTAAAAGCAGCCTATCATACCTTGACAGAGTACAAAAGAGACTTGGCTTGGTGGGGGATGCCCTTATCTCTTCCCTGCAACCTCTCTCCCACAGAAGAGACGTTGCGAGCCTGCGTCTGTTTTATCGCTACTTCCATGGCATGTGTTCGTCTGAGCTCCAATCTCTGTCCCCCTCACCAATCTTTTACGATAAACACCCGTCTGACTGTAACCACTGTCAATATTTTCCCCACTCTTATCTGTGCCAAAACCAAAACGTAGATTCGATGAACAAAGTTTCTTTCTTAGAAGTGCACGCCTGTGGAACTCTGTTCTGTTTGCCTGTTTCCCACCTGGCTACACCTTGGATGTCTTCAAGTCCAACATAAACAAATTCCTGATTAACCGCCCCCTTAAATAAACACTTTATCAGATCTCCATTACTAAGGATTACTACGATACTATCCCATTGGTTACTGTACACGCAATAACCCTTATCCCCGAGTGGCTTTCGCGACTTGATAAGCGGTGACCTCCATTTAAAAAAATGGAATTGCTTACAGTTTTTGATCGTATACAATAAGTTAACTTTGTCAAAATATCATCCATTTTTTTATTTTATTGTTGTTTTTTTTTTATAAGGAAGCCATGTATTATTCGGAATTTGTACGATTATCTGTCTGTTTTATTTCATGCTATTAAATAACTAACGGTCACATCAGCCTGCAGCTTTCGCCATTCATTTTCTCGTGGATAAATGTAAGGATACTGGAAATTTAATGTTTCTTGTACAGTGACAGGAACAATGTTTTTACGTAAATTAATTGCTGGTTGTCTTATTGTTATGACCAAACGCAGCTGTAAAAAAAGCTGATTTACTTAGTTGTCACGTTTTTCTCGTTTCAGTGGTCAATAGCGATTTCAAATACATCATCAACTATGAGTATGCAATCGCTACATCTAAACAGCTACAAAACGGAGCAAAAAAATCTTACATGGTGATATGAGACCAGTAGAAGAAAAAAAGCAGAGTTAGTGTTTCCAAGGATGCTGGGCTAAATAGTGTGACAGGGAAACGATTACGAAGTACAAAGGTCTTATGTATGACACACACACAAAACTGGAATTATAAGAGTATATCTACCATTCCAATAATTATAGGAGCAAAACCATAGTAAAATAATTTCAAACAATACCTAGCAAATATATCTGGGCTACCAAGTGAAAACCAGATTGAATTGCAATTAAGGGACCGTTAAAAAGATATATAATTGAATATTTTGAGTTAGCGAGCGAATGTTTTGCGTCCGGTAGGATGTCTTATACCCAGCTTGAACAAAACGATAAAGATATAAAAGAAAGATCTGAAACGCTTGTGCTTCTTTATGTATTGTGGATATATAAGTGTTTGTGACTTTGAAATTATTATGTGTTTGTATTTGTGAATATTTGTTTTTTTTACATGGGGGTCACCACTTATCAAGGCCAAAAGGCCACTCACGGATAAGGGTTATTGCGTGTACAGTAATCAATGAGATAGTATTGTAGTAATCATTAGTATTGGGGGTTTTGATAGAGTGTCTTACTTAAGGGGGCGGTATGTCAGGAGTTTGTTTTTGTTGGACTTGAAGACGTCCAAGATGTAGTCAGGTGGGAAATAGGCAAGCGGCAGAGAGTTCCACTGGCGTGCAGTTCTAAGAAAGAAGCTTTGCTTTACATGCATGTTTCACGCCTAAACATTTTAACCAATTATTCTGAATGGGTGGACACAGCCACAAGGTTTGAACAGTTGGAATTATTAATTATAAAAATTGAGTTCCAGGAAACTTCAGATACTGCTGATTGATATTTACTTTTAACATCAGGTAGGAGACTAAAAAAGTAGACAAATACATTAGACAAATAAATTAGACGAATAAATTAGACAAATAAATTAGACGAATAAATTAGACAAATAAATTAGATGAACAAATGCTGAGAAAACTTTATATTTCTTAGTATTTACTAAGAATGAGAAGATTCCAATATTTCTCGATATCGGTACAATTTCTATTTGTGATTTTCATGCAATCACCTCTTCTGATTCTGATAATTTTTTAAATCTCTAAATATTTATTCGTTTAGTTAAAGTCTCATATATTTCTTTCGTATTGCTGTAAAACCCCATGCAATATGTGCATATGTTTATGTTTAATATGTGCATATACAAATACTCTTGTGTGTGTGAGGGGAGTAACTATATATTCAACAATCAATATTTTTTATCGATTCACCATTAGAAAATCATATTTAAAAACTATAAAAACGAATCTTTTTACTCGCTGAAAAAAGTACAATATTAAAATTCCGATACTCCATAAAGTTCCGAGTTTTTCTCTTTTCGATTTCGATTTGGATTAACTGTCCATACACTGATATTAAAACGGGTTGTACAAAGCAGAGTATGGGTTCAACTTATTATTTTAAAATGCACATAATAAGACATTAGCATTAAGTTTTACTCTGAATAATTAGACACGAATCAAGCAAGATTTCATTAATTTCAATTAGTTCTTATGACACTAAAAACATATGTTTTAACCTGCATGTTTTAGATTCGAAATCACATAACGGATTCTAATCAAAATCCTAGCGGTCTTAGACAAAAGAGTTTATAGCTATCTTAGACGATTTAAAAATGGCGCGAAGTTTTTTACTCTTTGCAAATAAATTACCTGCATATGGCAAGTATATTCTCTTTGGAAATCGCTCCATGAAGCCATTTGATGTGAGGAGCTAAAAATAATTTCACATCAAGATAAAAAAAACTATAATTTTATAAGAGTTAGAAAGATTCCGACCTATCTAACAGCAATTATATTCCATTTGTCGTTTATGAATTTTTTTTACTAAATGTTAAAACAATGTCACGGGAGTCAGAAGTATCTGAAATTAAACACCAGATCCATTTTCATAATTTTTATAAAATAGTTGAGACAAGAGGACTATTACATCCATTGTTCGGATCGTAGATATATGATGATGTTTATTTTAATAAATATCAGGCTTATAAGAAAGTTCTTGTGGTTTTTAACTTTTAAATTCAGATGAATATATCTAAAGTTTTTTTTCTCTCCAATATCTCTCAAATGGTTGGAAAGTGTCGATAACGTTGCGCATTATTCTGAAGCAAAGTCTTGGACAGTTATGCGTCGATTGGCTTTGACTAAGGATCTTGATTAATCGCTGTCAACATCCGATAGCCTTCTACTTGGCTCATCATCTTCAAGACTCTCGTCGCCGCGAACGAAATTTCTTAAACAACCATTGGGCTGTGCGTTCAGTAGTGGTCACTGGTTTGTTGATATCGCGAGCTGTTTCGTCAGCTTTTTGGTCTAGCTTAAATTGAAATCAGAACATTGTGCGAGTTTGCTAGTTTCGATTTTGTACTCAACGTTCCAAACAGAAGCCATGATTGCCAGAAAACAATTGTAATTTAAACGATTAGATAAAGCGATAACGCCCATAAAATGACATATGGAGTAAGAGTAATATATTGAAATCAAAATTTTAAATTATCAATTGCATTAAAATTCACTTGAAATAATTAATTCATTTGAAATCGAATTTAAAATATTCTCCAGAAACTTTCTTCTCAATATATATATATAAATATATATATATATATATATATATATATATATATATATATATATATATACTAGCAAAAGTACCCGTCGTTGACTGGGTTCAATAACAGCCTACAGAAAATAGACTCTGATTTATGAAAGTACTAGTGGGGGGGTACCCGGCGTAGTCCAGGTGTTTGTAGGTGTGTGTGTTGGCCAGGTGTTTAAAGGTGTAAAAGGAAAAAAAGTTTTAGTAGAAAAGTAGGCTTGAACCCCGAACCTTTGACGTGGAGATGGAAACGAAATGGAAAAAAAACCCTGGGACCTAGCCATTTCGGCCACGAGAGAAGAGGAATGGAATACCTCTTAATTTAACGTTTATAAAATGAAATTAACAGGTGCGAGAACCTTAAGTCGCGTGATGTTTGACTTTGAAACATGACGCGGCTGCAAGCCAGTTTTCGCTTGTTTTATACTGAAAATCGAAAGATAAACGGGACGCTCTAAAAATCTGGAATAAATAACGCGTGAAAGTCGGTCAAATTAAATAGACAGGCGACCCCCGTTCGTAACTATTATATATTATCATTTAGACGTGATATACAAAGTTTTAAGAAGGAATGAGCCGACCGAAAAGTCCAGCGAACAAAGCCTTTTGCAGACATACACAAAAAGCGAACACACATACATACATACATACATACATACATACATGCACACATTTTCGCTTATATATATATAGGTAATGAAAAGGAAGGGTTGTAAATTTGGGTTTAATTTGGGGGTATCAAAACCAAAGCAAAAACAAAAAAAAGTAAAAATAAAATAGATAAACCCCATAATTTATCATACCATACATGTTCACACTGAAACACTTATCACAATATTCTGTGGATCCATATTAAAAAACCTTGTTAAACTTTGTGACATATTTCCATTCTATGAGGGTCAGGCGCGGACGAACACCCCATAATTTTATTATAGCATATTTCTCCAAACTGAAACATAATTATCAAAGTATACTTACGCAGATAGTTATGGAAAGTCTTTATTAAAGTCTGTGCCTATTTCCATTCTATGGAGGCCAGGCGTGAACGCAGACCCAACAATTTTTTTACCATCCCTATTTAAGTTAAAACATACTTATCAAAGTATTCTTATGTACATCTATATCAAAAACACGTGTAAACTTTTTTTTTTAATTTTAAATTTTTTTGATTTCCATACTTTGTGGACCAGGCGCGTACGCAGACCCCACAAATTTAATGAATCATCATTATGCCAGATCAAACATACCCATTCCTGTGTCTCGATACATCTTCTATCATTATATGTAATCCGTTTTATAAAATAGTCAACCATATAGGAGCCTATTCGTGACCAGACACAGACACAAACACACACACACACATTCAGCTTTATATTATAGATATATAAAGAGAGAGAGAGAGAGAGAGAGATGTATGTGCATCAGACTTCGATTGTTTTCAAAAGTTAATACATTACAATGCTAACACTTCAAAGAATAAATTCGCATTATATATGGCAAAAAAAGAAAAAGGAAAAAGCAAAGATGCTGTAAATTGTGTTTTTCTATGCTGGTAAACATATTGCTTGCATCATATTAAATACCACCATTCTCGACACATAAAAAAATCAGCATTTGAAATTATTACCAATTGACAAATTAAAATAATTATACGCAGTGAATTTCGTCTCCATACGAGAACTGTAGTCAGATGCTCCGAGAACAAAAAAAAAAAATAAATAAATAAATAAATAATCATATCTACGCTTTTAGTTCTTCGTACAAAGCGAGGAGGGAAGAGGAAGACGCTGACGGTATGGATGAAGATGACAACAAAAAAAAGCGACAGGGATGCAAATTGCCCGGCGAATGCAATTCAAATTTCCAGAACAATTAACGGCAATATGATTCCATCTCGCTTGTTTAATGAATTGAAAGATGTGTTCTTTGAAAGAAATATTTCCAGTTGGGTCCATGCTCAATGTTTAAAGTTTTAATTTCATGATTTCATGCATGAAGAAATCAGTATTTACATACATAGAATTTGCTATTTTTCTATGCTTTTGTAAATATATATATATATATATATATATATCCCCACACACACATATATATATATAAGTATATATCGTATCGTATAATGAATGTATATTTATTTATATATATACACATATATATATTTATGTATATATATACATGTATATATATATATATATATCAGTGGAAATATACTTTATTTCCTTACAATATATCAGTTTTACATACATAGAATTTGCTATTTTTCTATGCATTTGTAAATATATACATATATATATATACACACACATATATATATATTCATATACATATATACAAGTATATATATACATGTATATATACATATATATATCTTATAATAAATGTATATTTATTTATATATACACATGTATATATATATATATATTTCTGTGGAAATATACTTTATTTCCTTATAATATAATATTACGTTTAGATTGATAGATTGTTGCTATATTTTCTGATGAGTTAAGGGCAAAATAGATTCACTTATTAATATAATAAATTAAGTGAATGATTTTTGTGCTATGAAACAGATACTGCCAAGAATTTTTAATGTATTGGCTTACATCATAGATTTTGGAATATAGATTTTTATTATTAATTCTCTTTCTCTCTCTCTCTCTCTCTATATATATATATATATATATATTTATATATATATATATATATACATATATATAAGTGTGTTCTTTTCTTCGTGGTATAAGCGTTGTTCAATTTGTCAAATGGTATCTTATACGTTTGTAAGGCAAATGACAACGTAAAAGCGAACTTTTAAACTATTAAAGTAATACGTCATCAGACGAATATTATTTTTTTATTATTATTTTCCCATAGTGGTAAATTTTAGACTTCTGTAGTAGTAAATGCATGTGTGGTTCTTTAATGGTGATATTTTCTAGTGTCGTCAAGATTACGCTTGGTGCACGTGGTATCAAAGGTTTTATTTCCTGTGATATAAGAGTTGTTTGGATTTTAAAAGAAAATACTTATGACATACGTTTATAAGCTAAATTACAGCACAATAAAATATGTATGTATCATCATTATACACCAAGAACAATGTGACTACATAGTCGATTTTTTTCAGTTCAATTAATGAAAATAGACTATGAGGGTTACCTTATTTTATTTGATTCATAACTTGATGATTTGAAAACTTTTTAATAATACATATAAAGTCAAATGAAATTAAAAAATGTATAACAGAGATGTAGCTACCGTACATTGGATCTTGCAACATACGCAGTGCTTAGAATAAGTTTCCAAACATTTTTTACAGGCATTTAAAATTGATGTAGACATTTGCAAAAAACAGTATGTTATTGCTATACATCTTATAAGATGACGTATCAATTATGCTTTTCGGTTCAAATTAACAGCTACATCATGAATTGTAATACAGTCTACTAAAGTTTTACTGTCACTGCTGATGAATTTTAAAAATGCAATCTGGAGGCGAGGTCACATTAAGTGGACCATATGCAATAAAATCATGTTTTAAACCTGGTAAAGGTGTAACAGAAACTTCTTGAATCATTCAGACTGCTTCTGAGATAAGTCAGGAAGTCAGAAAACCAGAGTGGATGTGCCAAATAAAGAACTTCATGGATAAAGATTAGTTTGTTTCTATAGAGACAACAAGTGCCCAGTTAGATGTCAGTGTAAAAAAATTGCAAACCGGAAAAGGAATACGACATTTCGGCAGTAGGATAGAGAGAGGGCTTGCCTGATTTTGCATGAGCTATCAGATTGGAGATTTTTTAAAACCCTTTCTAGAGTGAGAAAGTAATTGTAGGTGTTCTAATTGATGTAACTTGAAAGTATGAGGCCGAGAGAATTGAGGGAAGGATACTCGGGTAATGTGTGATTTGTAACGGGAGTCAGTGTTTGAAAAAGATGTTTTAGTTCTTAAACAACAACAAAAAAACGTTTAGTTTTAGTTGTAATTAAATAGTACCATACACGTACAGCACATTACACAAGCGTCTGAACGTCGTTTTGTAGGGTTTCTGCATTGCTTTCCATATTTATACATTCGTTTCTTAATACATGTTGTTAAAGAGCGTAGTTTCACTATGTAATTATATCTACTTCATGCATAATTTTATCAGGAATGTCATTTATGAACATTAAGAATCATAAACTTCTAATGATCAAACATTCCAGGCAGACATGCATGGTCGAACCAAGATAATACCATGTTGCTTAGACACGCGTCAATGAAATATAAACAGGATTTTACTCTTATCAAGAGAGAGGCTGATTATGTTGAGTATTTGTTTAGAATTATTATAAGATTTAATTTTTGTGAAATGCTCTACATGCCAGCCTTTGGCTTTTCCTATGCTTCCCATGCCGCAGTAGAACAGGCCTAACGTTCACAGGGAACATGAGTTGGAACATCTACATTTGTTACCGTAAAACTGGATTTTTCCTGTTTATTATTTATTTATTTAATAAATCGTTTACTTTACTGTTTCGTTTACTTCTACTTGTTCCTAAGGGTACTTTTGGAGTCTGTGTTCTTATATATATAGGTGTGTGTATGCTCTTACGTATGTTACGTGCAGTTCACTGTTATATGTGTGTGTGAGTGTGTGTTCTTATCCTTACATCGTTTCTTGCCTTAAAAGTCTTCGAGACGTGTATGTGTCATGTATAATGCGTACATACCTGATTGCCTTGGCCAGCGTATGATATCTTCTTGGACACTGGACTGCCATCTCGTTCGGAAGTGGTCACTGCAGACAGATGCATCGATAATCATCAAGATGGATTTGGAGCTTCAATCTTTTATTTCAAGGCAAGCCTATCATCTCGAACCCTGGTTATCGGACACCCAAAATCTCCGGTCTGCATTCTCTGCTGCACAGGACCACTCTCAACCCATGTGGTTGTCAACCGGAAGCCTACGACCACAAGTCCCGTGTCACCCCTAATTTCCGGTGCATGTCATCCCTAATTTCCGGTGCATTCTCTCAAGGTTGATACCTATCAAACCTTACCATTTTGCGACCCTGTCAACTTGCTGATGGGAAATGAAATATACTTACATATATTTCTATTTCTAAAACTACCTATATAGCAATTAAGCTGGGATTCCCAATACTACACATTGAGAGCATTGCCAAGACTGCTTCGAAGAAAGTGGGATCTCTTCACCGTGCTAGAAAGCTACTTACGCCTGATAGTATCCTGTACCTCTATAAGGCCACCATTCGCCCATGTATGGAGTATTATTGTCACATTTGGGCTGGTGCATCTGCTACTAGTCTCTCACTTCTTGAAAGGGTTCAAAAGAGATTCGCTAACCTGATAGGTCCTGAACTGTCATCTAAGTGTCAGCCTCTGTTCCATCGACGAGAGGTTGCTTCCCTCTGCCTGTTCTACAAGTATTTTAATGCTGAATGCTCTGACGAACTACAAGCATTTAAATACCGCCGACAAACCAGAGAAATTGCTAAATCCCACGTCTACACAGTAGAGGTCGCTAGGTGTTAGAAAGCCTTCTACTCCAATAGTTTCTTCCCAGAACTGTTAGACTTTGGAAGCTTTTTCCGGGATTCTGCTTTCCCAACTTTACTGACATGCAGAAGTTCAAGTGTAACGTGAACAGACATCTCCTGCTCATCTCCCTTCATAATATCCCTGCAACTTATGTCCCCGATAGTAGCCCCCCCCGCCCGCCTCAAAGTGGCACTGTGTCTTGTTTGGGGTGAAAATTGAAAAAAAAAATGAACCGTTGGTCAAAAGGAAGCTTATCATTTACTAAATGGTTGTCTAGTGGTTGGTTTTAAAATTTTAGCGAAGTTGGGAGGAGACTGATATTACCAAAGAAAGTGTCTAGAATAATAACAACGATCTAATGATTTTGTAAAAGTTATTATTCATTCTGGTTTCCATTGAAAAATCATTAACAGATTTTTTTAACCCCAACTCAAATTACTTTTCCAATAATAAAGCGAATCATTGATGGAAATACAACTTCATCAGATGGGGAAACTGCTGGAACAAAGCGAAGATGTATCTACATTTTAATTTACAATCCTTTAAATACGACGTACAAACATCTCCTTCAACTTGGTATAAAACAAGATATAGATTTACTGTTATAATATATGCGGATGTTTGTTTAAATTTGTTCATATTTCAGTTATTCTATTTTTGTTTCGAATCTTACAATATCATATCTTTCCCTCTCGAAATCTTTTGGGTGCAAAAATTATTTACTTATAATCTTATTTCTGTTTTGTATTATTTTGATTACTCTACTAATGTCGCGTTTTTGGGTGTCATTAGCAAAACATTTTAGTCGATGTATACTCACAGTTTCTTCAGATGTGTCTTGTCGAACTCGGGGATCCTTCCGTCTAACTCAGAAATCTGTATGCGAAAACTTATACGTACTTGTGGAGAAAGTACTTGGAACCATCGGTTGTAACTTACATTGTTCTGGGGGTTGACATTTCTGTGCTTAGTACGGGCAACACTAAAATACAATTGCGAATTATGTATGACTCTTAAGCAGTCATGGATGATGGAACTATAGCATGCAACGCCCGTGAATTAAATAAAGGATTTTGTTCAAAATTCAGTGCAGATTCCCAAGCTCAACAAGATATGGAAACAGGACAAATCATATGCGGGTTTAACCACTTCCTCCAAGGGAGGAATTTCCATGGTGATATAAAATTTACAAGCGGTCCTCAGTCGCGCATGTACATCCACGTTAGGGGAGATGAAGACGTTAGTTTTTTAATTTTATTTTTTGCAAATTTTGCAGATAGTTGTGGACATCCTCCTTCATATAGTGCCTGGAATTTCCAAATTGGTCACTCATCTGGTACTGACCATGCTGAACATTGCTTAAGTTTGGTTATCTAACGGGAACCGATGTGTCAACGTGATCATTCTGTACTTCGACAGGATATACATGAAGAAGGTCAGATGTTATATCGACCTAAACGTTATGCGAATACCACTCAAGACGGGAAACGTTGTCCAAAGAATCCTAATATTACGCCAATCATCTAAAAACCTAAGAAACTTTATTATTGTTCGTTTTTAAATGCAGGGGCTGAATTAAACCTCAACCAAATACAGCGATAAAATCCATACTTTTGTTTACAAAAAGACAAAATATTACCAGTGGCGCCAAATGGTAAACTTACTAAGGGATTTTTTGATGGAGGAAATTGGATGCTCAGTTATATTGAAAGGTATTTGTTCATATTACATAGAATTTTCTAGACAGAAGTAATCAGAGTAGACAACATTCTAATATCTATTAATATCTAAAGCAATGAGGCCTATTTCTGCTGCAAATGGCCTTAACGTAAATATTTCGCTGAAGAGACGCAGGTGCTACGAATTCCGAATAGTAAATTCCGAGGACATATTGTAAACCAAGTACAGGGATCAAACACTGTTGTGATGCCTAAACGGCGGCACTTGAAAGCGAATGCTGGACCTATTAGGCTAGATTTTTTACGGCACGCTGCTAGAGAAGGAAATGACTCTTGGTCGATTAAACTGTCATAATTGTAGCAAAAATACTCCATGCACAAAGGCAAATATTTCTTCAGTTATTTATTTTTCCTTCTTAATATTTGTTGCGGGGACATACACATCCTTATAATCACTAAGATGGACTTATCCATTAGCCATATAAGCCACAAGTATAGGCCGCTCAATGAGAGCTATCCGGATGTCGTACAGAGACAACTCCCCATGGACTTACTAATCATCCTGTATCACTAACCCTGTTCTGGATATAAATGTTCTTTGTATTCTCACCAGTCGTCGTGTTTTCCTACTTTCACCTTTCCCGACTCCACTACAATATTTTTATTTTTCTTGTGTCTTCCGGTTATGTTATTAAATAAGTAGTTTGGATTAAGGCTTACATAAACAAACGCGTTAATACTTCACTAGAAACAGAATAGGAATTGCATAAATATATTTAATCTACTATTGTTTTTATTTAAAGATTTGAATACCTTGCACACGGTTTATCTAAAACTTAGTCCAATAATAAAGCAGTTTGAATTCTAATCGAATGTTAAATACAAGTAAGACTGTAAAAAAAATGAAAAGTGACGGTAGATTAATGGTTAACGGACTAACGGTCTTAGTGTCCCAATTCGAATCCAGCCGATTCCACAAAAAAAAAAAACAACAACAAAACGTGCGATTATTCTGGTAAGTACCAGATATCTTTCTATAAAAAATAATTCTGATTAGAAAAATATCGGGGAAACCAATGCCAACAGTATCGTTTTCGGATCCATACGATATTACGTTGATGAGTGGAATGAATTAGTTTTTATATTTGTTTGAAATTCTTTGCATGAACAAGGATTAAATAACAGATCCAATAGAAGCACGTTGACATATGATGTAGATACGAATGAGTTATTCGTTACTATTCTGTTTCGAGCGCAGTTCTATAGGGCTTACCTTTGTATCGACACGTGTTATTGTGCTTAAATTCTGACAACCGATTGTGAGTCAATTACGTACTATACGAACGTGACGGTCGTCTAGTGGTAAACGACACATTCTAATAGCGTGGGGGTCCCAAGTTCGAATTCGGTCGGTCCACAAAAAAATCAATTTTAATAAGTATATTAGTAATCTTTACAACGATCCTATCGTAACCCCTGATGTTCTTCTAGGAAGAATTCTGAAGAAAGTAAATATACGGGAAACCGATGCGAATAATAGAATTCTTGGATTCATACGGTATGATGATGATGGACTAATCGTATTGAAACAGGAAGGAAACTGTGTTTTTCACTTCAGATTTAGGTAACGTGAAAACAGGAGTCCCGATAAACGCATATAGATATCTTATTTGCAATAATCGAAATTATTCTTCACATTTTCTAATAGCTTTTAATGACGCTTGTTATGATAAGTCTCACTAGAGTCTATGCAACATATAAAACATCTGCTATCGAAACTGTTTCCCTATGTTTGTCAGGAGCGATTTAGTTTTTTACCATGAGTTCTTTCTCTTATTTTTTTAAGAACCGTAGCTATTTCTCTTTCCACATTTCGTCTTTTGTTTGTGTGGTTTGCTTCTCGTTTCACTGCTCGGCTTGTGACTGTGCCTTTTGCTTAGAATTACACATTTCCTTGTTCTTTTTTTTTGCGTCAACCACATAGCTCTTCCTTAATTCGTAAACATCGGCCTCATCTTTCCTTTTCCCGCAAAGTTCTTTACTATTCTGTTTCGAGCGCAGTTCCTTATCCAAGGTCATTAATTTCTTGCCTTTCTGGTTGCATGTTCTTTTTATAGCCTATTAATCCACCAGAATATCTTACTAATGATATTGTATATTACTATAATCGAGTTTCTTAATATTTCTTGATTTTTTCTTCGGATTTATTTATTTAATATTCTCTTTTATTTCAATTGAATTAGCTGTGGATTTTTCTAGGACTCCAAAATTAGGGCCGCTTTTATAACTCTATAATGTATGTTTCTCAAGCACCTTCCTCTACTCTTTGTTGAACAGCAACATGTGCTTCTGTAGCAACTCATATCTTTCCATTCCAAATTTAAATACCCTAAGTGATTATTCTTGCCATTTCATCAGCCATTTTAGTGTATTTTTGCTTTTTAAAAATAACTTCATGTCGCCTGTATACATGAGGTCGTTTATTCTTTGTCCTATAACTGTAAATTTGTGTTAAAAGAAAAGGCTGTATCCTGTTCCTTGTAAAGAAGAAGAACATTAGATAGGTGGAAAATGAGATTCGGAGAAGCGGAGACTCGAACCTTGTAAGCAAAGTTCAGAAATAGATTTAGAAGTGGAATGTTAGAATTTCGCTATTTTCGCATCGACTTTTGTAACTGTTGTCTTCGTGACGTAATTCAACAATTGAAAGTAATGTTTAATATGAACTTTTTATAACCCCCGTTCCAAGTAATGTGTCCCCTCCTCCGTCATAAGTAAGCTTGTACCCTCTGTGTAAAAGAACAGTAATACACATTCATTCAATAATGAATTTTCATCCCACTCTGTTATAAATGTCTCGCTCATGATCGTTACCTCTGTATTACATGTACCCGTTATATGTCCCCCTCATATTTTGATATATGATCCCCAATATGGACCTCCTATACAACATTTGTATCCAGCGTTAGATATCGTGAGTATATTGTTTAGTGGCATAGACAGTAGTGCTGATAGAACGTATCCTTATATTTTTATCTCTAGCTGGATATTTGTTAGCAGATGGTTGACACTATTCTAAACTACGGATATAACACCTTTTTGATAGCTGTTACATTATCTAAGAAAATTGATGCATCATACATAAGATTATTACGCCCGTTTGCAAATTATATTTTAACTAGACTATCTAACAGCAACAAAAGCAAACGAACTGAAATGACGTATAATAATGACGATTCAAATGGCACTCGACATTCGGGATTAGAACTTTTGGATGTAATCAATGGGTCAGTATCGTGGTTCACTAAATTAATAAATGTATTATTGGTTGGTTCAGTTATGATTTAAATAAAGTTTACATAAGGTGAGAATCGTGTTACACTGCACGAGACCTGTTGTAATACTTCAATATACTTTCTCCGTTGTGATGTCACATCGCGCACCGGCTTGTTGTTTTTTATATACGTGTCATGCCACTGCTGCTGCACCTATCACGAGTCAGCAGTTCTTTTATTATCCAATTATAAGTGGGAAAATATTCATTAAAAAAACGGGTTTCGGTATGTTGGAATCTATAAATAAGATATGTAAAAGACAAGAAATATCTGTTTGGATAAAAAGTGTACTTCGTTTAATTAGAAAACTGGTTTTGTGATTGCTACGATTACATTAATAAGTTTTACATAAATTATTCATTCATTAAGTAATAACTAAATCCAATTGAATTGCTCAGCGGTCCAAAATGAAATAGGGAAAGAATCGCCACAAATTCACATATCTAATAGTTGCATGGATGGTTACTCGAGTGATACAAATTTCATGGGATTAAACATGATAATATTAGGTAGGACGGTACAGTTAATGATTACAAATAAAGCAACTGTTCAATATGATGTCGTAACATCTTTTTAATTACATACTCTCGCCCACGTCTCCAAACAATTCTGTTTTAGTAGTGATTTTAGATATAGTTGCCTCACTTTGTATGCAACATCAAATAGGTTGATATGCCGTTAAAACCTTGCACACTAATCTAAAACGATATATTTGATTTAACCATTGTATATAGTAGACGAAAAAAAATATATTGGGAGTATTTGGATTCTTCAGACTTGAGTATCCACAAAGATCCATGGCGCAGTAGTTACAGTACTTGTAAAACAAAAATGTTAAAAGTGATGTTCTCCTGAATGTTGAAGGTCCATTTCTCAGGGTGGATTGCTGCAAACTATAATTGTTAATTATTTATGACGTCTGTCCAGTCATAGTTGACAGAACGGGAGCATGATACCTCAATGAGGTAAATAAAGTGTTCCGTTCAAAATTCTGTCCTAATACTAGAGATCGACTAAAACTATCGCGACTACGACAAGATTAACTTGAAGGAAGTCGGGGTTATTTGGACCAAAACATTATAGAAAATGACATGAGATTAGAACAGTAGTCTGAAGAATCGTAATAATACGAGTAGCACATCTTCATCTCCAAAAATGAGAAACGTAAGAGCAAAATCTCTTAAGTAATGCCGTAAAACAAACCACAGAAAATTGAAAGCAGAAACATTTTATATCAAAGATATTTGCCTTTTCCTTGCATGCATTACGAAAATGGTGCATATGACATTTAAGCTAGTAGATCAGTCTAAAATATTTCAAATTCAGCCATGTATCTAGTTTACGGTGACCCTTCAACTTTTATGAACATAGATATTTGCCTTTCTTTGCATGCCTCAACAAAAAGGGTTGCCATTCAATGAAAATCTTGGAGACGAGTCTAAAATGACATTTGTAATTAAGCCATATATCAAAGAGAACGAGAAAAGATCCATCAGTCTATGGGCGTTCTGCTGTCTTTCATTCGGAAATTGCAAACGTTCACCACCCGACGCCAGACTAGTACAACACTTACTGACAATAAACGAAGAGGGGGCATTAACATTGGAGAATGGTTGAATTTGGAAATGTTGTGACGGCGACGACGATGACGAGAGCGCACGGAAACGAATCTACGCTCTCGACTGACACCGGAATTCGCTTTTCAGTTTACGAAGACCATCCGAAACGCGTTTCAATCGAAGCAGATTTGCGTTCCGTCTAATCTCAACCGCTTCGTTTTTATTGATATCATTTCAAGAATATTGAAAAGCGCCTAGCGGTGAAGAAGAGCGTGGTAACTGGGAGAAGACGAAATAACGCTCCCCGAAGAAAATAAGCAAAGTTACTTTCGCCATGAAACTGAATGTTCGGTTAATGAATCGATTTTCTCTAAAGACGATACAAACCAGCTTCTTTGGCTGTTTGGGAAATTTCGTCTTTTCAGTTGAAAAGCTCCATTGTAAGAGAAGTAATTTTGCAGTAGTGGCATACAATTTACATCACTTAAATGATACGGCGTATATATGTTCTCATGTATTTATTAAGAAATAGATCTATCTATCTATGTATATATATGTATATATATATATATATAAATTTAGAAATATATGCATATATATAAATATATATATTCACAAACACGCACATATATACACACACACACACACATATATATATATATATATATATATATATATATATATATATATATAAATATATATACAATATACTATAAAGCTGAATATCTGTGTGTGTGTGTCTGTGTGTGTGTGTGTCTGGTCACGAATAGGCTCCGATATGGTTGGCTATTTTAAAAAGCTGATTAAATATAATGATAGATGTATCGAGACACAGAAATGGGTATGTTTGATCTCGCAGAACGGGTGTTTATTAAAAATGTGGGGTCTGCATTCGCACCTGGCTCCCAGAGTATGGAAATAAAAAAATTGAAAATTAAAAAAACAAACATTTACAAGTGTTTTTGATATAGATGTACATAAGAATACTTTGATATATATTTTTAACTTAAATAGGGGTGATAAAATAAAATTGTGGGGTCTGCGTTCGCGCCTGGTCTCCATAGAATGAAAATAGGCGCAAACTTTAATAAAGACTTTTCATATCTATCTGCGTAAGTATACTTTGATAATTATGCTTCAGTTTGAAGAAATATGCTATAATAAAATTATGGGGTGTTCGTTCGTGCCTGACCTCCATAGAATGGAAATATGTCACAAAGTTTAACAAGTTTTTTTTTTTATATAGATCCACAGAATATTGTAATAAGTGTTTCAGTGTGAACAGGTATGGTATAATAAATAATGGGGTTTATCTATTTTATTTTTACTTTCATCATATTTTGCGTTGGTTTTGCTACCCCCAAATTCGAAGCTAGCTCTTTTTAACCCTTACTTTTCATAACCTATCATACTTTCATAAATCAGTCCATTTTCTGTAGGCCGATTTTTAATCCAGTCAACGACGGGTACTTTTGCTAGTATATATATATATATATATATATATATATATATATATATATATATATATATATATGCTTGTGTGTGTGTGTACTAGTTTTCATAAAGTTTGTAGAGATTAATATTTCTTTCTTCCATTTCTCTCATTTCAAATGTTTTTCTCACTCCCACAATATTCATAATCAATTTGTAAATTTTAATAAATGTAATTCAATAACTGAATAAGTTTTTTTAAGAACTCGATCTTCGAATAAAACAATTGAAATCACCAACTGAAGTCATGAACTGCATCATGTCGATGCGAAATTTTTTTTTCTGGTTTATAGAAGGATTATATAATTCATTTCACGCATACTGTTATTAATTTAACACATCACCATGATTCATGTACGCCTTTTTATTTTAGATTAATTAACATTTATATTTTTGCAATCGTTTCACGTACGTTAACCAAAAAACAAAAAAAAAGATATCTTTTGTCTACAGAATCATCCTGATAATGGCCTATTTCAATCAACACTCCTGACCTCAGATCCCTAAGAATTCCGTTTAGAAACCTCGGCTGATCCTTCATGATTCGTAGCTGCGTAAGATTATCAGTTGTTTCGAAAATTTGCAAACCATTTGTGCGGCCGTATGGTTTACACAACGGGAAAAGATTAAAATCCGTATTTGACATCAAAACCTAAGCAGTTTTACAAGCGCGTCATAAGCCCATTGATAATAGAGAGCAAATGTCGGTGTTGATATGAATAAAAGCATTTAAAAATACGTTTTTTTTTTTCATTTATTTTAAAGTTGAAATTATCAATTAGCAAAATATTTTACACCAGCTTAACCTTGAAATCATATAAATATAGTCAGGTGTTTTAAACTCTTAAATATAGTAGTAGTAGTAGTAGTAGTAGTAGTAGTAGTCGTTGTTGTTGTTGTTGTTGTTGTTGTTGTTGTTGTTCACCGCCAAGGAGCTTTAACGCAGGTCATTAAAATCATCTTGAAATCAACCTGTGGTGTTCCCTGGAAGCTGGGATACAATTAGTCTCCCCTAATTTCCAGTAATCTCCGCCTCTTTTGATAATATTTGCAAATAGAATTTTCGGTATCGCAACAGCCGCTAACCATTAATTTCTTGCTAGCATCGGCCATTAGATTCCACTGGAATTTGTGTGGCAATAAACCTCCCCAAGGTCGCAGTTTTCTTTGCACTTGTATGCGGAGGTCTGTTCAGTGCTTACTATTCTTTGACCCTACTCGGCTATTTGGCATCAGACCTTTGGGCGCGGTGATAGGGTAATGGGAGGAGATGGGGAGGGGATGAAGAACTTATAAGTATGCAGCATCAATGTTCTTAGTAATTCTTCCATGCAAGTGGTAAATTATTTTAATGCACACCCCTCTACACCGTCTGATTCGGGAGACTTCCATTTTGATTTTTTTTTTTTTGCATTGTTTACTCATGTTCTTTGTTCACTTTCACCACGTGTTATGTTGCTTTACTTTACTTTCTATGTCATTTGTCACAAATTCCAGTTTCAAAGCACTTATAGTATTTTTTTTTTTGTACTTCAAATATTACTCCAAATGTTTGTGCACTATCTGACTTCTGACATTATTATTATTGTTATCATTGTTATTTGTACTTTTATTAGTGTTATTCGTTGTGTTTCCTTATTAGTTGGTTATTTGGTTGTTTTTGTTTTATGGCATATCAACCCTTTTCAGGTTATTTAATGCCGAATTCAAAGATTTTGAAGAAAATTTTTTTTAATAGAATATATTTGTTGTTTTCACGTCGGTTTCTATTTAGCCCATAGTTGGGACCCTAACAGGTACTACCACTCTGGGTCAGAGTGGACCTGGGAGCAATGGTAATTAAAGGGTGGCTTCACACTCCCCAAAGCCCACAAGCTGGGGCCTCACCACTGGATATAGCTTAAGGTCATATCCAGGACCCCCATTGAGGGACTTTTACCCTCTGCAGGGGGGCAGTCGGCGTATTCTGATGTCCCACCGACAGGGCCCTTTATTAGTAGTATGATTATTGTAATCATCATCACGGTTGTTGTTATTATTATTATTATTATTATTATTATTATTATTATTATTGTTATTATTATTGTTATTGTTATTGTTATTGTTATTATTATTATTATGGAGCCAATCCTTATATTGATATTATATTGTACTAACTATGAAGCAGTGGCCCCTTTGTGTGGCCCGGGGTTAAAAAAATGCTTAAATATTAAATTTTAATTCTCACATTTTATTCCTTTCGTATGTATTATTATAGCACAAATACTATATATATATATATATATATATATATATATATATATATATATATATATACTTCCGTGAAAATATATTTTCTTATGATATATATCAATCCTTATTTAAGAAGCGCAATGTAATTACAAAACAATATAGTGAATAAACGACAAAAGACTATATTTCAAAATTCATGATGTTGACTATCTCATAATTTATTCCTTTAATTCAGTTGAAATTTAGAATTCGTGACACTATATGTTTCGTTGCGCAAAATCAATCACTTAATTATTATATCAATCAGTGAATCTATTTTTCCCTTAATTCATCAGAAGAAATAGCAACAATCAATCAGTCAAAAGGAAATAAAGTGCCTTCTGACATGATTAAAATCCGAAAATACCCAGACTCCACATCGAAGAGTTTGATAAGCGATTAGCTTTGATTTCATTGATGTAGGGAGGAAATCAGTTTATAATACAATAATGTATTATATATATATATATATATATATATATATATATATATATATATATATATATATATATATATATATATATATATCATGGCAGTATTTTGAAAGATGTACAGAATTTAATCATCCCAATTATGAGGTAGAAACTTCTTTTTGATTACTCATGATTAAATGTACAATGTTACACCAAACAGAAAAATTCCAGCTAACTGGTTTAACCTTTACTCAACAGCTGTATTGGGTGCTTCCTTAAAAAAAACTGGTGAATTCTGTAGATAAAAATTCAGAGGTATGTTGTTGTCGACATGTGTCAGTTTAGAAGACTATTGATTTGCTACTTTAGAGGTAGTTCAATACCGTCTCTTGTGAATGAGTAAGCGCATCTTTAATCTACATTCTCGGTTGCAGACATCAGAAGTTAAGGTCGGTAAATTCTATTGGTAATTTTAATTTTTGTTGACTGCCATTCCTAAATTGTCTTATGGTCTCCGCTGGTCCTCCAATGGATTTTTCGTTAGTGGTCAGGCCCTTGGTAACTGTTTATCTTCAAAATTTGCGGACTATAGCTTTGGGCTTCCCGCTGCTAAGGTCACTACCACATGATTTTATGTCGCGTTTGCACAGCTCGACATAGCGGAGGTAAAGACTACCAATTTTCTTTGTGCCAGTAATGAGTTCACAAGAACGTCTTTTGTGATGCTCCCATTGCCCATGCGATGCACATAGTCTATCCAGTGTATACGTCTTTGCTGAAGGAGGGAGAACATGGAGGGTATGCCAGCCCTTACGAGCGACGTTTGTTTTAACCATTTGTCTTTCCAAGAAATTCCTAGAATTCTCCGCAGACTACGCATGTGAAATGTGTTCAATTTTCCTTCTTGGTGGTTGTACATACTTTATTGCCATACAGAAGGGTGCTTATGATACAGGCCATATATACGTTCACTTATGTGGTGTAGGTGAGATGTTTATTTACACACACTCGAATTTTCAATTTTACAAGAGTAATGCATGCCTTTCTGAGTCGCTTATTCAGTTCTATATCAAGAGGTAGGTTGGCTGAGACTGTACACTCGTCGTATTGGCATTAGCGGACTACGTCTAAGCACTGCTTTTTCATAGTAATGATGGGAGATCTTGAGGTTTCTTGACTAATTTCCTGGGTTTTCCTCAGATTTTTTTGCAGGCATTGGAATACTTATCCCTGAGACCTTGAAGTCCTTTTTAAGTGTGAGATGCTACCAACGCACCATCAGGAAACAGTAGATCCATGATGATAATTTGCTGAACTTTGGTCCTAGACTGAAAGCCAATGATGTTATAGAGGCCGCCATCCGATCTGGACCGTCTTCTAATGAAATAAAAGAATGTGTCAGGAGAAAGGCAATGAAAATGCCAAATAGCGTAATGGCAAGCACACACCCCTGTTTGACATGACTCTTTACTCCAAATTCAGCAGAGGTATTTTGGTTGAATCGCACAGTGTTCATCGTCAGGAATTCGTTCTATAATAGCTCAGCAGTTTAGGAGAGCAGCCAATCAGGGGCAGCGTCTTGAATAATTCATGTCTACTGACTAGGTCGAATGCTTTAGTAAGGTCGATGAATGCAAGTTACAATAGCCTGTTTTGTTCTCTTCGCTTCTCCTGGAGTTTGCATAGTGAGAAGATCATGTCACTAAAGGAGAGTTGGGTACGAAAGCCACACTGTGATTCAGGGTATGTTTGCTCAGCAAGAACGTACAGTCTCAAAAGAATAATGCGGTTTTGCCGACGATGCTTTATAGCGAGATACTTCTATATTTATTGCAGTCGCGGCGATCCCTTTTCTTCTGGTATAGGGTATTGTATAGGGTCCTCAGAAACAGCGCCTTCTTCCCAACAAAGTAGAAAAGGAAAAGGTTGGTATAATGACTTTAAGAGAGGTGCCTTGCCACTCTAGATTACTTCGCCTGAGATTGAATCAGTACCAGGAGCCTTCTTCGGTGGAAGATTGTCAATTGGTTTTGAGACATCATTGATGGTGGGTGGTATGTCAATATACGTTACTTATGCATAGTATGGGGTGCTATCGAGGGATATCTGGCTTACTTTGTTTTCTGTCGAATAGAACTCAGAGCATTGTTTGACACATCTGTCAAGTTGTTTAGATTTTTCTTGTCTTTGTCTATAAAGGAGCAGTTTTTATAACGCTTCAACCAATTGATTTCTAAATATCGTCATATATTGCTTTGGTGTTTCCAGTATTTTCAGCTTGTTAGATGTAGTTGTATAGTCTGTTGTTGGATGTAGTTGTATAGTCTGTTGTTGGATGTAGTTGTATAGTCTGTGTTCATTTAAACAGTCACGTACTGTTGACTTTACCTTGTTTCGAGATGTTCGAAGGGCTAATAGAAAGCCTTTGCTTACGTTACCCTTGTATTTCTCAAGACCCTCCCTCTTAAACTCAATGAGAGGATCTAATTTCTCGGAATTCGCATCGTACCAGTGAATGTTGTGTCCACTATTTCTCCTCCCATAGGCTGAGATTGCAGCAGAGTATGCAGCCGTTTGCAGAGTTTTTTTCACATTTCTCTAGCCTAGCCGTCTATATGGATATAACCGGCTGCCAAGTTGGTCTATAACTGTCTGGCCCTGTCTTGGTGTTTGGTCTTGGTTAAATCGGTCTTTGGTTTTCCAGCTTATTTGGTGTGGAAGTATTTCTTTGTTTATAGTTTTACTGCAGCGTATGAATGAGTGGGTGGTGTTACAGTCAACACTGTGATAAGTTCTGGTGACTGTTAAGTTTGGTAGAAACCTTCTCCTGGTGTGAATCAGATCAAGTTGCAGCCAATGTTTTGATCGTGCGTGTCTCCATGATACTCTATGATGGGGTTTTGTTGAGAAGAAAGTTTGGGTGACACAGAGGGCATGCATTGAGCAGAGTTCTAGTAATCTTTGTACAGATTTCATTGCACTTTCCAAGTGTCCGAAGCAGGTGGGCATAGCTTCGTTGTCATTCCCAGCTGAAGCATTGAAATCACCCAATAACTATCAAGATTTCATGATTCTCGAAATTTTTAAAGTAAATGTCAAGTTCGTAGTATAATGCATACTTGGTGCTATCGTTTGCTGACATAGTTGTAGCATAGACACATATTAGAGTATTAGGTGCATATGTAATGTTCACATATAGTGACATTATGCGGGTAGTGGGGATTGACTTAAGTGGACTTTGACCGCAAAATCAACACATTGTTTCTATTTTCTTTCTTCCAGTGCCAAAAACTGTACTCTTGCTCTCTGAGTCGCCCTGAATCTGCGATACAGGTTTTCTGCAGGTCAGCAATGTCTATCTACAGGCGTAATAGTTCTTTATTGATGACAGTGGTTGTCCGCATGTCAGAGATGGAGTGAAGATCATTTGTTAAGCTGGCCAGCATTGTTCGGACATTCTATCACCCGAACATAAGTCCAAGTTTCTTTTTGGGTCCTGTTTGATTGCTTAGTGCATCTTTATCTGTTCACTTTTCGGAAGAGATCCTACGCCCTATGCCCCCCATGGGGCAAGTGGCGAGTGGCTGGAAATCACGTTACTTGCTCAGCGATACTCAGCTTAATGGGGGCGTTATCTGTCCGATGGGGTTGAATAACTCCCCCCACCGTCAGAAATGTCTCCTGTCGCCTAGCTGTACGGCAATCTAGTTTTGGGATTATAACCGGTTTATTCCATTCCTCTGATTGGTTCTACGATGTGTAGTTAAAGTTGTTTCTCCAGAGCGGAAATCTGGGCATTGGTATGGAGACGCTGAGTTACCCAAACATCAACATCCCCATAGTGATCTTGTTTGTGTACTCCGGAGTTATCGTGGTACCAGTACGTCTGGAACCAGCTTAACCGCAATAACTGCGAGTGACAGTGAAAATTACCAGACTAATATACCTGCGGGGCTGCACTCTGAAATTTTTTATAGGGATTTATTTCCCCTGGTCATTGCTGAGCCAATAGCTAATCACAAGGCAATAACACCGCTCACATAGTTTAGCTTGACTGCTGAAGGAAGCAACCAGGGTATGGCATGTTGTATAGCGATAATAATGAAACTGTAGTAATACAATAGTAGGCTTTGAAAAGTAAAATTATAATCTAGAACCCTATATGGGCTTTAGACTTACTTCGTCTGAATATTCTTGCACTACACCAGCGTACAGATTTACAAATTTAACCATTTTTTTAAATAATGTCATCTATTGAATTTTGTATTTTAGTAACATTACATCCTTAATTATATTTCAAAATTGGTAATGATGCGTTCATTTGGTTCGAAGATTATTTCATGCATAAAAATGTAAATACACCTGGCACATTTGTATGTGTGTGTGCGTGTGTGTGAAAGTCTGTCTGTATATATATATACACATTTATATATATATAAATATGTATACATGTATAAACATATATATATGTGTATATATATATATATATATATATATATATATATATAAAGTTATAAAATGTATATGGAAATTAAGCTACACTGAATATTCTGCGTTTCATCCACTCTAGGATTCTTCAGGCTTATGTGCATAGCCTGAAGAAGCCTAGAGTGGATGAAACGTTGAATATTCAGTGTAGCTTAATTGCCATATACATTTTATAACTTTAGATATATATATATACACACACATATATATGTTTATACATGTATACATATTTATATATATATATAAATGTGTATATATATACATTTTATAACTTACTAACAAGCTCTACCTACGTATTGAGCACTTTTGAAGTAAATACTTAAAGTTTACGCATAAATCTATACTTTCGTATATTAATTTTATGTGAGTAAATTAAGTAGTAATATATATATATATATATATATGAAACAGTGAATGCACTTCTTTTTGTGTCTATGCGTAGATATATTTAACTAAGCTACTCTTATATATATATATATATATATATATATATATATATATATATATATATATATATATATATATATAGTACAACACTTTGTTGAAATTCGAAGACATACATTTTTCCATTTTAAAAATGTTGTTTATTTCATCTTGGGTTTCTTCATTACAGCTGTTTCGTTAATAGGATGACACTTTTATGATTTAATGTGTTCATAGAATATCCTTTTCCTCACCAACTCGTCAGATGTTTTTTTCAATTCAATGTTACCAACAAAAGGTTAATTTAAAGGTTAATTTTGTACATGATAAGCCTGGTGTTTTCGTTTTGGGAAAAGAAATTCCAACCCCATCTTGGGTATCGTGCATACTATATATATATGTATATATATATATATATATATATATATATATATATATATATATATATATATATATATATATATATAAAGAAAAAACCTGTCATTGGATTATTTATCTTTTCACCAGACTATCCTTTTTCTTCAATATATTCCCTCTGCTTCACTTTTTTTGTTATCAAGTAAGATCTTTGACTTGTTGTTTCATCAAATACTTTTGTATGCAAAATCCGATCCCGCATTTTGCTAATTCCTACCCTCTGATGAGAAGGAAAGTATTTCTTCGAAACTCCGCGGATTAAGGACTATCCACTTATCAAGTTTTTCCTTTTCAGATTAAATATGTTTTAACTCTTTTTCAAAGTGTTTTTAATAGCTTTTATTAACTGTTTGCTCGTATATATATACATATATATATACATATATATATACATATATATACATATCTCTCTCTCTCTCTATATATATATATATATATATATATATATATATATATATATATATATGAATCACTATAGATTTATTCATTTGTTTAATAGGTGTATACATCAATTGGATCAGACGTCGCATCCACATTATTTTACCAAGCATTCTCTCTACTCTTCTCATCAGAAGCATTAGGCGTCGAAACACCGTGTTATAAACAGTTTCTTTTAGCATAAATGCTCCAATTTATATATACACCTATTAAACAAATTGATAAATATATATATATATATATATATATATATATATAGTTTTTATACCTTAATTTTCTCTTTACTGATTAAAACAAATTGTCGAGATCCCAATAAGTCTCGTCTTTAAGAATTGAATTGATTTTCTTCTTTTAACTCCCTTATTTATATACATACCAGCCTGGGTGTCCGGCGTTTCCTGTTTGTTTTGATGTGTACGTTGAGAAAATGTAAGTAAATAAATAAACAAAAGTGGTAGTAAGCAGGCAGGCTCGAACCCGTACCGTAAAGGAAGAAGAGAAAGTTACATCCATTGCCAAACCTAAAGTCGCGAAGGTCTAAATTAAGGCTAATCATTCAAGAAGCGGGAATGAATTTTGGAAATGTCGTCGAAAAATGTGACCCCTCCCTGTAAAAAAAAAAATGCCCAGTTTAGGGTGAAGAAATTAATGCTTTTAGCCAATTTTTCAATATTTTTGGTCCGAAGGGTCGACTTCATAACGATCCCGTTCTCGTGAAAAGCCGCCGCATCTGTCGAACGTTTAGGCATACATACATACATACATACATTTAAAGAGAGAGGGGAGATTTATATTATAGACTATCCTTGGTCCCCAGCGTTGCCCGGGTTTTTGGAGATATGTGTTGAACAACAAAAATATGGTAGTGAGCCAAACCCAAGACGCGAAGGCGGAAAAGAAAATGGAAGAAAAACTGACGTCTTACCCGTACTCCACGACGCCACCGGAAGTGTAAAGCGTTAAAATTTAATGTAATCAATCGAAAAGAAACCTTGCAGGAATGGCGTTTGTTTTAAACCTCCCATGAAGGTCGTTTTTAATGTCGGGGAAAAGCAGCTAGGACAAAAGTGGATGCACTCTCTAAAAGTAATTATATCATATATAGGGTTTCCCTCACATTGACCAAACTTAATTACTTAAATGCCAAGTGAAGAATCAGAAAATACTACACTGTTATCCCAGCCCGGAAGACCAGACAAGTAGACGTTTCATTTGATTAGTTTCGCTATATTTATACAAAAATACAAACAAACACTAGAAAGGAGGGAGTTTTTTAAAACTCGTAAAAAAAAGAAGATAGAGACGATGTCCTTTTGCGAATCTTAGATATTACGATCAAGGAAGTAAAAAGAAAGAAAAGCAAGAAGTCCGACGCTAAAAACCTTTCGTAAACATACATAAACGCGCACTCATATTGCCCTATATATATATATATATATATATATATATATATATATATATATAGAGAGAGAGAGAGAGAGAGAGAGAGAGAGAGAGCAAGTTATAAAATGTATATGGCGATTAAGCTACACTGAATATTCCGCGTTTAATCCAGTCTAGGACTCTTCAGGCTTATGCGCTCCAAGAGTAATAGAGTGGATGAAACGCGGAATATTCAGTGTCGCTTAATCGCCATATACATTTTATAACTTACTAACTAGCTCTACCTACGTATTGAGCACTTTTGAAGTAAATACTTAAAGTTTACGCATAAACCTATAATTTCGTATATTAATTTTATGTGAGTAAATTAAGTATATATATATATATATATATATATATATATATATATATATATATATATATATATTAAGAGAATTAGAACAACAGTCTAAAGCGCGGAGTTTATTTTAATGTATTAGTAAATGCATTAATACAATTAAAAGACAACAGTACTCGTTGTCATGTAGATGTATAATAATCTCGATAGGCATAGATATATTAATATTGAGTAAAATTATTCATAATTTATAGTTTAAAATCGGTTTCAAAAGGAAGAACAAACAAAATCAATAACTTGTACAATAATTTCGGAAACGATGTTTTTATTGACAATACGTCTTGAACAATAATTTTATCATTTGATTTTATAAAACAAAGTCTCCTCATCAGCAAAAAGAGTGGGTGGGGGTTTAAAGACACCAAAAATAAAACTAGTATTTTTTTTAAGTAAGGCAGATATATCTTTTATTCGCCCGCCTACATATATATATATACATATATATATATATAAATATATATATATATATAGAGAGAGAGAGAGAGAGAGAGCGAGAGAGAGAGATACTGTATTAACAAAACTCAGACTTCAAAGAAAGAATTGATAGCAACCAAAGTGCTTCAAGACAAATTGGACAAATTCAAACATTATTGCGTTTTAAAATTTTCACATAACCAGACTCTCTCCAGAAAACACTTTAAGAATAAAACTATGATTGCTCAGCAAATAGTGTTTGAATTTGTCCAATTAGTTTTGAAACAATTGTAACTAACAATGAAATAAATACATTTGTAACAATTGTAACTAACAATAAAATGCACTTTTGGTTGCTATCAATTCTTTCTTTGAAGTCTTGTTTTTTGTTTATACAGTATATGAATGCTCAATTATTAAATATGATAATTTTGTAGCTTACAATTTAAGTAATCTCTTTTTGGCTTAAACTTTATTGGTATATGAAGATTTACTGAATTATACAAACGCAGTAAAATTTGGCATATTACAAACAAATATATATATATATATATATATATATATATATATATATATATATATATATATATTGTGGTGGCACCCACTTATTTACATATGTGGATAATATTACACATAAATAGTAAGACTCGGTTAGTCGGAGTGCGTGTTAACCAGAACCCACGTAAGGCCGAGTCGAGAGCAGATATCTTCTCCAGCCAAGACTCTGTTACTTGACAACCATTATGTAAATATACTGTAAATATACTTTTCCTAATACACTTCTTATTGATCTACCTTTGTTTGTTGAGTCTTCATTTATATTGCCTTATACGTTATTTTAGTCAATCTGCAAACATAACAGTTGGCGACGAAGATGAAGTCAAACATAACTATATATATATATATATATATATATATATATATAGAGAGAGAGAGAGAGAGAGAAGGAGAGACAAAGAGAGGGAGAGAAAAATAAACTTAGATGATATAATACATATTATATAAGTGAGAATTATACCACTTTAGCAGCAATTATATCCTCTTTGCTCATGAAACATTATTTTTGAGAAAGTAAATGCAATCTTAAGTATGACGCATCAAATTGATCAAAATTTGTAACTGAAAGTCGAAACGTAAAAACGTTCAAAGACAATAAAAAATGCCAAACCAAAAGTTAAACAAGAGAAAAATATTATATCGTTTATACCAAACATTGCCGAAGATGATTTTATTTGCAACCTGTTTAACCTCCCGGGGATTCGTTTTGCTGAGCAACCATGGTTTCTGAATATTGGTTATTAAGAGAGAAAATCGATATTTCCTAAAGATAAAAGGCAAGGAATGAAATGAATCCTATTGAAGCGTTTTGTTGGCGCCAGAAAACATCAAAGTCAAAATCGTATCCTCTCATGCTTTGCACATCGGACAACTACTTAACACAATAAGAATCTGTAATATTGTTTGACGGCATCGCTTTATTTTTGCAAAGAATTTTCAAGTTTTACTTCCTGCAAAAAAAATATTTGCAAAATCGTACAAAAGTCTGTAATTCTTTAAGTGCAACGTTTAAGTTGGCACATCTGCTATGTGATTGGTATATTACTGAGTTCTCAGAATGCAAAATTGAGGGCGGTAAAGATATAAGAATTGATGCAGCTTGTACAAATGCTTTGTTATTCGTAGAAACACATTATCTGCATATTTTGGTAAACTTCACATGATCTATGGCTACTACACTGCGAAACATGATGGAGTGTGTAAGTATCTGTACTCGACCATCTGTAAAAAAATAAACATCCAATATAGCAGATAATACTTTGAACAGCATCCACCTGAAAGAACAGTTGGAAATGACTCATATACGATGCATTATGACCGTGTTATCCCTAGAACCACCTGCCTTGAAAATGCTGCTGTGAGACCTGACATAATTATATGGAATAAGTCAGAGAAAGTTGCAAGCTTGGTTGCAGTTAGTGTCCCTAATGATGGAGGTCTGAAAAGAGCTGAAAGGGAGAAACAGACCAAATATCAAGTTCTCATGTATGATATGAAAAGAAACTAGAATCTTAGAGAAATATCAATCATACCAGTTATTATAGGTGCCACAGGGCTTATGAAGAAGAACCTGATATGAAGAAGAACCTAATATTCCTGGTGACGCAAGTGCAAAAGAGATCCAGACAATTGTACAAAAGGAACAACGAGGATACTAAAAAGAGCTCTCGGTTGATTTCAATAAATAGCAGGGGAATGTTGGCAGCTGGTTTGGCTGCCTCATACCCAGCGTTACAATCTTCCAAGGAGGAAAATTAAAAAAAAACAGATTCTGCACAATAAATGTCAACAATCGAAAGTCAAGCATATATATGGTGCAACATAAAGATGAATGTTATCAAATCTCCACACTAACGTAATGTACTTGCAATAACCCTTATCCCTGAGTGGCTTCCGGGTCTTGATATGTGGTGATTACTGTGTAAAAAAAAATTTGGTTTTAGTTGTCGCGTCTAGTGTGATATCATGTGGCGAGTTTAAGATACTTTCGGTTGCTTTTTTTCTGTCCAAGTTTATTTGAAACGAATTACACGTATATGCGATGAGCTTCTAAAGGTAATACCCTTTTTAACTCAAAAAATTGATGATCAATTTAAACAGGAATATTTCCATTAAAACGCGAGTCATTATTGCTATAGAATATATTTTTCATATATTCACCACCATACCCAATGCACTTTTGCCAACGAGTATCTGATTTCTCGGTCATAAAATTAAGTGCCAGCTGTGGCGGTCCATATTTTCCACGGCATCGATTACGTATTACGATTACGATTGTCGTCGGTGAAATTCTGCCCACGTTATGCGTCCTTCCGATGTCTCAACAAGCCCTAGTCTGACAGTGCCAGTTTTGGACTCTAGTGGGTAAGAGGGCACCTTACAGATTAACTTTGCTCTTGAAACTTGTGTGTGACCTGCCTTGTCGTGTTGCAAACGGAATATTTCCTTTGTATCTGGTCTTCCACGGGCTATTCAAGCCTTAAGTTTTGTCAACGTTTCAATATAACGGTCAGAGTTGATATTTAGTCATGGTCTAAGAAATCTGAGTATGATATTCTCTTAACCTGGAAGACGGTTTATATCACTTTGTCTGCAGATGTCTACTGTAGAGCGTGATGGGTGCCTTCTCATCGACTGTCATTTAGACTCCCGCTTGTAGTAGTGACAAGAACTTTCCTCACCAGTGACGTGGTGGTCCAAAAATTCGTCACCTTCGGTTTCGTACTGATTCAACAAGTACTGAATACATTCCATTAGTGGTCATTTTGGAAGCGCGTGATTATTCGTGAAATATTCTGCGATATTCTAGGGTTGACGACATTGTTTCAAGTGCACTGACACTTATAGGCAGCTCTGCACTTATTTCGTCCATCGTTATTCGCCGATCAGCGCTGATTAATCGAGCCACACAGTATTTTCTAATGCAGTTACTTTTTTTGTGCATCGGAGGACGCTTTGTAACACATCAATGTCACCATTCTGAAATCAACGAAATCATCTCCTATGAATGCTGACACCCAATACAACAGCTTCGTAAATGTTCAAACGGCGCCGGTCAATGTTAATCCGTGAAATTATTAAACATGAGGCAATAAAATGACGCATCTTTGCTTCTGACGCATATCCATTACAGGCGTTATTTTAAGGCGTCTCACATTTTCAATTAATGTACAGGCAAATGAAACATTCAAGTCATTAATGGATAAGTTCAGTTATCATAACAGTGACATTTTCAATCCATACTGATCCATTCTAGCGGAATAAAAGTAAGAAAAATTACTTTTGTAACGACTCCTGTAGAATTTAACCTAATTTTAAAAAATACAGCAAACCTTTATGATGTACGTACCATTTACGGAACTAACGTGCCCTTTTTTCTATAATTCATGTTAATTAGTTAAATATGTTTTTTATATGGAAAATTTTTTTATGCGATTGCTAGTATATATTAGCCATTGCAAAACTGATTTTAAAATCTAAGTAGTTCAAATTGCGTTGTCTCTTTATTGTTTACATATTGGAGATAAAATACTCTCTCTTCACTTTCTAATAAGAAGTGATCTTCATAGTTAAAAAAAAAATTGATCAATTTACGTTATTTGCGAAAAATAATATTTTCGTTCCGTTCAGGTTACGTACATCATAAAGATTTCTGTATTTTTTTTTTTTGTACATTCTATTTCTGTATTTTTTTATTGTAGTTTCTTTGATTAGGTTGAATTCTGTATTTACACCGGAAGCTTACGTTCATTTAAATACGACTATTAATACCATGATTATTGCGATGGATTTAATATTATGTAGGTGCCTGGTTAGAAAAATAATAAAAATGTCCAGAAGCATATAAAATGTTTCTTTTATTGTTACAGCTAACATATACGGCAATCAACGTAAGATTAAAGCAAACATTGCTAACGTGAATAGAATCTAAACAGCAATGCTTTAGTATTATGGTTTTATGACGACAAAAAATCAGGATTGATAAAAGTGATTGTAAGATTTCATGGTAAAACGAAAACAAATAAATAAAGTAGCACAAAAAACGATAAAGAAAAGTGAATAGAGTTAGATACTCGAAACTTTTACAAGATAAATTATACAGAAAAAAAAAACAGGTTTATATTTTGTTTGGATAAGCAATACAAAATTTAATCCTAATCACAATATCGTATAAATTCCAATGTTCTGTTGTTGGCATTGGTTCCCCGGTATTTTTCACGTAAGAATTCTTTCTAGAAAGCTATAGGTTCTTACGGAGGATGACAACATCCTAACTGAAAGCAATTCTTGTGGAACAAACTGGATTTGAACATGCAATACCCAGGTCGTCATTCCGTTTCGCTGACAACTTGGCCACACTCACCACCCACGAAGTATAATAAAATAAGAAAACACAAGTAAAATATTCCTTTTGTGATTGTCTGTTTTACGACAACTGAGAACTTTTCGATTATTCACTGTTAATGATTCATTTTATGCAGTAATTGAACACGGGTTGTTATTTTTCCATGGATATAAGATACTTGCTGCGTCATACGTTTTTCAACAGTATTAAATTCGAGAGTCCATTTTCTACGGTGTTGACTTTCCTTCCCGAGCACCTGGTGTCCTATTTCTCTTCTTTTTTTTGTCGCACTAACTCATGCACACTTCTTAATTTGTATATGCGCTTTTTTTAGCTACTGCTGCACCTAATCTTTTCGCAAGCCAGCCATCTTTCGCTGCTCCTGATATTTTCGTACGCTCTCATATCCGCTATGTTCCTAGAGAAAGTTTCATGGGAATATCAAGTTTACAAGCAGTCCGCAGTAGCATAAATATCCCGATCAGATGATGTGGAGATGTTGTTTTTTACAGTTTTATAATGAGGTGTCGAGCTTTTCATACATACAGCGCCTTGTATATCCAAATTTTAACCCGCCATGTTGTTGACCGGGCTCAACGTTGCTTATCTTTGATGATATAAGAAAATACAGTGTGTCAACATAATTATGTGTATATAAATTCACAAATGGCAGTAACAAATCAGATATGACTCGAACTCGATAATCTGTAAAGATATTTATGATACCATTGGTGAACTTTCGAGTAATCAGAGGGGACGAGAATTAATAAAATAAGGGATAAAAGTCTTCTACTCTCTAACATTTACTAATCGATCCAACACTTACAATTCCCATCAAATATAAAACTTCAATATCTGTTATTCTACTCTAATTAATATAGATGTACATCATTTATTCTCTCGAGATGAAAGGATAAGAAATAACACCATTAAGCAAATCTGTTGCTTGCCACAACATTATAACTAGAGGCAATATACATCACTAAATCATAAATCTCACCTGTCTGTTTAAATGTATGTATGTACGTATATATGTATGCCTAAAACTTTTCATAGCGTCAATAAATTTTCACGAGATCGGTTTAATTTCGAAGCTTGATCAATCGGCCGACAAATATCAAAAAATTGGCTAAAAACATTCATTCCTTCACCCTCACATGGGCACTTTTCTACAAGGAGGGGTCGCTTTTTTTCGCCAATATCTTAGAAAGTCACTCCCTTTTTTCGATTGAGAAACCTTGATTTGATTTACTTCCGGTTTCGCGATAGACGTAACGGCAAAGACGCAACGGTTTTTATTTACGTTATTTTCCTCCTTCGCTGTAGGGGTTCGAACCTGCCTGCCTACAACTACTTTTTTTTGCTCAACACACACGTCCAAACACTCGGGTAACGCCGGTCACCCATGCTAGTCCCTAAAAGAAAACGCCAGATCAGTTGGGTCGTCTACTCTCACTGTGTCAACCAGAGAGTCAACTGTTTTCAATCAACGAGAATACGATGGAAGAATTGTTAAGTTTGGGAGTATTCTACCATCTAAACCTTCACATATATTATGAGTTTTAGATAACATATACATTATTTATATTTAAGATAGGTGACTTTTGAGGAACATCAATGAAATACTTTTAACTATATTTATATTATTAAGCTAATTTTATACATTCGTTGGTTATTATCGAAGCCAATGTAATGCAGAATACGCGCGCGTTTTTTTCTGTTCAGCAAAGGTTTTTTTTCCTGAAAGGGGAATCCCGAGAGGGTTACTATATTTTACAACTTTTTATATACTCCCAAGATCATAATATCCAGGATTTACGAACGGACGTCGTCTCTACATTTATTTGGATCGACTTTTATAAAATTCACGTTTTTCCATCCTTTCACGTGCTTGTTGGTCTTTTCCGTACAAATAAACCAAAACTCACTACTGCAAAGGCGTCAGTGGCCTTTTATGCTAGGGTGTCTTGACAGCAATTAGTTTTGATCAATGTGGATGAAAACCCTTCATATCAGATAATTGTTATTCATTTGAGAGTTCCCCTCTTTCAGGGGAGTTTAGTTTCCCCAGCATCGTGTGGAAACAAATAAATGAAACGGCAGAAAGCTTAACTGGCTTTCAGCCAAAGTAGATTTCTGCATTAACTTCTAGATTGACATCGCTAAATTTGAACGCTTTCGCTTCCTAGCGTAGTAAAATGTCACGTTTTCTTTCATTTTCTTTTTCGCCTTTCCGTCACGGTTTCGATCCTGCCTGCCTACTAACACATTTTTTAAACACCAAGGCAACGTGCGTCACTGGTTCAGGCTTGCCTGCCGACTAACACTTTTTTGTGCTCAACGCACACCCCTAAAAGAGTAGGTCGATTTTTAACTTTTTCTGGAAAATCAAGAAACTTCTACGCATGGACAGTTGTGTTTTTATATGATGAGTACTAATATAAAAAAAATAACTTGCCATTTCTCATGGTTGGATGAGCATTTAACTTTAAATATCGTCTAATAAGACGCACTGAAAAAATCGTTGTTTTTAGACAATTTTATAAATATTTTACAATTTCAGTCCAAACAAATATATTAAATTAATGATTTTAGTAAAAAGAAAAAATATATTAACAGTAATATTAAAAAGTGATTCTAACCCTTACCGAGTTAAGAAAAATGACTAAGAGACAAAAAAGATAAAACCAAACCACAAATATTAGATAATAATACAAATAAGCAACAAACCAAAACCCTTAAACGTAAGAATAGACATAAGGAGACCCTATGGTTCAACCCTCCATATTCAAAAAACCTAGAGACAAACATAGCCAGAGAATTTTTTTAAAAATATTAGATTGGAACTTTAAACCCCCCCTAGATATGATAAAATTTTCAATAACAATACAATCAAAGTCTCTTACTCTACTATGCCTAACCTTCATCAAAAAATAATTAATTCTAATAGCAAGAAAATTAATAAGCTACAAAATACAACTATACAAAATATAGCAGACTGTAACTGTAGAAGAAAAAATATATGTCCCCTACAAGGCTCATGTAAAATTAAAAATGTAATCTATAGCTGCACTGTATCAAAAACCCCAAATTTACATGAATCTATTAACAGCCATAACTCAACCACCAGATTAAATAATGAAACCAACTTTAACCAATCTAGCGATCAATTACAAACCAATCCACCGTATAATAATCCAGCACCAGACCTAACGGAAAATAATCACAATAAACAAGAGGTATATATTTTGATTCCACAGTTGGCCTAATAAAACATAGAATTTCCACGCACAAATATTCTTTTAAAAATAACTCTCTGTCAAACCAAACTATTCTATCCAAGTATTTTGGCAACTCAAGAATAACAATATTTCTTTCAAGTTGAAATGGCAAGTAATTGAATCTTGCAAACCATATAAACCAAGAGATAAATTCTGTGCACTATGTACAAAAGAGATCCTAAAAATTTTGAAATATGAAGATATAAAAAATACAACCACCCTATTACAGTCAAGAGAGGAACTAATATTAACATGCAGTCATAAACGTTGGTTTAAATTTAATAAATATAAACCACCTTAAATCATTAAAAATTACTTATTAGTAAAAATAGATTACAATATTTTTTATTATTCTGTAATAAATTAAGTTAGACTAATTTTCTCCCTTACATTCTTTAATTAAAGAAATATGACATATTATCCCCCTTGCATTATTTAATTATACAAATAACATTATCCTCCAATTTCTTTCCAATTCTAAACCTTGGCGTCCTTTAATCAAAAGTACGCTAACGGAAATAAATTATTACACAAGCGTTCTTTTTGAAAATTTATCATTTCATAAGCTGAAAAGCTATAGCAAGCATCTATATGAGTACTTTAATAGTTCCTGATTTCAAAAGGCGAAAAATTAAAAGGTAAATATTTGTACGTATGTTTTTATGTATATATATGTATATTTATGTATATGTGTATATATGGGTGTACTTTTTCATATATATGCATGTATATATTTGTGTATGTATGTATAATATTGTACTTAAACCAAATTTATATTTATAATTTTACTCTATTGTATTTCTATCTCTAACCCATATTAATTTTCTCATCAAGTTTAAATCCATACCTTTATTTTAATTTTTTCCAGATACATCTGCCTTACTTTAATGCTAGGTTTATTTATGGTGTCTTTTACATTTAATAAAAACCTTTCCCAATATTTGCTGATGAGGAAACCTTGTTTGATAAAATACTATATGTAATGATTATTGTCCGTAACTTGATGTTGTTTTCCGAAACGATCGTACAAATAATTGATTTTGTTGTTGTTCCTTCTTATGAAACGGATTTTTTAATTTAATTATAATTTGATTTTTAAATTATCAATCACATTACTAAAGAGTAAATTAGCTCTAGGATATTTTCCTATCGAGCTTATTATATATCTAAATTACAACGAGCACTTTTTCTTTCCCTGTATTTTAATTAAACTAGTAATTTTGCTATTACATTAAAATACACTCTGCTCTTTAGACTATTGTTCTAATCTCCTTTAAATTATATATATATATATATAATATAAAGCTGAAAGTTTGTGTGTGTATGTCCAATCACGAATAGGCTCCTATATGGTTGACTATTATAGAATACTGATCACATATAATGATAGAAGATGTATCGAGATACAGGAATGGGTATATTTGATCTGGCATAATGATGATTCATTAAAATTGTGGGGTCTGTGTACGCGCCTGGTCCACAAAGTATGGAAATGAAAAATGAAAAATTAAAAAGAAAAACGTTTACAAGTGTTTTTGATATAGATGTACATAAGAATACTTTGATAAGCATGTTTTAACTTAACTAGGAATGTTATAATAAAATTGTGGGGTTTACGTTCGCGCCTGGCCTCGATAGAATGGAAATAGTCACAAACTTTTATAAAGACATTTCGTATCTATCTGCGTAAGTATACTTTAATAATTATGTTTCAGTTTGAAGAAATATGGTATAATAAAATTTTGGGGTGTTCGTTCGCGCCTGACATACATAGAATGGGAATATGTCACAAAGCTTAACAAGGTTTTTTTTAATTTAAGATCCACGGAATATTGTGATAAGTGTTTCAGTGTGAACAGGTATGGGATAATAAATTATGGGGTTTATCTATTTTATTTTTACTTTCATCATATTTTGCTTTGGTTTTGATACCCCTAAATTGGAAGCTATCTCATTTTAACCCTTACTTTTCATAACCTATCATACTTTCATAAATCAGAGTCCATTTTCTGTTGGCTGTTTTTTAACCCAGTCAACGACGGATACTTTTGCTAGTATATATATATATATATATATATATATATATATATATATATATATATATATATATATATATATATTAGGGTAAATAAAAGTAAATAAAATAATAAAATATACAATGTCAAGTGGTGTTCTGGTCTCTTAACTATTCTTTATTTTGTTTCTCCATTTGCCTACACCACCTCCCGATAAAACAAAGTGTCTTTGTCATGCCTTCTATCCACACCAATACAAACCAGTTTTTCAATTTTTTCATTGCGCTTTTGAAGGGCATGCTCTTTATTTTTGTTTATGCTTGTGTTGAGAAGGCCCATAGCACGTAAATCCAAAAGGAAGGCATTTTCTAGGCTCGTTCCTTACTTGGAAGAAACATCACCCCGGATTTGTTCAATAGCATACCGTGGAAATTTTAATTGGCTGCAATTACCTTTACAATGTCTGTTTAACACAAAAAAATGAATCTTGTTCATCGCTATTATCTGATTGAGAAGGGGAAACATTCTGGTCATAATATGTTGAGGCAGCCTGGTTCCCTATATCTCCTAACACTGCACTCCTTTTATATTTTTATGGAATCTTTATCTATAGGACCAAGTTGAAAACTGCCCTTGAGTTCTATTTTGTTTCTCTTGTCTTTTATATATTCTCTGTCTGCCAATGGAACCTGAAAAATCAAATTTGACACTTGGATGAGAGATGTTACTTACAGAACTTTCATGCAATTTCTCATAAAAAGAAAAAGTATGAGCTTTTTTAATTTGTTTACTTAAAATACAAGTGTAGAAATTCATTTATTTTAAAATATGTATAATATTGTCTTAAATAATGAAAACTAGAATAATAAACTTACCTTCTCTTTGAGGGAGCAATTACAGATTATGGGCTTTGTCTGAAAATTATCTCTTTCACACTTTAAATTTTTGTCCTCACAAGATAAAACTGGCCGTTGACAACGACAAGAAAAGATGTCAAACAACGTGTCGAGTTTATTTATCATAATATTCTTTGCAAATGATGAGAAAGATTTTCTATTTATCTGTTTTACTTTCTTAAAGCAGATATTTTGCAATCTATTCACAATATACAATGCAGTTAACAGCAGTAAGCGTGGATTAACTGCTTTCCAAATATCAATTATATCAGCGGCTATTAATTCGGAAAGCGCAAATTTACTTAAGGTTGGGTGTGTATTTTCCATGAAATAACAGTGCTGTATAACTTATCGATATGAGGGGGTTTCTGTTTTATCTTACATAGAAGGTGGACCAGCAAATTTATTAGTATCTCCACTGCGAGTAGAAATTTTGGTTAGTTCCCAACCATTTTAGAAAAAACAAACTGAAAAACGTATATATTATAATATCAGAAATTGTAGAATTACTTAAATAAGTAAAAATTGAGAGAAAAAATCAGATATAAGGAAATATAAAATAATAAATATTCACTTACAAAATTTCAAATCAAACTGATAACGGCAATAAGCATACAAAATAAACAACTTACAAATGACAAAAATATCTTTACAATTATAAAAGATCTTTAAAATAAACAAATAATTATAAATAATTATAATAATATTTTATAAGAAGTATAAACATAATTTTGGTTTCTTGATAGTTATATGAATTAAAATGAAATGCAAACTAGTAAACACGTGTGTGAAGGAGTGAATATTTTGATTTTTCCGGTGAAGATTGAAAATTTTACTGATTAAAAGAAGACCGGATTTGTGTGGAGTTCATTGTAAATTGAATTAAATTAAATTAAATATTATTCAGTGTTACTCTGTTTTTTTTTAATTCAGTATTAGCTAATTTACTAAAAATACCTGGAAAGTAAATATATATTTAACATATTTGCTTCAGATTTTTTTTCAACCCCGGTCATAATTTGACATATTACTTCTATCACTTAACACCGGTGTAAAATCAAAATATACGATTATTTCAATGTTGAAATTCATTTGCTCATAAAACGGCAACGTTTTAGAGAAAAATATCTTGCATTTTTACTTTTTTGGTTAGTTTACATGCGTAGAAGTAACCGCGGTTCCAAAATCGATCTAACCTAACCTCCAAACTCCCGGGAAACACCGGGTACCCCCGCTAGTAATTTGATAAAACGTCAAATGTAATTCTGTGAACTTGTAATGATATAAAAAATGAAAGACGTAATAATACAAAAGAACCTCACCTGCGGAATGCACGAGGTTACATCGGCTGAAACGTTGTCGTTCGAATAACTCAAATAATACTGTCCTTATTATTTGACATATATTACTCTTAAATGTACTATTTTTAAATAGCTGCTGTCATCGTTTTTTTTTGTTTTTTTTGTTATACTGTAGATACATGTACCTCAAAAATAGCTGCTTGTACTTCAAAGTCAAGTTCGTGTGCAAGTTTAATTGTAGACATAGATGTAGAAGAGAAAAAAAAACATAATTGGGAATTCGACAGTCACCTCGCAGTGATGAACTGTACACCCACGCATTAAAGACACTCGACATTTATTTAATAGCGATTAATTGCATCGAAGAATAAAGAGAGATTTTTTTACATAGTCGTATACAGAGAGAGAGAGAGAGAGAGAGAGAGAGAGAGAGAGAGAGAGAGAGAGGGGGAGAAAGATTTTTTGTTAAAGTGGGAAATAGAAAAAACATAGCAGTAAATAAAGAGAAAAAGTCGCAAATTTCAAGAAAAAAGGTGATTTGCTGATTTTTAGAATCGTGCGTGTAAAATGGTGTGATAATGTATTAACCTTAAACTGTGTGTTATTTATTGTAGATTAGTTCTTTTTGTAATAATATCTGTTCACAATAGTTGTCATTTAACATGTACAGAACAAGGCTCAGCCAAATTATGTCTGTGAATAGTGGTTACTAAACATCCCTAAGCAGAGGTTTCCACTTATTTGCAGTTGCGTATCATACTCAGAACGGTGCTATGAGTGATAGAGTCGACGATAAAATTACGATATTATATAAGCAAAAATAAAAAGTCTTGTAGATTTACGTTCTTTGCTAAAACCCAATCGTAGCTCAATTAGCTGTGACTTTTGTATACTACAGTTGCAACTTTTATGTTACCATAAGCAGTTACCTTAGCAAAGTATAGCCTACACCCCGTCTATTTAAGATATAATCCGTGTGTCATTTACTAATTTTCTCATTACAATTTGTTTTCTTAAAACCCCTCGTAACATTGAGCAGCTGAAAGAAAGACTCGGAAGTCTGTCGATTCCTCAATATAGAAACAAGACTCAGAAAAAAATTCACAGAGCCTCATATATATGATTTATTGCAAACATATTGATTAAATCTCTAGAGGCTATGTTTCTACCTGCATATTATTACTCTATGATATAAATATCTTATTTTATATTACACTATATTACGTGGCCGACACTGACAGACAGTATGCAAGTATCATAGACGTTTTTCTTACAACTTGCGCGGACTTTTGTTCATCTTCCGTTCTGTCTCCATTGGTATCTCCTAAGCACTCGCTTGTCACGATAAGGATAAAAACAAAATGCAATAAATGCGCAGATATATCACTCCATCGTACTTTATATCAATACTCTATGGCCGATTGAGATAACTCCCGAGCATTTATATCAGATATACATATAAGTTCCATGTTAAAAGAATGTGTATTCTATGGTATCAATCCTCGTGGATTGGTTAATTTTTGGTATTGATTGCTTTATATCATCCAAACAATTTCAGCAAAAACCTTACAGTGAACGTGGTTAACTCAAGAATATGCAGCTGCTATTTCGCGCAGAAACCATTATTTATATGGCTTTCAACGAAATAGATGTTATGAAGCTAAAGCTACCTTTAAGACTGCTAGCACTTACTGTAAAAGATTAATAATAAAAAGCGAGAGATACGTATGCTCAGTGCGTCAAGTTAAAAATAGTTAAGCACCAATTCTGTTCCCATCTGTGTTGCGAATAACGAGCAGAGTCCTTAAGAGAGACGGGTCCTCTATCGCAACCAACATTAATGGACGCTGTGTAATGAAGAAGCGATAGAAAGAATAAGAGTTTGTTGAGAGATGAGTAACGTTACTTGCGATTGGTAATAGGCTGACGAGTTAGTCCGTGAAGCTGTCTGTGTGGCCGAGGCCCCCACCAGGAGGGATTTCTGTCACATCTTGAGTGGTCGAGCGTTCAGGGGAAAAGAGAAAGAAATATGAGGAAGAGGAAGTGACGTAGCAAGGTCGCTCTTCTGAGTTAAAGGGCGACAATCCAATTATCCTGGGAGTTTTCATTCCCACAAATCTCTCAATGGAAGCTTTGTCTCTGGATCAATAGCTCCTGACATATCAAAGGCTTTTGAGAAAGTATGGCATAAAGGCCTACTTCACAAGATCGCCAGCCGTGGAATAACTTGGAATGTCCTCTTAGTTGTTCCCATTTGTTTTGCGAATAACAAGCAGACTTCTTTAGGAAAGCAGGTCCTCTATCTCAACCAACATTAATGGACGTAGTGTAATTTCGTTAGCATGTGACAAACAAAAACTCTTTGCCAACAACTTTGCAGTAAACTTCTTGCGACTAGTGCCTCCTACCGCCGTATTTCCTCATGTGATTGAAAGCACGCTATTTGATATACATATGTCCGTTAGTGATATGGCCAAGTTTATCAAAATTATTGATTCCAGTAAAGTAATTGGCGCCGACGGCATTTTTATTATAATTCCTTAAAATTCTAGACTAGAACTACTCTAATAGTTTGAACGTTGCCCCAAGTAGAATACTTCTTCTCGGCACAGCCCAATTAGTTTCCTGTATATTATAAATACGTTGCTGGATCTGTGATAAATAGATAAGTATGGAACTACCTCAGCAAAAATAACTTACTTATGGTTTCCGCTCTGCTAGATCTACAGCTTATGTGCTGTGTAATGCTACACAGGATAAGGGAATCTCTAGATGAGGGCTTCGTTTTAAAAGTGCAATAACTCTTGATGTATCAAGGTTTTTAATAGAGTATGATATAAAGGGCTACTTCACAAGATTTCTATCTAGGAATAGCTTTAAATGCCCCCTTGATTATTAACTACTTTTCGCTCTGAGAGGCATCTAAAAGTAGTCGATGGGAGGAAATAAGAAGCTCATATTATCAATGCTGGCTTCGTTCAGGGTTCCATCCTTGGTCCAATTCTATTTCTGATCTTCGTCAATTATCTCATAAATTACATGCTTGATCCTTCATAGACAATTATGCAAACGACACAATAATCTATGGCAACACTGCAAAGTCCAGCAATGATCAGGATGTTTCCCATTCTCTCTTTTATGATTTTGAGGATGGGTGCAATGGAGTGAAAGTTACTGGTTAATTTTAATGCATCAAAAACCAAGCTTCTCACTTTTTTCCCCTTTTTTACACGGTGGTCACCACTTATCAAGGCCCGGATGCCACTCAGGGGTAAGGGTTATTGCAAGTACAGTACGTTAGTGTGGAGATTTGATGAAGTGTTTACTTGAGGTGGCAGTTCATTAGGAATTTGTTAACGTTGCACTTGAAGACATCCAAGTTGTAGTCAGGTGGGAAGCAGGCAGACGGAACTGAGTTCCACAGGCGTGCAGTTATAATATAAATTGTTCTGGCCCCGATCAGGCCGCAATTAAAATGAGCGGCTCACGTCTTGGGGACACTCGATGTTTTAACAAACGTCTGGGACTGATATTTCCTCCTGAGCTGAAATGGAACACATACATGGAACACATGCATAAAATATATTGTAAAGATCGCTGGAAAATGGTTGA